>NC_086445.1:375641179-375970371 GCF_028390025.1 Pseudophryne corroboree | reverse complement strand
GTGCGCCTCTGGCGGCACGGGGGGGCGGGGGCACGTGTGCGCCTCTGGCGGCAACGGGGGGGGGGGGCAGTGTGCGCCTCTGGCGGCACGGGGGGGGGGCAGTGTGCGCCTCTGGCGGCACGGGGGGGGGGGCAGTGTGCGCCTCTGGCGGCACGGGGGGGGGGGCAGTGTGCGCCTCTGGCGGCACGGGGGGGGGGGGCAGTGGTGCGGCCTCTGGCGGCACGGGGGGGGGGGCAGTGTGCGCCTCTGGCGGCACGGGGGGGGGGGGCAGTGTGCGTCTCTGGCGGCACCGGGGGGGGGCAGTGTGCGTCTCTGGCGGCCACGGGGGGGGGGGCAGTGTGCGCCTCTGGCGGCACGGGGGGGGGGCAGTGTGCGCCTCTGGCGGCACGGGGGGGGCAGTGTGCGCCTCTGGCGGCACGGGGGGGGGCAGTGTGCGCCTCTGGCGGCAAGGGGGGGCAGTGTGCGCCTCTGGCGGCACGGGGAGGGGGGGCAGTGTGCGCCTCTGGCGGCACGGGGGGGGGGGGGCAGTGTGCGCCTCTGGCGGCACGGGGGGGGGAGCAGTGTGCGCCTCTGGCGGGCACGGGGGGGGGGGCAGTGTGCGCCTCTGGCGGCACGGGGGGGGGGGCAGTGTGCGCCTCTGGCGGCACGGGGGGGGGGCAGTGTGCGCCTCTGGCGGCACGGGGGGGGGGGGCAGTGTGCGCCTCTGGCGGCACGGGGGGGGGGGCAAGTGTGCGCCTCTGGCGGCACGGGGGGGGGGGCAGTGTGCGCCTCTGGCGGCACGGGGGGTGGGGCAGTGTGCGCCTCTGGCGGCACGGGGGGGGGGGGCAGTGTGCGCCTCTGGCGGCACGGGGGGGGGGGGGCAAGTGTGCGCCTCTGGCGGCACGGGGGGGGGCAGTGTGCGCCTCTGGCGGCACGGGGGGGGGGCAGTGTGCGCCTCTGGCGGCACGGCTGGGGGGGGGGGCAGTGTGCGCCTCTGGCGGCACGGGGGGGGGCAGTGTGCGCCTCTGGCGGCACGGGGGGGCAGTGTGCGCCTCTGGCGGCACGGGGGGGCAGTGTGCGCCTCTGGCGGCACGGGGGGGGCAGTGTGCGCCTCTGGCGGCAGGGGGGGCAGTGTGCGCCTCTGGCGGCACGGGGGGGGCAGTGTGCACCTCTGGCGGCACGGAGGGGGGCAGTGTGCACCTCTGGCGGCACGGGGGGGGGCAGTGTGCACCTCTGGCGGCACGGGGGGGGGCAGTGTGCACCTCTGGCGGCACGGGGGGGGCAGTGTGCACCTCTGGCGGCACGGGGGGGGGCAGTGTGCACCTCTGGCGGCACGGGGGGGGCAGTGTGCACCTCTGGCGGCACGGGGGGGGGCAGTGTGCCCTGGAGGACCTCTGGCGGCACGGGGGGGAGGCAGTGTGCACCTCTGGCGGCACGGGGGGGGGCAGTGTGCACCTCTGGCGGCACGGGGGGGCAGTGTGCACCTCTGGCGGGCACGGGGGGAGGGGGGGGCAGTGTGCGCCTCTGGCGGCACGGGGGGAGGGGGGGGGCAGTGTGCGCCTCTGGCGGCACGGGGGGAGGGGGGGCAGTTGTGCGCCTCTGGCGGCACGGGGGAGGGGGGACAGTGTGCGCCTCTGGCGGCACGGGGGAGGGGGGGGACAGTGTGCGCCTCTGGCGGCACGGGGGGAGGGGGGGGCAGTGTGCGCCTCTGGCGGCACGGGGGGGCAGTGTGCGCCTCTGGCGGCACGGGGGGGGGCAGTGTGCGCCTCTGGCGGCACGGGGGGGGCAAGTGTGCGCCTCTGGCGGCACGGCGGGGGGCAGTGTGCGCCTCTGGCGGCACGGGGGGGCAGTGTGCGCCTCTGGCGGCACGGGGGGGGCAGTGTGCGCCTCTGGCGGCACGGGGGGGGCAGTGTGCGCCTCTGGCGGCACGGGGGGGGGCCAGTGTGCGCCTCTGGCGGCACGGGGGGGGCAGTGTGCGCCTCTGGCGGCACGGGGGGGGGCAGTGTGCGCCTCTGGCGGCACGGGGGGGGCGGCAGTGTGTGCATCTGGCGGCACGGGGGGGGCAGGTGTGCGCATCTGGCGGCATGGGGGGGCAGTGTGCGCATGACCTGATCGCAGCGCTGCAAAAAACGCTAGCGATCGATCAGGTCTGAATTACCCCCTTGGTTTTGTCCATTAGCTAACAAATTTGCTGCTGCGATCAGATCTGAATTAGGCCCTTGGTCCTGTAACAAAGGAAAACAGCACCCTCTTACACAGACAAGCCCACCAGGTCAGTGTTTTCTAGCCAATTTCTCTTCACAGCAACATTATGCTTTAATAATATCAACACCTACTTTACCATATCATGGAACCATCTGGATATAACACAGCCTAAATCTTCAAGCATCAAATCCCATGCACCTAAGTATCTGGCACTGGGGGGGCAATGTGCGCATCTGGCACTTGGGGGGGCAATGTGCGCATCTGGCACTGGGGGGGGGGGGCAATGTGCGCATCTGGCACTGGGGGGGGGCAATGTGCGCATCTGGCACTGGGGGGGGGGGCAATGTGCGCATCTGGCACTGGGGGGGGGCAATGTGCGCATCTGGCACTGGGGGGGGGGCAATGTGCGCATCTGGCACTGGGGAGGGGCAATGTGCGCATCTGGCACTGGGGAGGGGCAATGTGCGCATCTGGCACTGGGGAGGGGCAATGTGCGCATCTGGCACTGGGGAGGGGCAATGTGCGCATCTGGCACTGGGGAGGGGCAATGTGCGCATCTGGCACTGGGGAGGGGCAATGTGTGCATCTGGCACTGGGGGGGCAATCTGCGCATCTGGCACTGGGAGGGGCACTGGGGGGCGGCAGCAGCCTATTTTGTAGGTATGTTAGTAACGTGGCCCTTGGAATTTGTCCAACCCAGAGTCAGCATGCACATGAGAACACATCAAAGTGACCTCAGGGAACCATGGGGGTAATTCAGAGTTGATCGCAGCAGCAAATTTGTTAGCATTTGGGCAAAACCATGGGGGTAATTCTGAATTGATCGCAGCAGGAATTTTGTTAGCAATTGGGCAAAACCATGTGCACTGCAGGGGAGGCAGATATAACATGTGCAGAGAGTTAGATTTGGGTGGGGTGTGTTCAATCTGCAATCTAAATTGCATCGTAAACATAAAGCAGCCAGTATTTACCCTGCACTGAAACAAAATAACCCACCCAAATCTAACGCTCTCTGCACGTTATATCTGCCTCCCCTGCAGTACACATGGGGGGTAATTCCAAGTTGATCGCAGCAGGATTTTTGATAGCAACTGGGCAAAACCATGTGCACTGCAGGGGAGGCAGATATAACATGTGCAGAAAGAGTTAGATTTGGGTGGGTTATATTGTTTCTGTGCAGGGTAAATACTGGCTGCTTTATTTTTACACTGCAATTAGATTGCAGATTGAACACACCACACCCAAATCTAACTCTTTCTGCACGTTATATCTGCCTCCCCTGTAGTGCACATGGTTTTGCCCAGTTGCTATCAAAAATCCTGCTGCGATCAACTTGGAATTACCCCCATGGTTTTGCCCAATTGCTAACAAAATTCCTGCTGCGATCAACTCAGAATTACCCCCCATGTGCACTGCAGGTGTGGCAGATATAACATTTGCAGAGAGAGTTACATTTGGGTGGGTTATTTTGTTTCTGTGCAAGGTAAATACTGTCTGCTTTATTTTTACACTGCAATTTAGATTTCAGTTTGAACACAGCACACCCAAATCTAACTCTCTCTGCATGTTATATCTGCGCCCTCCCTGCAGTGCAAATGGGCCCTCAGTCCGAGTTCATCGCTCACTAGCTACTTTTTGCAGCCGTGCAAACGTATAGTCGCCGCCCACGAGGGAGTGTATTTTCGCTTTGTAAGTGTGCAATCGCATGTGCAGCCAAGCGGGACGAAAAAGTTTTTTGCAGTTTCAGAGTAGATCTTGCAATCACTTCAGCGTGTCTGGTTCCGGAACGGACGTCAGACGCCCGCCCTGCAAACGCTTGGACATGCCTGTGTTTTCCCTACCACTCCCAGAAAACGGTCAGTTGATACCCATAAACACCCTCTTTCTGTCAATCTCCTTGCGATCACCCCGTGCGAATGGATTAGTCGCTAGAAGCATTGCCCAACAACAATGCTGTTTGTACCCGTACGACGCGCGTAGTAACCTGATCGCTGTGCAAATCGTCAGCGTGCGATCAACTCGGAATGACCACCATGGTTTTGTCCAACTGCTAACAAATTTGCTGCTGCGATCAACTCTGAATTAAGCCCCTATGTCCCATTCATCTCCCGACTGGTTAGCATGTTTTTTTTAGCTATACAAGCTCGATTTAAAAAAAACAATCAGGTTTATTTTCTGCAAATAATAATAATTAAAAAACAAAACTGAAATGGGTTGTAATTTCAGGTATTCCATAATTTTAACCTAAATTCAAAATCATGGTTTTGGGTTGCATTTGTTGAACAGCCCTGTGCTGGGCGTCCCCCCCGCATGTCAGGGAAGATGATCGTAGCAGTGCTAAATTTAGCACAGCTACGATCAACTCAGAATGACCCCAAATGACCACTGTATTTATCTGGCAGTAACCTATTTACTGGCATTGCCAACATCAAAATAGACCTTTGTGGAGATGGAGGAATCAGGCGAAAGGCAAATACCATCCTAATATGGCATTAACTAAACCCAGCAATTGGGCCCAATGAAGCCAGAGAGTATTTGCTGGATCTCTGCTGCATATGAGCATTTCGCATAAATGGAGAAGAGACTGCTGAGTTGGAGATGAGACCAGTGAGTGGGAGCCAACATCGGTGACTGCAGAGCAAAGTAAGTGATGAATACCAGTGGTATCCAAATATGTATCGTTGAAACATGTCAGTGTTGGGGGCCCCAAACCATCCAATTTGCTAGAAAACTTTGTATTTCAACACTTGCTTTAGATGTTAACAATCTCTCTGCACTTCCAGTAACCAGCTATGAATCTACTGTGTATTATATGTACAGGGTGACATCTCTGCAAACAAGAAACAACGGAATTCCACCACCAACAATGTCCTCAAGAGAGCTAGTTATTGCAAGGTAAACTGGTCATTTAACCCTTATACAGCCAGAAATTTGTGCAATTCTGCAACTCCCACCAACTTGCCTCATTTTTGCATTTCCTCAAAATAACAAAATAATTTTGGCATAGCTTATACAAGGGGTTCTAAAACTGTGTGCCGTGGCACCCTGGGGTGCCGCAGGACACTTGCAGGGGTGCCTCAGGTTGGTGGCCCAGGACCAATTCAAACGTTTTGCAAATGTAATAGGCAAAACTAGAACTTGTGGTTGCCAATCAAAGTATGTGGACAAATAGAAGCGAATCCTGTCCCTCCATCACATAATTAAACCTAAGGATGACATATAAACATAATTTATTTAATTTACTATTTTTTTCTAAATTTCTGAATAACAAACTCTTGGCCTAGGGGTGTCGTGAAAAGAATTCTGATGCTCTAGGGTGTCGTGATTCCAAAAAGTTTGGGAACCACTCGCTTATACAATTACCTGGGCAATCTGCCTGATATCAGTGGATCGGCCAGATAACTGTACTGTGTCTTCGACCACGGGTCTTAAAATATTGATCAGCTATGCCGAATCATCAATCCGATTGGTCGGTGGTATCTGGCATTGTATGCACTGCTGCAGCTGACCAAACGACATTTACCCAGTTCCTTCACAGTGGAGAAATGAGGAAAAGGAGATTTATGGTAGACTTACCATAGTTAAATCTCTTTCTGCAAGGTACACTAGATTCCACAGGGAATAACATCGGGGTGTAGAGTAGGATCTAACAGGCTAAAGCTTTGACTGTTCCCAGGATGCATTGCACTACCTCCTCTATAGCCCCACCTCCAGGCACTGGAGCTCAGTTTCGTTAACCAGTCTAATGCAGTAGCAGGCAAAAGAGACGGTAGATGTTAGTCACATAGAACCACATTCTCACGACAGGAGAAGGGACTAGCGGCTAATGCCACACAAACCCAAAAAAGCGAAGTGCGTTAGGGTGGGCGCCCTGTGGAATCCAGTGTACCCCGCAGAAAGAGATTAAACTATGGTAAGTCTTACCATAAATCTCCTTTTCTGCAGTGGGATACACTGGTATTCCACAGGGAATAACATCGGGGATGTCCTAAAGCAGTTCCTCATGGGAGGGGATGCACTGTAGCGGGTAAATCAACTTGGCGTCCAAAGGAAACATCCTGGGAGGCGGAAGTATCAAAGGCATAGAACCTGATGAACGTGTTCACTGAGGACCATGTAACCGCCTTGCACAATTGTTCAGTGGACGCACCACGGCGGGCCGCCCAAGAAGGTCCAACAGACTGAGTAGAATGGGCTTTGATAGCAGCAGGAGCTGGGAGCCCAGCCTGCGCATAGCCTTGTGCAATCACCATTCTAATCCATCTGGCCAAGGTCTGCTTATTCGCAAGCCATGTTCGATCCGCGGCTGCGCCAAGTAAATTTGCTAAGAAGTTTGGTATTTTACTCACGGCTTAACGAAGACATTTCTTCGTTCTGGTGATCGGAGTGTGATTGACAGGAAGTCGGTGTTTCTGGGCGGAAACTGGCCGTTTTATGGGAGTGTGCGGAAAAACGCTGCCGTTTCTGGGAAAAACGCGGGAGTGGCTGGAGAAACGGGGGAGTGGCTGGAGAAACGCTGGGTGTGTTTGTGACATCAAACCAGGAACGAAACTGACTGAACTGATCGCAGTGGCAGAGTAAGTATCGAGCTACTCGGAAACTTCAAAGAAATTTCTGATCGCTATTCTATTCGCTATTTTGCAAATCTTTCGTTCGCAATTCTGCAAAGCTAAGATTCACTCCCAGTAGGCGGTGGCTTAGTGTGTGCAAAGCTGCTAAAAGCAGCTAGCGAGCGAACAACTCGGAATGAGGGCCGATACCACCTCAGGTAGATAACCAGGGCGAGTTCTAAGAACAGCCCGGTCACAGTGAAAAATCAGAAAGGGTGGACGACAGGACCACATGCCAAAGTCCGACACACTCCTAGCAGAGGCAATAGCCAGCAGAAACACAGACTCAAGAAGTTCAAATGGAGACTATTGCAGAGCCTTTAAAAAAGACAGATCCCATGGAGCCACCGGAGGGACACAGGGAGGTTGAATCCGTATAACACTGAGTGAAAGTATGAATGTCAGGGAGAGAAGCAATTTTCCTCTGAAACCACACCGAGTCCAGGCGCTGTTGCAGAAAAGCCAAAAGTCTGGAAGTTTTGAAAGTATATGCATCATAATTGTTACCAGCACACCAGGTGAATTAAGAAATCCAGACCCTATGATAAATCCGTGCAGAAGACGGTTTACAGGCTTTCAACATAGTTTGACTAACCGCCTCAGATAATCCCTTAGCCCTCAGGAATGTAACTTCAAGAGCCACGCTGTCAAAGCCAGTCTGGCCAGGTCCGGATAGACAAGGGCCCTGAACGAGGAGGTCTGGGCATTGAGGAAGTAGAAGAGGACGCTCTATCGAGAGACCCTGCAGGTCTGAGAACCAATGCCGTCTGGGCCATGCTGGAGCGACTAGGAGAAGTATTCCTCTTTCTTGCTTGAACTTCCGCAATACCCTGGGCAAGAGTGACACTGGAGGGAACACGTATGGCAGCCGAAAGGTCCATGGAATTGCCAGTGCGTCCACGAATGCTGCTTGAAGATTCCTTGTCCTTGATCCGAAGACCGATACCTTGTGATTGTGTCGAGACGCCATCAGGTCTACATCTGGTAGGCCCCACTTGTCTACTAGGAGTTGAAAGACTTCCGGATGAAGACTCCACTCTCTGGCGTGAACGTCCTGATGACTGAGGAAATCAGCTTCCCAGCTGAGGACTCTGGGAATGAACACTGCCGATATTGCTGGCAGACGGCGTTCCGCCCAATGGAGGATCTTTGATACTTCCAGCATTACCATGCGGCTTCCAGTGCCGCCTTAATGATTTATGTACGCCACCGTGGTGGCGTTGTCTGATTAGTACAGAACAGGCCTGTTCAACTACAGAGGCAGGGCCAGTGTCGACGCACTGAACACTGCCTGCAATTCCAGAACGTTTATTGGGAGGAGAGATTCCTCCCTGGTCCACCGGCCGTGGAGAGTGTGTTGCTCCAACACCGCGCCCCAACACCGCAGACTGGCATCCGTTGTCAAGAGGACCCAGTTGGAGATCCAGAAGGGACGGCCACTTCTCAACTGTTGGTCCTGTAGCCACCAGCTCAGTGACAGACGAACCTCCGAAGTCAAGGAGATCATTTGAGACCTGATCCGATGAGGCAGGCCGTCCCACTTGGAAAGGATTAACCTCTGCATAGGGCGGGAATGAAATTGAGTGTACTCCACCATGTCGAAAGCCGACACCATGAGGCCTAGTACTTGCATCGCTAAGTGTATTGATACTCCTGGGCGAGAGAGGAAATATCTGAACCTGTACTGAAGTTTCAAGACTTTTCCTGGAGACAAAAAAAAACAATTGTTGGTTTTGCGTGTCCAGGAGTGCCCCCTGGTGCACCATGCTCCAAGCAGGGACCAGCGAGGAGTTTTTCCAGTTGATTAGCCACCCGTGGGCTAGTAGGAATTGGACCGTCAGTTCCAGATGACTGAGAAGAATCTCTTGAGAGTTAGCAAGGATCAGCAAGTCGTCCAGATACGGCAGGATCCTGATTCCCCGACGGCGGAGAAGAGCCGTCATCACGGCCATGACCTTGGTGAAGATCCGAGGGGCAGTGGCCAATCCAAAAGGCAGTGCCTAGAATTGATAATGTAGGTTGCCAATAGCAAACTGCAGATATTGCTGATGCGACATGGCAATAGGTATGTGCAGGTAAGCATCCTGTATGTCCAGGGATACCATGTATTGTTCGGGGTCCATGGCCAGCACTATAGAGCGTAGGGTTTCCATACGGAATTTGGATACTCTCACAAACTTGTTCAATGATTTGAGGTTGAGTATAGGCTGGAATGACCCATTTGGCTTCGGAACTAGAAACAGGGTCGAATAGTATCCCCTACCTCTCTGAGACAGAGGCACCGGCAGTACCACTCCTGTATCCAGGAGGGATTGTACAACCAAGTGTAAAGCTTGCACTTTTAACAGATCCGCAGGGGGGACGTCTCTTGAAAGAGATTGCGTACCCATGAGAGGCAACTTCCCGCACCCAGGCATCCAAAGTGGTCTCTAACAAGGCCTGGGCGAACTGCAGAAGTCGGCCTCCCACCCTTGGGTACCCCAGGGGGAGGCCCGCCCCATCATGCAGCAGGCTTGTCTAGTTGGGAAGCAGGCTGACGGTGGCCCAGGATTGTTTAGATTTAGGTTTAGTGGTTTTGGAAGCACGAGCCTGTCACGGATACGCCTGACCCTTTGCTTTTCCTGGAGATTGAAAGGAACGAAAGGTGGTACTCTTAGCCTTCGGAACAGAAGGATTAGTATTTAGGAGACATGCAGTCTTGGCAGTAGCCAATTCAGTTACAATCTTGTTCAGATCCTCCCCAAATAGGATATCTTCCTTAAATGAGAGTACCTCCAAAGTCTTTTTGGAGTCCAGGTCCACCTTTCAGGACCTAAACCACATAATTCGACGAGCCAGGATGGACGTAGTAGACGCCTTGGCCGCCATTACACCTGCATCAGATGCCGCCTCCTGAATATAGTGGGACGCTGTGGTAATAAGACAGATATTGTCTGGCAGTGTCAGAAAAGTCCTGAGGTAGCTCATCCTCAATTGCCTGAACCCAAGCTTTAATACCTTTCGCAGCCCAGGAGGCTGCCATAGTGGGTCTATGTACAGCGCCAGTAAGGGAGTAAATAGACTTCAGGTATCCTTCCACACGCTTATCTGTCGGTTCCTTCAGTGAGGCGACAGTGGTGACAGGCAGAGTAGATGACACCACAAGACGAGCGACATGAGAGTCCACTGGCGGTGAAGTTTCCCACTTGTTACTCAACTCTGCAGGGATAAGATAATGATCTAGCATCTCTTTAGACAGGGAAAACTTATTTCCTGGTGACAACCAGGATTCCTGACGTATGTCAATTAAGTGGTCAGACAACCTAAGAAACCTTCTGACATTTGAACTTATCAGGTTTCTTAGTCGCAGTAGTAGGCTCAAAGTCATAATCTATTTGAAGAATTAGCTTAATAGCCTCCACTAGGTCAGGGACATCAATCTGGGTTGAAGATACCTCATCAGAAGCAACTGTATCAGTGTCTAACGGAACAGTATATTCCCCATCCCCATCGGAAGAATTATCCGAAATATTAGTGGATTGTGAGGCAGAAATGGCCCTTTTAGATGACCCTTTGGCCCCAGAGGGGCGTGGGGGAGATTTTTGTTTTACCAAGGATTGATTTAATTGTTGTAATTGGGTAGACATTGCATCCGCCCAGAGCGGATTAACTACAGGGAAAATATGTGGCTGCAATGGCACAGGAGGAGCCACAGGGGGTGCAAGACGTGTCACAAGTGTACTCAGCATACTTGAGAACGCTGCCCAAGGTGGGTCCTGATTGGCCACAGGTACTGCAGGTAGACTGGGTGTACAGCACTCAGCGCCTGCACCAGCAGCTAAAACTTCCCTCACAGGTAAATCCATGGTGCCAGTACTGCAGGATGCAGAAGCGTCCACGGATTTCCCACCCTGTGTGGCACACATTATAGGGAAGGTAGCCGTAAGGCATAACGGTGGAATACAGCCAGACAAACACTATATCCGAAAAAAAAACCTGTTATGTGACAGTAAACACAGGACACAAAACAGAGGATCATTCTAAGCGTTATGAAGTGACTGAAACAGACAGTAATAATACCAAATTGTATATTCTGCGATATATATATATATATATATATATATATATATATATATATATATGGGACCCTGACGCACCAAGCCCCTCAGGGTACAGAATATAGTGATAGCAATATGTGATACAGGAGAATGGAATCCCACACAACAGCTACAGGCACATGTACAATGCAGAAGTTATTACATATAAACAATAAAACTGCACTGGACTAGTAATTTACATATAATTATGTATGAGTATAGATATAACAATGCACTGTAGATACTGGATGAATATCACAGAATACTAGTACCAAATATTCAGATAGTGGTACACTTGTTCTTAACTAACACTGTCTAAAATGACATGTAGGGTGGAATTCAAATGATATATCACGCCCAATCTCCTGTCCAAAATGATCCTAGTTATCATGCATATCGCACCCATAGTAATCAGGTTTAGCTGTTTAAAGGGTCTGGTACCTTGTTACTCCAAGGATAGCAAGTTGAAATAATTATACCATGCCCCCGAGGGCAGAAACAGAATGGGTGTGGAAAGGGGTGAAAAGAATTGAATCCCGCCCGTAGAATACTTAAGTGTTTGTAAATGCACAGCACTGATGAGGCAGGAGGCTTTACAGAGGCGACAGTGCCCTGCAGTCCCGGAGATCAGCCCAGCTAGTAGTGAAGATGACGTTAAAATCTCAGTCAGGGAGTGAGGGAGAGTGAAATGCAGCTCCAGGGCGGGAACACCAGCAGTAGATGGCGTCTGGAGCTGGGGGAGTGGCTACAGGTCAGCGCCCTATCCCCTAAGCTGGTCCTCACCACCGGGTACTGTGGAGCCTATAACAAACAGATTTTAGTAAATCCGACCTGTGCTCCCTTGCCCTGGTGGATATAGTGAGGTCCCTGTGCAGTACAGTGTCCACGCCATCGGTGCGGTCCGTCTCCTGGGACCGCGACCGGATCGCAATTAACCGGCGGGTCCCACCTGGGGGACCCTCTTACCTCCTCCCTGATTTGCAGCCACACGATCCAAGAGAGCGTCAGCGGTGTGTGCCTGAAGTCGGGCGCACCTCCGCCACAAGTACCCGGGAACCAGGTCGCAGGAGTATGCAGCGCTGCTGGGGAGGTGATGGAGCCACAGCACAGAATGTCAGACTGACATAAAAGTGCTGCGGCCCTTGAAGTCTTCTAAAAAAGCTCTTTTCAGGGCTGCCTAGCGCAGCCCCACCTGTTAGCTGCCTGCTCTGCAGGCACCAACTTAAAAACTAAGGGTGTACACACGGTGAGATATTTTCTTTCGATTTTGACTATATAGTCAAAATCGCAAGAAAAGTTAGTGCAGATCGCAAGGTGAAAGTCACCTTGCGATCCCGATTCGATCCTGATGCTCGGTCCCGCCAGGTCGGCATCGCAAGAAAAGATAGACCGTACAGGCAAATCAATCCTTGCTAGATCGGTGTACTATCTAGTTCATCCCACATGTCAATGACATCTCACATAAGCCAAAATCGTAAGCACACATAGGGGTATATGCAATTGCGGTCGAATTCGCGGCAAATATCGCCGTTTTTTAATTCGACCAAATTCGCCAGGTGAATCCCGGCAGGTGCCTGCCGGGATTCACCATATTCAATGAAAAACGGATTCGCCAGAATCGCGGGCGAAAATCGGCCGATTTGGCGGATTTTGCCGCGATTTTAAAAAACGGGAAAAAAACGTGAAAAACCCGGAAAAAAAATGGCGTGGGGTCCCCCCTCCAAAGCATAACCAGCCTCGGGCTCTTTGAGCTGGTCCTGGTTCTAAAAATGCAGGGGAAAAATTGGCCAGGGATCCCCCGTATTTTTAAAACCAGCACCGGGCTCTGCGCCTGATGCTGGTGCCAAAAATACGGGGGACAAAAAGAGTAGGGGTCCCCCGTATTTTTAACACCAGCATCGGGCTCCACTAGCTGGACAGATAATGCCACAGCCGGGGGTCACTTTTATGCCGTGCCCTGCGGCCGTGGCATCAAATATCCAACTAGTCACCCCTGGCCGGGGTACCCTGGGGGAGTGGGGACCCCTTCAATCAAGGGGTCCCCCCCCCCCAGCCACCCAAGGGCCAGGGGTGAAGCCCGAGGCTGTCCCCCCCCATCCAATGGGCTGCGGATGGGGGGGCTGATAGCCTTTGTGATAATAAAAAGATATTGTTTTTTCCATTAGTACTACAAGTCCCAGCAAGCCTCCCCCGCAAGCTGGTACTTGGAGAACCACAAGTACCAGCATGCGGGAGAAAAACGGGCCCGCTGGTACCTGTAGTACTACTGGAAAAAAAATACCCAAATAAAAACAGGACACAGACACCGTGACTTGTACAACTTTATTACATACTGCCGACACACACATACTTACCTATGTTGACACGCCGACTGCCACGGTCGCCGACGATCCGAGGGTACCTGTGAAAAAATTATACTCACCTTCCAGCGTCCAGAGGTACATCCACGTCCAGAGGTAAATCCACGTTCTTGGCAAAAAAACAAACCGAACACCGATCCATACCGGACTAGAAAGGGGTCCAATGTTTTCACATAAGACCCCTTTCTCCCGAATGCCGGGACATCACGTGACTCCTGTCACTGACGTCCCTTCAGCCAATCAGGAAGCGCTACTTCCGTGGCGCTCACCTGATTGGCTGTCCGCTGTCTGTACTGTGACAGCGCATCGCAAAGCCGCTCCATTACTTTCAATGGTGGGAACTTTGCGGGTAGCGGTGGGGTCACCCGCCGGTCAGCCGCTGACCGGCGGGTGACCTCACCGCTAGCCGCTAAGTTCCCACCATTGAATATAATGGAGGGAGCTGTGCGATGCGCTGTCACAGTGCAGACGGCGCTCAGCCAATCAGGTGAGCGCAACGAAGTTGCGCTTCCTGATTGGCTTAGAGACCTGTCAGTGACAGCTGTCACTGACAGGTCTCATTCGTGGAAAGGTGTCCCATGTGTCAGCATGGGACCCCTTTCAGTCCGTTTTTGGTGCGGGTATTTGCGTTTTCTTATTTTGCCAAGTCCGTGGATTTATCTCTGGACCATGGTTGAGGTGAGTATTTTGAACTTTTCTTTACAGGTATCCGTGGATTCTACATGGAGAAGAGGACCGATGTCGGCGTGTGAACATAGGTAAGTATGTGTGTGTCGACGTATGAAATAAAGTTTTACTGTCGACGGTGTGTGTGTCCTGTTTTTATTTGGGTATTTTTTTCCCAGTAGTACTACAGGTACCAGCGGGCCCGTTTTTCTCCCGCATGCTGGTACTTGTGGTTCTCCAAGTACCAGCTTGCGGGGGAGGCTTGCTGGGACTTGTAGTACTATTGGAAAATAAGAATTTACTTACCGATAATTCTATTTCTCGTAGTCCGTAGTGGATGCTGGGGACTCCGTCAGGACCATGGGGAATAGCGGGCTCCGCAGGAGACAGGGCACATCTAAAAAGCTTTTTAGGTCACATGGTGTGTACTGGCTCCTCCCCCTATGACCCTCCTCCAAGCCTCAGTTAGGTACTGTGCCCGGACGAGCGTACACAATAAGGAAGGATCTTGAATCCCGGGTAAGACTCATACCAGCCACACCAATCACACCGTACAACTTGTGATCTGAACCCAGTTAACAGTATGATAACAAAACGAAGTAGCCTCCGAAAAGATGGCTCACAACAATAGTAATAACCCGATTTTTGTAACAATAACTATGTACAAGCATTGCAGACAATCCGCACTTGGGATGGGCGCCCAGCATCCACTACGGACTACGAGAAATAGAATTATCGGTAAGTAAATTCTTATTTTCTCTAACGTCCTAGTGGATGCTGGGGACTCCGTCAGGACCATGGGGATTATACCAAAGCTCCCAAACGGGCGGGAGAGTGCGGATGACTCTGCAGCACCGAATGAGAGAACTCCAGGTCCTCCTTAGCCAGAGTATCAAAATTTGTAAAATTTTACAAACGTGTTCTCCCCTGACCACGTAGCTGCTCGGCAAAGTTGTAATGCCGAGACTCCTCGGGCAGCCGCCCAGGATGAGCCCACCTTCCTTGTGGAATGGGCATCTACATATTTCGTCTGTGGCAGGCCTGCCACAGAATGTGCAAGCTGAATTGTACTACAAATCCAGCGTGCAATAGACTGCTTAGAAGCATGAGCACCCAGCTTGTTGGGTGTATACAGTATAAACAGCAAGTCAGACTTTCTGACTCCAGCCGTCCTAACTATATATATATATATATATATATATATTTAGGGCCCTGACCACGTCTAGTAACTTGGAGTCCTCCAAGTCCCTAGTAGCCGCAGGCACCACAAGAGGTTGTTTCAGGTGAAAATGCTGACACCCCTTCATGAAGAAACTGGAGACGAGTCCCAGTTCTGTCCTGTTCAAATGGAAAATTTTAATATGGGCTTTTGTAAGACAAAGCCGCCCATTCTGACAATCGCCTGGCCGAGGCCAGGGCTAACAACATGGTCACTTCCCATGTGAGATATTTGTCAACAGCATGGTCACTTTCCATGTGAGATATTTCAAATCCACAGATTTGAGCGGTTCAAACCACTATGATTTTAAGAAATCCCAACACTATGTTGAGATCTCACGGTGCCCCTAGGGGCACAAAAAAGCTGTATATGCAATACATCCTTTACAATCTGGACTTCAGGAACTGAAGTCAATTCTTTCTGGAAGAAAATCTACAGGGCCGAAATTTAAATGTTAATGAACCCCAATTTGAGGTCCAAAACACTCCTGTTTTCAGGAAGTGTAGAAATCGACCTAGTTGAATTTCCGTCGTGGAGCCTTCCTGGCCTCACCCACGCAACATATTTTCACCACATGTGGTGATGACGTTGTGCGGTCACCTCCTTCCTGGCTTTGACCAGGGTAGGTATGACCTCTTATGGAATGCCTTTTCCCCTCAGGATCCGGCATTCAACCGCCGTGCCGTCAAACGCAGCCGCGGTAAGTCTTGGAATAGACATGGTACTTGCTGAATCAAGTCCCTTCTTAGCTCCCCAGGCCCTTAGTCCTCTGTGAGCATTTCTTGAAGTTCCGGGTACCAAGTCCCTCTTGGCCAATCCGGAGCCACTAGTATAGTTCATACTCCTCTATGTCTTATAATTCTCAATACCCTGGTTATGAGAAACAGAGGAGGGAACACATACACAGACTGGTACACCCACGGTGTTACCAGAACATCCGCAGCTATCGCCTGAAGGTCTCATGACCTGGCGGAATACCTGTCCCGTTTTTGTTCGGGCGGGACGCCATCATGTCCACCTTTGGTCTTTGCCAACGGTCCACAATCATGTTGAAAAACTTCCCTATGAAGTTTCCACTCTCCCGGGTGGAGGTCATGCCTGCTGAGGAAGTCTGCTTCCCAGTCGTCCACTCCCGGAAAGAACACTGCTGACAGTGCTATCACATGATTTTCCGCCTAGCGAAAAATCCTTGCAGTTTTCACTGCCCTCCTGCTTCTTGTGCCGCCCTTCTGTTTACGTGGGCGACTGCCGTGATGTTATCCCACTGGATCAATACCGGCTGACCTTGAAGCAGAGGTCTAGCTAAGTTTAGAGCATTATAAATTTGCTTTAAGCTTATTTATGCGGAGAGAATTCTCCAGACTTAATCACACTTCCCTGGAAATTTTTTCCCTGTGTGACTGTTCCCCAGCCTCTCAGGCTGGCCTCCGTGGTCACCGGCATCCAATCCTGAATGCCGAATCTGCGGCCCTCTAGAAGATGAGCACTCTGTAATCACCACAGGAGAGACACCCTTTTCCTTGGATATAGGGTTATCCGCTGATGCATCTGAGGATGCGATCCGGACCATTTGTCCAGCAGATCCCACTGAAGAGTTCTTGCGGGAAATCTGCCGAATGGAATTGCTTCGTAATAAGCCACCATTTTTACCAGGACTCTTGTGCAATGATGCACTGACACTTTTCCTGGTTTTAGGAGGATCCCGATTAGCTCGGATAACTCCCTGGTTTTCTCCACTGGGAGAAACACGTTTTTCTGGACTGTGTCCAGAATCTTCCCTAGGAACAGTAGACGTGTCGTCGGAAAAAGCTGCGATTTTGGAATATTTAGAATCCACTCGTGCTGTCGTAGAACTACTTAAGATAGTGCTACTCCGACCTCCAACTGTTCTCTGGACCTTGCCCTTATCAGGAAAGCGTCCATGTTTCTTTTAAGAAAAATCATCATTCCGGCCATTACCTTGGTAAAGACCCGGGGCGCCGTGGACCATCCAAACGGCAGCGTCTGAACTGATAGTGACAGTTCTGTACCAGGAACCTGAAGTACCCTTGGTGAGAAGGGCAAATTTGGACCTGTAGGTAAACGTCCCTGATATCCAGTGACATCATATCGTCCCCTTCTTCCTGGTTCGCTATCACTGCTCCGAGTGACTCCATCTTGATTTGAATGCTTGTATGTAAGTGTTCAAAT
This sequence comes from Pseudophryne corroboree, assembly GCF_028390025.1. Lineage (NCBI taxonomy): Eukaryota > Metazoa > Chordata > Amphibia > Anura > Myobatrachidae > Pseudophryne > Pseudophryne corroboree. Next base: position 375,953,066 of record NC_086445.1, on the reverse strand, counting down.
ATTTCAGATCTCACCGAGCCGGTTGGCTTCAGTACCACAATATAGTGTGGAATACTACCCCCTTCCTTGTTGTAAGAAGGGTACTTTGATTATCACCTGCTGGGAATACAGCCTGTGAATTGTGTGAGGGGGAGACGTCTCGAATTTCCAATGTACACCTGGGATATTACATGTAGGATCCCGGAGTTCCCTTGCGAGTGTTGCTGAAACTCTTGAGATGACCCCCTACCGCACCTGAGTCCGCTTGTACGGCCCCAGCGTTATGCTGCGGACTTGGCAGAAGCCGTGAGGAGCTTCTGTTCCTGGGAATGAGCTGCTTGCTGCAGTCTTCTTCCCTTTCCTCTCCCCCTGGGCAGATATGACTGGCCTTCGCCCGCCTGCCCGTATGGGGACGAAAGGACTGAGACTGAAAAGACTGTGTCCTTTTCTGCCAATATGTGACTCGGGGTAACAAAAGGTGGATTTTTCAGCTGTTGCCATGGCCACCAGGTCCAATGGACCGCCCCTTTATACGGCAATACTTCCATATGCCGTCTGGAATCTGCCTCACCTGACCACTGTCGTGTCTTCGTCTGGCAGATATGTACATCACATTTACTCTTTGATGCCAGAATGCAAATATGCCTCTGCGCATCACACATATATAGAAATGCATCCCTAAAATGCTCTATAGACAATAAAATCCTGTCCCTGTCAAGGGTATCAAAATTTTCAGTCAGGAAATCCGACCAAGCCCCCTCAGCGCTGCACATCCAGGCTGAGGCGATTGCTGGTCGTAGTATAACACCAGTATGTGTGTATATACTGTTATGATATTTTTCAGCTTCCTATCAGCTGGCTCCTTGAGGGCGGCCGTATCTGGAAACGGTAACGCCATGTTTTTTATATGCGTGTGAGCGCCTTGTCCACCCTAAGGTGTGTTTTCCAACTCGCCCTTACTACTGGCGGGAAAAAGGGTATACCGCCCATAACTTTCTGTCGGAGGAACCCCACGTATCATCACACACTTCATTTAATTTATCTGATTCAGGCAAAACTACAAGTAGTTTATTCCCACCCTACAAAATACCCTTATTTGTGGTACTTGTGGTATCAGAAATACGTAACACCTCCTTCATTGCCCTTAACATGTAACTTGTGGCCCTAAAGGAAAAATACGTTTGTTTCTTCACCGTCGACACTGGGGTCAGTGTCCGTGTCAGTGTCTGTCGACCGACTGAGGTAAATGGGCGTTTTTACAAGCCCCTGACGGTGTCTGAGACGCCTGGACCGATACTAATTTGTCCGCCGGCTGTCTCATGTCGTCAACCGGCTTGCAGCGTGTTGACATTATCACGTAATTCCATAAGTAAGCCATCCATTCTGGTGTCGACTCCCTAGAGAGTGACATCACCATTACAGGCAATTTTCTCCGTCTCCTCACCAACATTTTCCTCATACATGTCGACACACACGTACCGACCTACAGCACACACATACAGGGAATGCTCTGATAGAGGACAGGACCCACTAGCCCTTTGGGGAGACAGAGGGAGAGTTTGCCAGCACACACCAAAAGCGCCATAATGTATATAACAACCCTAGAAGGTGTTGTTTCTATATATGGGCTCTTAATATATAATTATATCGCCAATTTATGCCCCCCTTCTCTTTAACCCTGTTTCTGTAGTGCAGGGGAGAGTGGGAGCCTTCCTCACCAGCGGAGCTGGTCAGGAAAATGGCGCTGAGTGCTGAGGAGAATAAGCTCCGCCCCTTTCACGGCGGGCTTTTCTCCCGGTTATTAGGAAAACTGGCCTGGGTTAAATACATACATATAGCCTTAATGGCTATATGTGATGTATTTATTTGCCAAATAGGTATTTATATTGCTGCCCAGGGCGCCCCCAGCAGCGCCCTGCACCCTCCGTGACCGTGTCAGTGAGCCGTGTAGCAACAATGGCGCACAGCTGCAGTGCTGTGCGCTACCTCTCTGAAGACTGTGAAGTCTTCTGCCGCCTGTTTCCGGACCTCCGTTCCGCCGTCTTTCTTCAGCGTCTGTAAGGGGGATCGGCGGCGCGGCTCCGGGACGAACCCCAGGCTGACCTGTGTTCCGACTCCCTCTGGAGCTCAGTGTCCAGTAGCCTAAAACTTCAATCCTCCTGCACGCAGGTGAGTTGCAAGTCTCTCCCCTAAGTCCCTCGTTGCAGTGATCCTGTCGCCAGCAGGAATCACTGATTAGAAACCTAAAAAAAAACTTTACTAAACAGCTCCTTAAGAGAGCCATCCAGTTTGCACCCTTCTCGGACGGGCACAAAAACCTAACTGAGGCTTGGAGGAGGGTCATAGGGGGAGGAGCCAGTACACACCATGTGACCTAAAAAGCTTTTTAGATGTGCCCTGTCTCCTGCGGAGCCCGCTATTCCCCATGGTCCTGACGGAGTCCCCAGCATCCACTAGGACGTTAGAGAAAAAACAATATCTTTTTATTATCACAAAGGCTATCAGCCCCCCCATCCGCAGCCCATTGGATGGGGGGGGACAGCCTCGGGCTTCACCCCTGGCCCTTGGGTGGCTGGGGGGGGGGGACCCCTTGATTGAAGGGGTCCCCACTCCCCCAGGGTACCCCGGCCAGGGGTGACTAGTTGGATATTTAATGCCACGGCCGCAGGGCACGGCATAAAAGTGACCCCCGGCTGTGGCATTATCTGTCCAGCTAGTGGAACCCGATGCTGGTGTTAAAAATACGGGGGACCCCTACTCTTTTTGTCCCCCGTATTTTTGGCACCAGCACCAGGCGCAGAGCCCGGTGCTGGTTTTAAAAATACGGGGGATCCCCTGTCAATTTTTACCCCGCATTTTTAGAACCAGGACCAGCTCAATGAGCCCGAGGCTGGTTATGCTTTGGAGGGGGGACCCCACGCCATTTTTTTTTATGATTTTACCCTTCCAGCATTAAAAAAAAAAAATAATAATATTTTAAAAAATATATAAATAATATTTGTGCCTCCCAAAAAAAAAAAAAAGTACCTAATCCCTTCTAATATAAATAGATCTGCTATTCCCAAAAAAAAAAACACCAAAAAAAACATGTTTAAAATTTTTTTCTTTGTTTTCACCCTCCAAAGTGTGGCGGATTGAAAATGACGAATTTGCTGTCTAAAAGCACTGCTGTCGAATTTCAAAACTTGAATTGAATATGCTTTGGTCGAATTGCAGCACTTGTATCATTGCAGAAAAGTCGAATCTGCAAAAATTCGAATTTCAAAAAGTCGAATTTTGAAAGTCCGTTTTTTGGTCGGAAAGCACTGGATTGCATAGGGGAATTTTTTTTTTTGGCCGAAAATGACCCGAAATTCGACAATTTCGGGAATTCGACCACAATTGCATATACCCCATAGTCCATATCTCAAGAAAAGTTAGTCAAAAATCGGTGGTGCTGGGCTCCAGGGAGCTCACGGGAAATCGCAAGTGAAAATCGGGCATAGCAAGGATCTCACCGTGTGTACACACCCTTAGCTCCAGTGCCTGGAGGCGGGGCTATAGAGGAGGCGGTGCAATGCATCCTGGGAACAGTCAAAGCTTTAGCCTGTTGGTGCCTCGGATCAAGATCCAACTCTACACCCTGATGTTATTCCCTGTGGAATACCAGTGTACCCCGCTGCAGAAATGTCTGCTTCTGCAGATATTGTGTGTAATACACTGCAAAATATCTTACAGTGTATGGCCATGATATATACTGGGTGTCAGACTCTTAGATAAAATGTCTTATCTGTCAGTGTATGCGGATTCAGTATGATATCTCAGCGATCAAGAGACAGACGCTAGGATCCCGACAGCAGAATATCGGCAGCCAGTGCAGCATGTACAGTCATGGATTCACTACGCTTTGGTCACCCCAGGGTTATATACCCCCTCGGGTGGTGGCGTGGACCACCATCCGAGTGGGGAACCCAGGCATGGGCAACTTGAATGCCCCCCAGTGTATGCACAGCATTAATTCCTCCCCCCCCTCCTTTCCCCAAGAAATGCAATATCTACTCTTATTTACAAAATCCCTCCATAGATTACTAAAACAATCCCAGCAGTGACCTACGTCAGTATCCAGATGATAGGTCAACAGTACATATGTCGACCCCGAACAGTCGACATGGTCAAAAGGTCGTCATTTAAAAGGTTGACAGTGATTAAGGTCAACATATACAAAAGGTCAACATGAGAATTTTTTTTGGTTTTCTTTTCAACTTTGTCATAATTTACCATCCACCGGGACTACAAAAGGTAATAGTAACCTTGCTCAAATCGAGGCGAGCAAAACAAGCCATGTGGTACACTAATTGGAGTTACATGCGGCTTAAAACGGTAAATGGCACCCAAAAAAAAAAAAAGTAGTGTAGACCATTTTCACATCGACCTTTTGTCTGCGTCAATCTTTTGGACCTGCTGATCTTTATAGGTGGCTACCTTTTACATGTCAACCACATGGGGTTGACCCATTGACTGACACTCCCTATTTAAAACATCCTTTGATCAAACTTTACACAGTGCTGCTTCTATTGAATTTTCTGCTTTGTCACATTCAACTCTCCCATTCTTGCATTTTCCAAACATTCCCTAAAGACAGACCATTGTAGGAAGGCCCATTCCCTCAATCTGATTCCTAATCCACCTCTCTAAAGGTGCGTACACACTAGATGATATCGTGTAACGATGTGCCTGATTCTGACACATTGGTCACAATATCATCCAGTGTGTATGCACTAATTCGCTAACGATGCAGACATCGCCAGTGAGGGTCATGCTGCCGAAATGCAAAATGGCCCCTGCTCCGCCCTCCCCACACTGTTCATAATTGCCGGCAACTGCAAGTGTGTATGCACTTGCAGATGCCGCCACCTCCGCTGGGTACGGGGGCTGATGACAATTGTTTGCGAGTTGTCTAGTGAATATCTATTAAACATTGTCCTTTATTTAATATAGCTCCTTTTAACAGCCATTAGAATAGACTCAGTTGTCAGTGACATCTAGGCTTATGCAAACCTATAAAGACACAGATTTCATAGTGATAGGATTTGAGACTGAATTAGCCACTGCTGTGACCTCCCCTACCCTCTCATTACCTCCTCCGTCCCACTTCCAAGACTTCTCCTGCATTGCTCCCCACTTAATACTTCCTCACTCACTTGACCAGACTCCCCACAATCTACAATCTTTCAAGTGCTCCCTCAAAATTCACCTGTAACCCTATTCTTCCCTCATAAGACTACTCAAGTATATTCCTTTAGAATTGTCCACCTGTGCTCCACTGCTCCTGTCTCCACCAACCTCTAGAATATAGATTGTGAGCTCTAAAGAGCAAGCAGGTCCTCAATACCATACATGTGCCCTTATTTATCAATGAGTGATAAATTGCACCAGCCAATCTGCTCTTAACTGTCATTTTTCAAACACAGCCTGTGACATGGAAGTTAGGAGCTGATTGGCTGGTGAAATTTATCACTCATTGATAAATAAGGGCAATACTGCCTATCATTTGTACCCATTGTGTTCTCAGCTGCAATTTTAAGTATCGCTACTCTGCTACTTTCAACTCGTAAGTATAGATCATGTACTTGTTATGTGCTACTTGTACCAGTTATACGTGTAACTGTATCACACATCTTGCTTTTAAAGTTAACTTTGTTTACCGCCCAGCACTGCAGAAATTGTGGCCCCATATACCTGCCCTGAGGCTGTGCCAGGCTGGAGCAGTGTATGACATGCATGTGCGATGTGTATACTAAAGAGGAAAAAGTTTATACAGCGACTGACCGGCAAACAAAAGATGAGAGAACACACAGCCCCCATACACTGACGGCACACGCTGGACACCCGGCTGTTACTTCCTCCTATGCCGGGCAGCACGACCCTCCCACGGGAGACATTCACTAACCCGGGCCGGCCTGCCCCGTACCATCAGCGGCAGCACACATACACACCGCAGCCAGCCAGTAGCGGCGCCCCACTACTGTGTGCGAGGGGAGAACACTTCCTGTACAAAGACGAAGGCTGCTCATTGGTCAGTATACAGTCACGTGACCGTCGGTGTGGTGTTCTCTGGGACTTGCAGTTCTACTCTCTTGAAAACATATTAGATGAAGCGCTGTGAGCAGGGCACGGTGCCCGGGGCTGGCGTGTGTACGTATAGCTTGGCATACAGAGCGCGGCTTATCTGATTCTGCTGTGTGTACGCATGTGTGAGAGCAGCTGTGCCGCATAGCAGGGTACAAGTTTCGAGGTTACGCGGTACAGCGCCGCCCCTGGCATCAGTAGCTGGGTGTGTGAACCTCCCCAGCTGGCAGATGGCTATAGTAATGGGAGGAGGTGATTGCGTGTAATGATGACCGCGCTCACCTTCTCTCCTCAGACACCTGCTGCTGCTACCTGGAGGGAGGCACCGCTACCTGGTAGAGAGGCACTGACAGGGCTGGCACATAATGGGGCTCCTGGGAGCAGGAGAAATGAGAGTGCTGAGTGGGGGAATGTCTACTGAGCTGGAAGCCGCCGGGTTCCTGAAACAGGTATCTCCTCCTCGGTTAGTTCTAAATCCAAGTTGGAGAAGGGACCTCTGACGTCACCAGGGGAGGAGCCATGGCCGAACAGGCAGATGTATTAACCTGGAGAAGGCATAAGGAAGTGATAAACCAGTGATAAATGCACCAGCCAATTATCCCGTTAATCTACATATTGGAGCCGATTGGCTGGTGCGTTTATCACCTTGCATTTATCACTGGTTTATCACTTCCTTATGCCTTCTCCAGGTTAATACATCTGCCCCAGGGTACCCGAAATTTACGCTCGCCACCGGGTTACTAAAGGTAAAAGTTGGTGGCGTGGATAGTAGAAGAACTATCCTGCTAGCCTAGCTCCTCCCCCTGGTGACGTGGCTCCCCCCTGATGTCATAGGTCCTTTAGGCCACTTCATTCTAGCATCTACCTGTCATCCTCTGTGTGTGTGTCACATCCTCTGCTCTGCTCATCATGTACCCTACACACTCAGTGTAATACCCCTTTTTCACTAGCTAAATTTACCTGTGTTTTCGCATGGGGGCGCGCATCGACACAGCTTTTTTTAGTAAGTGGAAACGGCTCAACACGGGTTGAGTGACCCGGGAATCCTACCCGGATAGCTACCTGGGTAGAACACGATAATGACCCTGGTAAGTGTGCAGTGGAAACAATCATTACCCGTGTTTTCAGACCCGAGTAACGCTCTGAGACGCTGATTGGTGCTTCTGGGGCACAGGAAGATGATGTCATCCCTGGGAGACACGCTGGGCACATGCAGGCACCGCAGCAGCTTGCAAACAAACGCGGATGCATGTCGCTGTGCACATCTCTTGCAGCAGCTTGCAAACAACACTACGCTGGGCACATGCAGGCATTGAGGCAGCTTGCAAAAAAAGAAGTCACGCTGGGCACATACAGATATTTCTCTAACGTCCTAGTGGATGCTGGGGACTCCGTAAGGACCATGGGGATAGACGGGCTCCGCAGGAGACATGGGCACTTTAAGAAAGAATTTAGGTTCTGGTGTGCTCTGGCTCCTCCCTCTATGCCCCTCCTCCAGACCTCAGTTTGATACTGTGCCCGGCCCCAGAGCGAGCTGGGTGCTTTTCAGTGAGCTCTCCTGAGTTTGCTGAGAGAAAGTATTTTGTTAGGTTTTTTATTTTCAGGGAGCTCTGCTGGCAACAAACTCCCTGCATCGAGGGACTGAGGGGAGAGAAGCAGCCCTACTCTCTGAAGCCAGGTCCTGCTTCTTAGGCTACTGGACACCATTAGCTCCAGAGGGATCGTACTCAGGATCTCACCCTCGCCGTCCGATCCCAGAGCCGCGCCGCCGTCCCCCTCGCAGAGCCGGAAGACAGAAGCCGGGTGAGTATGAGAAGCAAGAAGACTTTGAAATCGGCGGCAGAAGACTCCGTTCTTCACTGAGGTACCGCACAGCACTGCAGCTGTGTGCCATTGCTCCCACACACCTCACATACTCCGGTCACTGTAAGAGTGCAGGGCGCAGGGGGGGGGGCGCCCTGGGCAGCATTTGGACCTCCTTTTGGCAAAAGTAAACATATATACAGTTGGGCACTGTATATATGTATGAGCCTCCACCAAGAAAATGTATATTTAAGCGGGACAGAAGCCCGCCGTCGAGGGGGCGGGGCTTCTTCCTCAGCACTCACCAGCGCCATGTTTTTTCTCCACAGCACCGCTGAGAGGAAGCTCCCCGGTCTCTCCCCTGCTTTTACCACGGTAGAAGAGAGGGTTTTAAAGAAGAGGGGGGCACCTAATTCGGCGCAGATAATAACAGCGCTACTGGGTAAACATTAAATTGCTGTGTTTTTTCCTGGGTCATATAGCGCTGGGGTGTGTGCTGGCATACTCTCTCTCCGTCTCTCCAAAGGGCCTTGTGGGGGAATTATCTTCAGATGAGCATTCCCTGAGTGTGTGGTGTGTCGGTACGTGTGTGTCGACATGTCTGAGGTAAAAGGCTCTCCTAAGGAGGTGATGGAGCAAGTGTGTGTGTGTGTGTGTGTGTGTGTGTGTGGTGTCTCCGTCGACAACGCCGACACCTGATTGGATATGTGAAATTAAGTGCTGAGGTAAATTTATTGCACAAAAGATTAGAGAACAGACAGGGAATCTACCCATGTCTGTCCCTATGTTGCAGAGACATTCAGAGTCTCACAACGCTCACTATCTAAAATAATAGACACTGATATCGACACGGAGTCTGACGACTACGATAATGCAAAGTTACAGCTAAAATGGCAGGAAAGTATTCAATATATGATTATTGTAATGAAAGATGTTTTGCATGGGTGGTCTTCAGTATGCCGGCGGTCGGGCTCCCGGCGACCAGCATACCGGCGCCGGGAGCCCGACAGCCGGCATACCGACACTTATTCTCCCTCGTGGGGGTCCACGACCCCCCTGGAGGGAGAATAAAATAGTGTGGCGCGCCACCGTGCCGGTAGCGTGGCGAGCGCAGCAAGCCCGCAAGGGGCTCATTTGCGCTCGCCACACTGTCGGTAAGCCGGCGGCCGGCCTCCCGGCGCCGGTATGCTGGTCGCCGGGAGGCCGGCCGCCGGCAGATCGTAGTGAACCCGTTTTGCATATCACTGATGACTCATCTGTCCGTGACACAAGGGTACACATGTTTAAGGGGAAGAAAGCTGAGTTAAATTTCCCTCCTCTCATGAAGAAAAAGAGCGGGAATCTCCAGACAAGAAGCTGCAGCTTCCCACAAAGAATTCTCAGGGAGTATCCTTTCCCTACTAGGGCCAGGGTACGATGGGAATCTTCCCCTACAGTGGAAAAAGCTTGTCACGTTTACCCAAAAGGTAACGCTGACTTAACAGCTATCCTCAGGGATCCTGCAGATAGCATGCAGTAAGGGTACTTTGAAGTCCATTTACACACATGCTGGTACACTACTCAGACCGGCGATTGTGTCGGCATGGGGTTATAGCGCTGTAGCAGCGTGGACATGGAGACCCTAGTATGTGTATACATATGTGTATGTATATATAACATGCCCAAAGAGACATTAGTCTACTGGGTTCTAGAGTCAACGCTATGTCGATTTCTGCTAGACGTGTCCTGTGGAACATGCACAGGTGATGCCGACTAAAAGAGGCATATGCAAGGTTTACCTTACAAGGCTGAGGAATTGTGTGGAGAAGGGCCCTCGGACCTGGTCTCCACAGCTATAGCTGGTAATTCTGATCTTTTGCCTTATATTCCCGCACAGCCTAAGAAAGCACGACATTATCAAATGCAGTCCTTTCGATCACAAAGCAAGAAAGTCCGAGGTGCGTCCTTTCTTGCCAGAGGCAGGGGCAGAGGAAAGAAGCTGAGCAACACAGCTAGTTCCCAGGAACAGAAGTCCTCCCCGGCCTCTACAAAATCCACCGCAGGACGCTGGGGCTCCACAGGCGGAACTAGGCCTGGTGGGGGCACGTCTTCGAAATTTCAGCAACAAGTGGGTTCACTTCCAGGTGGATCCCTGGGCAATAAAAATTGTGTCTCAGGGATACAAGCTGGAAGTCGAAGAGATGCCCCCTCACCGATACCTCAAATCGTCCCGACCAGCTTCCCCCCACGAGAGGGAAATAGTGTTAACTGCAATTCACAAATTGTATCTTCAACAGGTGGTGGTCAAGGTTCCCCTCCTTTAACAGGGAGGGGGTTATTATTCGACCATGTTTGTAGTCCCGAAACCGGACGGTTCGGTCAGACCCATATTGAATTTAAAATCCCTGAACATATACCTGAAAAGGTTCAAGTTCAAGATGGAATCGCTGAGAGCGGTCATCGCAAGCCTGGAAGGGGGGGATTTTATGGTGTCTCTGGACATAAAGGATGCATACCTTCATGTCCCCATTTATCCACCTCATCAGGCGTACCTCAGATTTGTGGTACAGGATTGTCATTACCAATTTCAGACGTTGCCGTTTGGTCTCTCCACGGCACCGAGAATATTTACCAAGGTGATGGCGGAAATGATGGTACTCCTGAGGAAGCAAGGGGTCACAATTATCCCATACTTGGACGATCTCATAAAGGCGAGATCAAGAGAGCAGTTGCTGATCAGCGTAGCACTTTCTCTGGAAGTGTTACGGCAACACGGCTGGATTCTAAATATTCCAAAGTCGCAGTTGGTTCCTACGACTAGTCTGCCTTTCCTGGGCATGATTCTAGACACATGACACTGTTCAGGAACCTATTAAAACCAAAACAGGTGTCAGTGCATCACTGCACTCGAGTCCTGGGAAAGATGGTGGCATCATAGAGGCCATTCCCTTCGGCAGGTTCCATGCGAGGACCTTTCAATGGGACGTACTGGACAAGTGGTCCGGATCACATCTTCAGATGCATCGGTTAATCACCCAATCCCCCAGGGCCAGGGTGTCACTAACCTAGGTTGGGGGTGTTGTGAATTGGGGGGTTCTTCCGATGGTAAGGAAGCGGAACCACAGTTGGGTTGGAACAGGGATGGCCTGATATAGGTCTTCCTCATACAGGACTCTGACAGTAAGGCTTGATGAAATTATTGAAGAACTTTATTGCAGGAAAAGGACAACACAATGTCACATAACAGAGAAGAAACGTATGGAGAAATGTCCAGGAAGTACTTGTGAGTGATGGTAAAAGATACTGGTGACTGAAGAACTTATGAGTGATGGTTTTAGAGACACTGATAATTTGAAGAACTTGAGAGCGGTGGTTAAAGACACTGATGATTTGAAGAACTTGAGATCAGTGGTTAAAGACACTGATGATTTGAAGAACTTGAGAGCGGTGGTTAAAGACACTGGTGATTTGAAGAACTTGTGAGCGGTGGTTAAAGACACTGGTGATTTGAAGAACTTGTGAGCGGTGGTTAAAGACACTGAGGACTTGTATAACTTGAGAGTGAGGGTTAAAGGACACTGAGGATTTGTATAACTTGAGAGCGAGGGTTAAAGGACGCTGAGGATTTGTATAACTTGAGAGCGGTGTTTAAAGGCACTGGTAACTTGCAAAACTTGAGAGCGGAGTTTAACCTGCAGCCCACGCTGACTCCAAGAAGCACTGGTGACTGCAGCGCAGTGGAACCCGGCCGCTGCTGGGAACGCTGGAAGCTGTGCAACAACTGATACCTGGAAATGCCGGAGACGCTGGGATATTACTGCAGAGAGATCCGCCGAGAACAGGAGCACTGGCATCCACTTCAGGGGAAAAGACGATACTCAGGCGCCGAGGCTCTGCCCGGCGTCTGACTTTGAATCTTCCGCCTCCGCAGGATTGGCGGAACAGTCTGACGTCACCAGTTCCCCGCCCACGTGATGCCGGGTGTCATGGCGGCGCCCCTGCCCCGGGGAACCGCCGGGAGCCGCGCCAGCCAGACGCCGGAGCCCGTGGACCACCGAAGGCGGAGGCCGCAACACCGACCAGCAGGCACGCAGGGGTAAGCGCGGTGAACGCCGCCTCTGGCGTGTGACACAGGGTGTCTCTTCTGTGGTGGCTGCAGAGCGCTCACCTTCTAGAGGGCCGCAGATTCGGCATTCAGGACTGGGTCCTGGTGACCACGGATGCAAGCCTCCGAGGGTGGGGAGCAGTCACACAGGGAAGAGATTTCCAAGGTCTGTGGTCAAGTCAAGAGACTTGCCCTCACATCAACATCCTGGAACTAAGGGCCGTATACAACGCCCTGCGTCAAGCGGAGAACTTGCTTCGCGACCAACTGGTTCTGATTCAGTCAGACAACATCACCGCAGTGGCTCATGTAAACCGACAAGGCGGCACAAGGAGCAGAGTGGCGATGGCGGAAGCCACCAGAATTCTTCGCTGGGCGGAGAATCATGTAAGCGCACTGTCAGCAGTGTTCATCCCGGGAGTGGACAACTGGGAAGCAGGCTTCCTCAGCAGACACGACCTCCACCCGGGAGAGTGGGGACTTCATCAGGAAGTCTTCTCACGGATTACAAGTCGGTGGGGACTGCCACAGGTGGACATGATGGCATCCCGCTTCAACAAAAAGCTACAGAGGTATTGCGCCAGGTCAAGAGACCCTCAGGCGATAGCTGTAGATGCCCTGGTGACACAGTGGGTGTTCCAGTTGGTCTATGTATTCCCTCCTCTTCCTCTCATACCCAAGGTGCTGAGGATAATAAGAAAAAGAGGAGTGAGAACAATATTCATTGTTCCAGATTGGCCACGAAGGACTTGGTATCCAGATCTGCAAGAAATGCTCACAGAGGACCCGTGGCCTCTTTCTCTAAGACAGGACTTGTTGCAACAGGGGCCCTGTCTGTTCCAAGACTTGCTGCGTTTGACGGCATGGCGGTCGAACGCCGGATCCTAGCAGAGAAAGGCATTCCGGATGGGGTCATTCCTACGCTGATAAAGGCTAGGAAGGACGTAACAGCTCAACATTATCACCGTATATGGCGAAAATATGTTGCTTGGTGTGAGGCCAGGAATGCCCCTACGGAGGAATTCCAGCTGGGCCGTTCCTTCATTTCCTGCAGTCAGGAGTGAATTTGGGCCTAAAATTGGGTTCCATTAAGGTCCAGATTTCGTCCCTATCCATTTTCTTTCAAAAGGAGTGGACTTCTCAACCTGAAGTTCAGACGGTTGTAAAGGGAGTGCTGCATATTAAGCCCTCTTTTGTGCCTCCAGTGGCACCTTGGGATCTTAACGTGGTGTTGAGTTTCCTGAAATCCCACTAGTTTGGACCAATCAAAACGGTGGAGTTGAAATATCTCACGTGGAAGGTGGTCATGCTATTAGCCTTGGCTTCGGCTAGGCGTGTGTCTAGAGTTGGCCGCTTTGTCACATAAAAGCCCCTATCTGGTTTTCCATGCGGATATAGCAGAATTGCGGACCCGTCCATAATTTCTGCCGAAAGTGGTTTCATCCTTTCATATAAACCAACCTATGGTGGTGCCTGTGGCTACTACTGACTTGGAGGATTCCGAGTTGCTTGATGTGGTCAGGGCTTTGAAGGTTTATGTAGCCAGAACGGCTAGGGTCAGGGAAACAGAGTCTTTGTTTCTCCTGTATGCTTCCAACAAGCTTGGTGCTCCTGTTCAAAGCAAACTATTGCTCGCTGGATCTGTAACACGATTCAGCAGGCTCATTCTGCGGCTGGATTGCCGCTGCCAAGGTCAGTTAAGGCCCATTCCACTAGGAAGGTGGGCTCTTCTTGGGCGGCTGCCCGAGGGGTCTCGGCATTACAGCTTTGCCGAGCGGCTACTTGGTCAGGTTCAAACACTTTTGCAAAGTTCTACAAGTTTGATACCCTGGCTGAGGAGGACCTTGTGTTGCTCAATCGGTGCTGCAGAGTCATCCGCACTCTCCCGCCCGTTTGGGAGCTTTGGTATAATCCCCATGGTCCTTACGGAGTCCCCAGCATCCACTAGGACGTTAGAGAAAATAAGATTTTACTTACCGGTAAATCTATTTCTCGTAGTCCGTAGTGGATGCTGGGCGCCCGTCCCAAGTGCGGACTTCTGCTGCAATGCTTGTATATAGTTATTGCTTCAATAAGGGTTATGTTATGGTTGCATCAGGGTTGGACCTGATGCTCTGTTGTCATACTGTTGACTGGTTGTTATAAACTCGTGTTATACGGTGTGATTGGTGTGGCTGGTATGAATCTTGCCCTGGATTACCAAAATCCTTTCCTTGTACTGTCAGCTCTTCTGGGCACAGTTTCTCTAACTGAAGTCTGGAGGGAGGAGCCAGAGCACACCAGAACCTAAATTCTTTCTTAAAGTGCCCATGTCTCCTGCGGTGCCCGTCTATCCCCATGGTCCTTACGGAGTCCCCAGCATCCACTATGGTGTTCTGTTTGCACTTTTCTCTTTTATATTGTTACCTCAGAAAATGTGCGGCAGTGGGATCCAAATATTGGGGTTACCCTGATACCTGCCAAACATTAGGGCAGGTGTCTTCAACATGTGGCCCTCTAGCTGTTGTGGAAATACATAGCAAGGCATGCTGGGACATGTAGTTCCACAACAGCTGGAGGGCCACATGTTGAAGACCCCTTGCGTTATGGGGCTTTTTACAGAGTGTTCTGTTTGCACTTCAATATTTTATATTGTTACCTCAGAAAATGTGTGCCAACTGTTTAAAAAGCAAACATATAATAACTTATAACTTTTGAACAATTTTTATAACAGAAATTGTAGAAAACAAAATAAACACAAAACTGCACACAAAAACTTGTCTGTCTTCTCTGTCTACTGTAACATTGAGGGAAGATTGACTGCAATGGTGGCCCTTATGCACTCGCTGGCTGTGTCATGTTCCCCACCAAGCCTGGTGCATCATGTACAGCGACCCCCGCCCCATGATCATGTACATTCCACTCGGGGAGAAAGTTTTCCTTTTGTATCTCACATATATTATGGAGAATGCAGCAGGCTGCTACTATATCTGGCATGATTTTCTAGTCCACATCATTCCTCTTCATGAGGCAGCGCCAGCGTCCTTTTAAACGCCCAAACGCATTCTCTACTGCCATACAGGCCGAACTTAGGGCATGGGTGTATGATGTCTGTTCGGGAGATAACTGAACATGCTGGGTGTAGCCCTTCATCAGCCAGCGCTGTAACGGGTATGCTGCATCACCGATGAGGTGAACTGGGATGTCCACACCATCTACAATCACCGATTTCTGTTAATAAAATATTAATATAGAAAAGAGGTTTACAGAATAATATATATATTTTCTGCTGCTATTATATTTATCATATAAAATCTAAATTAAAAACAAAAACACAATATACACAAACCAATGTGTGTTACTTCACATCATACATTATAGCTGAGTCTGTTAAATACTGTAAATCAATGTGTGCTAATTCACATAAATCGTAGTTTAGCCTGCTAGAAGCTCAAAGAAACCAGACTTCCTAAAAATGTTATAATGTTATTAATCTGTGCATAGCAATGCTGTCTATTACAGTCTCACTTCTTTTTGCTACACTTGTTGCTAGTTTCCTTGCTATACTCAGCGTAACCAGTTCTTTAGTCCTATAGTTAAAAGTCCCGTTTTTCCTTATCCTGATTTCAAGTAAAAGGTGATCGTGCAGTATTAGTTAACAGTCCTGCAGTGTCAGTCCTCCGTTTTTCATAAGAGTGTCCAAAAAATAATAAAAAAATAAAAATGAGCTTAAGGTATCTTTTGCTCGGTCATACAGAACCTGTGCATGTTCCAAAGCTGCCGCTAAAATGCTTGTTCTTCTTTGGGCGTCCCCAGCTGAAGTCTCCTCTCTCTTTCCTGACCTTGCCGCTTCTGGTTTTTCCTTGTGACTGCGGAGAGGTGCGCTCGTTCTTTCTTGCTGACAGCTTCGGACACCCTGATAAAGCCCTGATAGGGCGAAACATGTTGGACACACCCCCTACTATCAAAGGCTGTTTGTAGTGGGAGAGCGGGAAGAAGAATCTGCAACGTCCAAAGCTGTCTGAGTAGCTCTAAACTTACTCAGCCCTTGCAATCACTTCAGCCTGTCAGGTCCCGGAATTGACGTCAGACACCCGCCCTGCAAATGCCTGGACACGCCTGCGTTTTCCACCGCGCTCCCAGAAAATGGTCAGTTGACACCCAGAAATGCCTTCTTGCTGTCAATCACCTTGCGATTGTCTTCTTCGTAAGGTCCCACACTGCCCGGCATTTCCCATCGCCGGGCAGCGACGCGCCTGCACATTGCAGTCGCAGTGCATGCGCAGTTCAGACCTGATCACACTGCTGCGAAAAACTGCAGTGTGTGTGATCGGGTTAGAATGACCCCCAAAGTACCAACCAATCAACTCCAGTCAGTTAACAGACAGCGGAGTCTATTTACCCCATTAGGAGCTGATTGGCTGGTACTTTATTTCTCTCCACTTTATCACTCTCTAAGGCTTAGTACATCTCCCCCAGAGAGCCAGGTAGTCTCAGTGCTACCTTTCCCTTTCATACCATCATTATAGCAGAATGGGTGACATTTATTAGAGCTGGACTTCAGGGACGTGGCCTTCATTAGGGTTTTGTTTTCTTTTTTAAGGGCTCATAACTTATACCTGTACCTCTTTTCCACTTAAGTCCCGGGTCTGAGCTGACATTTGGAACACAGGGTCTTATTCAGGTTGAGTCACTTATGCGATCCAACCCGCAGTTTCTCGATGGTTGGAAACTGTGCAGGAGCAGGACCTGTCCTGCGCATGTACAGAATAGATCCTGCGATTGCATTGTAATAATGCGAACTCCTCTACATGATTGACAGGCAGAGGTTTTTGGGGGGTGGGGCGAGGGTGGCTGGTGTTGTTGAAATGGGGGCATGTCACCCCCGTTTTTCGGGAGTGGTGAGGCCAATTTTCTTGGTCATGCACGCCGTACTGCGACTGCTAGTCTAAGTAAGCTCAGGCTTACTCAGCCTGCAGTCGCCAGAACTGCGATCGCATTGAAGTGTACAGATGGCAAATGCACGATGGAGGTGGTATGCACCTCCTCCAGCATTTGCATTGTAAAGGATTGCATTTGCAAAGCTGCTGCGAACAGCTTTGCATTTGCAATCCTTACTGAGTTACAGTTCCAAACCGGGACAGCTCCATTTCCACCACAGAGCTGATCCGGGTTATGTCAGCCTAACATACCACTATTGTGAATGGTGACTAAAATAGCCAGTGAGTGGTAAACGTATGGAGGACTTTGTGTTGTGGGTGCTTTGACCATGGTGTAAGTGTAACTACGCTGATGACAGCGTGTGATTGGCTGCGCACTGAAACCACACTAAAGCTGCTGCAACAGTGTTTGGACATTGATTTTACACTGTAGTGGCGCACTCCTTTAACACAAATAAATAGTGCTTCATGCAAAGATATAAGGATCAAATAGAGTTGAGGTTACAATAAGATTAAAAAAGGGGCAGACTAGATGGGCGAAGTGGTTCTTATCTGCCGTCATATTCTGTGTATCTATTTTACTTTGTTGGTGAAGGTAAAGCTTGCTCATGTATATTTTAGTTGTGTAAAAAATAAAATAAAAATGAATGTACTACATTTGCATCCGCTTCACTTTACATTTTACATGATCCAACCCACTTGAGTATTATTATGTGCACTGTCTGGCCATTTAACTGTGATGTGTTCCCTGAGTTGGCAGTGATTTTTAGTAATTTCAAAACTCATAGTGAAATAAAACTTCCAGTTTTGGAGTCCAGCTACATCAGATGCGGGTACATCAAAGGGTGGAGCTGCAGCTTTAGATCTGTGTTTTTGCAAAATGCTGAATAGGTCACAAAATAGCAACCTTTTTTTCAGATGCATTTTGGCATCAGTATACGAAAGGATGAACATAAATGTAATTTCTCTAACGTCCTAGTGGATGCTGGGGACTCCGTAAGGACCATGGGGAATAGACTGGCTCCGCAGGAGACTGGGCACTCTAAGAAAGATTTAGTACTACTGGTGTGCACTGGCTCCTCCCTCTATGCCCCTCCTCCAGACCTCAGTTAGAATCTGTGCCCGGACAGAGCTGGGTGCATTTTAGTGAGCTCTCCTGAGCTTGCTAATAAGAAAGTATTTTAGTTAGGTTTTTTATTTTCAGAGAGCTTCTGCTGGCAAACTCTCTGCTACGTGGGACTGAGGGGAGAGAAGCAAACCTACTAACTGCGGCTAGGTTGCGCTTCTTAGGCTACTGGACACCATTAGCTCCAGAGGGATCGAACACAGGAACCTAACCTTGGTCGTCCGTTCCCGGAGCCGTGCCGCCGTCCCCCTCGCAGAGCCAGAAGACAGAAGCCGGCGGGTTGAAGCAAGAAGACGTCAAAATCGGCGGCAGAAGACTCCTGTCTTCATATGAGGTAGCGCACAGCACTGCAGCTGTGTGCCATTGCGCCCACACTAACCCACACATTCCGGTCACTGTAGGGTGCAGGGCGCAGGGGGGGTGCCCTGGGCAGCAATTGATTACCTCCTGGCAAAAAAGCAGCATATATACAGCTGGGCACTGTATTATGCATGAGCCCCCGCCATTAATTTTACACAAAATCGCGGGACAGAAGCCCGCCGCTGAGGGGGCGGGGCCTTCTTCCTCAGCACTCACCAGCGCCATTTTCTCTCCACAGCTCCGCTGAGAGGAAGCTCCCCAGGCTCTCCCCTGCAGATTCACGGTAGAAAGAGTGTAAAAAAAGAGGGGGGGCACATAAATTTAGCGCATTAATCATATATACAGCAGCTACTGGGTAAACACTAAGTTACTGTGTGATTCCTGGGTCATATAGCGCTGGGGTGTGTGCTGGCATACTCTCTTTCTGTCTCTCCAAAAGGCCTTGTGGGGGTCCTGTCCTCATATAGAGCATCCCCTGTGTGTGTGGTGTGTCGGTACGCGTGTGTCGACATGTTTGACGAGGAGGGCTATGTGGAGGCAGAGCAGGTGCAGATGAATGACGTGTCTCCGCCGACACCTGATTGGATGGATATGTGGAAGGTGTTAAATGATAATGTAAACTCCTTGCATAAAAGGTTGGATAAAGCTGATGCCTTGGGACAGTCGGGGTCTCAGCCCATGCCTGATCCTACAGCGCAGAGGCCGTCAGGGTCTCAGAAGCGCCCACTATCCAAAATTGTTGACACAGATATCGACACGGATTCTGACTCCAGTGTTGATGACGATGATGCAAAATTGTAGCCTAAAATGGCTAAAGCCATCCGCTACATGATTATAGCAATGAAGGATGTATTGCACATATCAGAGGTAAACCCTGTCCCTGACAAGAGGGTTTATATGTATGGGGAGAAAAAGCAAGAGGTGACTTTTCCCCCTTCACATGAGTTAAATGAGTTATGTGAAAAAGCGTGGGATTCCCCCGATAGGAAAGTGCTGATTTCCAAAAGGTTACTTATGGCGTACCCTTTCCGCCAACGGACAGGATGCGCTGGGAATCCTCCCCTAGGGTAGATAAAGCTCTGACACGCTTATCTAAGAAGGTGGCCCTGCCGTCACAGGATACGGCCTCCCTAAAGGATCCTGCCGATAGGAAGCAGGAAAGTATCCTGAAGTCTGTTTATACACATTCAGGTACTCTACTGAGGCCGGCAATTGCGTCGGCCTGGATGTGTAGTGCTGTAGCAGCATGGACAGATAATCTGTCTGAGGAACTGGATACCTTAGACAAGGATACCATTTTACTGACCCTGGGGCATATAAAAGACGCTGTCCTATATATGAGGGATGCCCAGAGGGACATTTGCCTACTGGGCTCTAGAATAAATGCAATGTCAATTTCTGCCAGAAGGGTCCTGTGGACTCGGCAATGGACAGGTGATGCCGACTCCAAAAAGCACATGGAGGTTTTACCTTACAAGGGTGAGGAATTGTTTGGGGACGGTCTCTCGGACCTGGTTTCCACAGCTACGGCTGGGAAGTCAAATTTTTTGCCATATATTCCCTCACAGCCTAAGAAAGCACCGTATTACCAAATGCAGTCCTTTCGATCACAAAGAAGCAAGAAAGTCAGAGGTGCATCCTTTCTTGCCAGAGGCAGGAGTAGAGGAAAGAAGCTGCACCATACAGCTAGTTCCCAGGAACAGAAGTCCTCCCCGGCTTCCACTAAATCCACCGCATGACGCTGGGGCTCCACAGGTGGAGCCAGGAGCGGTGGGGGCGCGTCTCCGAAATTTCAGCCACCAGTGGGTTTGCTCACAGGTGGATCCCTGGGCTATACAGATTGTGTCTCAGGGATACAAGCTGGAATTCGAAGTGATGCCCCCTCACCGTTACCTCAAATTGGCCCTGCCAGCTTCCCCCATGGAAAGGGAAGTAGTGTTAGCGGCAATTCACAAGTTATATCTCCAGCAGGTGGTGGTAAAGGTTCCCCTCCTTCAACAGGGAAGGGGATACTATTCCACAATGTTTGTGGTACCGAAACCGGACGGTTCGGTCAGACCCATATTGAATTTAAAGTCCCTGAACATTTATCTGAAAAGATTCAAGTTCAAAATGGAATCGCTTTGAGCGGTCATTGCAAGCCTGAAAGAGGGGGATTTTTTGGTGTATCTGGACATCAAGGATGCTTACTTGCATGTCCCCATTTATCCACCTCATCAGGAGTACCTCAGATTTGTGGTACAGGACTGTCATTACCAATTCCAGACGTTGCCGTTTGGGCTCTCCATGGCACCGAGAATATTTACCAAGGTAATGGCAGAAATGATGGTGATCCTGAGAAAGCAAGGAGTCACAGTTATCCCATACTTGGACGATATCCTCATAAAGGCGAGGTCCAGAGAGCAGTTGCTGATCAGCGTAGCACACTCTCAGGAAGTGTTGCAGCAGCATGGCTGGATTCTGAATATCCCAAAGTCGCAGCTGATTCCTACGACGCGTCTGCCCTTTCTGGGCATGATTCTGGACACAGACCAGAAGAAGGTGTTTCTCCCGGCGGAGAAGGCTCAGGAGCTCGTGACTCTAGTCAGAGACCTCTTAAAACCGAAACAGGTGTCGGTGCATCACTGCACGCGAGTCCTGGGAAAGATGGTGGCATCGTACGAAGCCATTCCCTTCGGCAGGTTCCATGCGAGGATCTTTCAGTGGGATCTGTTGGACAAGTGGTCCGGATCGCATCTTCAGATGCATCGGCTGATCACCCTGTCCCCGAGGGCCAGGGTGTCTCTTCTGTGGTGGCTGCAGAATGCTCACCTTCTCGAGGGCCGCAGATTCGGCATACAGGACTGGGTCCTGGTGACCACGGATGCGAGCCTCCGAGGATGGGGGGCAGTCACTCAGGGAAGAAACTTCCAAGGGTTGTGGTCAAGTCAGGAGGCTTGTCTGCACATAAATATCCTGGAACTAAGGGCCATATACAACGCCCTGAGTCAAGCGGAGCCTCTGCTTCGAAACCAACCGGTGCTGATTCAGTCAGACAACATCACCGCAGTGGCTCATGTAAACCGCCAGGGCGGCACAAGAAGCAGAGTGGCAATGGCGGAAGCCACCAGAATTCTTCGTTGGGCGGAGGATCACGTGCAAGCACTGTCAGCAGTGTTCATTCCGGGAGTGGACAACTGGGAAGCAGACTTCCTCAGCAGGCACGACCTCCACCCGGGAGAGTGGGGACTTCATCACGAAGTCTTCACTCAGATTACAAATCGATGGGAACTGCCACAGGTGGACATGATGGCATCCCGTCTCAACAAAAAGCTACAAAGGTATTGCGCCAGGTCAAGAGACCCTCAAGCGATAGCTGTGGACGCACTAGTAACACCGTGGGTGTTCCAGTCGGTCTATGTGTTTCCTCATCTTCCTCTCATACCCAAGGTGCTGAGAATCGTAAGAAAAAGAGGAGTGAGAACAATACTCATTGTTCCGGATTGGCCAAGAAGGACTTGGTACCCGGAACTGCAAGAAATGCTCACAGAGGACCTATGGCCTCTGCCTCTCAGACAGGACCTGTTGCAACAGGGGCCCTGTCTGTTCCAAGACTTACCGCGGCTGCGTTTGACGGCATGGTGGTTGAACGCAGGATCCTAGCGGAAAAAGGCATTCCGGATTAAGTTATTCCTACGCTGATAAAGGCTAGGAAGGACGTGACAGCAAAACACTATCACCGCATATGGCGAAAATATGTTGCCTGGTGTGAGGCCAGGAAGGCCCCTACAGAGGAATTCCAGCTGGGCCGGTTCCTGCATTCCTACAGTCTGGAGTGACTATGGGCTTGAAGTGGGGTCCATAAAGGTCCAGATTTCGGCCCTATCCATTTTCTTTCAAAAGGAACTGGCTTCTCTTCCTGAAGTTCAGATGTTTGTTAAGGAAGTGCTGCATATTCAGCCCCCTTTTGTGCCACCAGTGGCACCTTGGGATCTCAACGTGGTGTTGGGTTTCCTGAAATCCCACTGGTTTGAGCCACTTAAGACCGTGGAGCTAAAGTATCTCACGTGGAAGGTGGTCATGCTATTGGCCTTAGCTTCGGCTAGGCGTGTGTCAGAATTGGCGGCTTTGTCATGTAAAAGCCCCTATCTGGTTTTCCATATGGACAGGGCAGAATTACGGACTCGTCCGCAATTTCTGCCGAAGGTGGTGTCATCTTTTCATTTGAACCAACCTATTGTGGTGCCTGCGGCTACTCGTGACTTGGAGGATTCCAAGTTGCTTGATGTAGTCAGGGCTTTGAAGATCTATGTAGCCAGGACGGCTGGAGTCAGGAAAACTGACTCGCTGTTTATCCTGTATGCATCCAACAAGCTGGGTGCTCCTGCTTCAAAGCAAACCATTGCTCGCTGGATCTGTAACACGATTCAGCAGGCTCATTCTGCGGCTGGATTGCCGCATCCAAAATCAGTGAAAGCCCATTCCACAAGGAAAGTGGGCTCTTCTTGGGCGGCTGCTCGAGGGGTCTCGGCATTACAGCTTTGCCGAGCAGCTACTTGGTCGGGTTCAAACACATTTGCAAAGTTCTACAAGTTTGATACCCTGGCTGAGGAGGACCTTGTGTTTGCCCATTCGGTGCTGCAGAGTCATCCGCACTCTCCCGCCCATTTGAGAGCTTTGGTATAATCCCCATGGTCCTTACGGAGTCCCCAGCATCCACTAGGACGTTAGAGAAAATAAGATTTTACTCACCGGTAAATCTATTTCTCGTAGTCCGTAGTGGATGCTGGGCGCCCGACCCAAGTGCGGACTTTCTGCAATACGTGTATATAGTTATTGCTTAATAAAGGGTTATGTTATGGTGGCATCCATTGTTTGATGCTCTGTTGTTGTTCATACTGTTGACTGGGTAAGTTTATCACAAGTTATACGGTGTGATTGGTGTGGCTGGTATGAGTCTTACCCTGGATTCCAAAATCCTTTCCTCGTAATGTCAGCTCTTCCGGGCACAGTTTCCTTAACTGAGGTCTGGAGTAGGGGCATAGAGGGAGGAGCCAGTGCACACCAGTAGTACTAAATCTTTCTTAGAGTGCCCAGTCTCCTACGGAGCCCGTCTATTCCCCATGGTCCTTACGGAGTCCCCAGCATCCACTACGGACTACCGAGAAATAGATTTACCGGTGAGTAAAATCTTATTTTTATAATTGTACCACTAGCTGGTTGTCGAAAACTCCTACTTGTCCTGAACCCAGCTGCTAAAGAGACCATACTGCAGCAGGGAATGCCTAATTTCTCTCCCTTCAAGGAAAAACTATTTTTCTTGTTAAGGATGTATGGGCTTGAGGCTTCTTCGGCCAAAGAATGTAGGGTTACCCAAAAACATTTTTTAATGTTTGCCAAAGTTACCTATTCTCTTATTGCAGACACAACAGCTGATAATAACCCTCCTATAGCCCTGTCGGGGAATTCCTATTCCACACACACTGGTATTGTTCTCAATTTATATTTCTGAATTCTCTTTTGTGACCTTTATGTATTAACTGCCTTGGTGGTCAATGTATTTAATTCTTTGTTTATACACATTTACCTGTTTATTATCTGTGCAGGACACCAACGTGACATTATGTCTCTTCATAATTGTATTATTATGACAATGTACACTGGGGATTATTCAGAGATGAATGCAGATCTGGCTTTTTTTTTAGTCCAGCCCCGTTCGTCCCGCCCTCCCAACGCTGTCATTCACATTGCGGTCGCCTCCATCTGTGTTGCGACCGCAATGTGTGTGGCCGCTGTGCATGCGCAAAGTGCCGATATCGTCAATCTACGCTGCGAGCCGCATTAGCAGCGGGGTCTGAATGACCCTCACTGTTTGGATCTTTGTTCATACTACTTCAGAATCTATAAAACAACTTTAAAAAAATGGTACCTCTTATGTTACATAATTTCTATAATGCTTGCAACACTGCATCTAGTTGCTGAGAAGTTGCAAAGGCAAATTAAACTCTTGGCTGCATGAAAAGGGGGATAAATGCATGTGATGCAAACATAATATTTCCGTTGTACAGTAAGTCATTAGTTAGACCACATCTTAAATCTGTTGTGAGATTGTGATTCAGCATTTGAACTTGTTGTTTCACCTGATATCACCAGTCCAAACTTCAATTGATGTAACAAAGTTCAAACTCTAAATTACACTGGCACATCAGTGAGAATCACAGTACCCAATGTCCAATTCAGATCTCTATATAGCAGTCTAGAGTGCATATGTAATAGGGTCCGAGTTTGCCAGAGGTGTGGGATGCCGGGTGATCTTGGACATTTTTGTAAAGCGGAAATCATTTACAAAACATGGTTTTGCCTTGTAAATTATTGCCGCTTTACAAAAAACTTCTGCGATTGCCCGGCATCCCGCACCTCCGGCAAACTCAGACCCTGTTACATATGCCCCAATTACTGAGATTACAATTCATTATTCTAGGGTGGTTGGTGGACAGGCCTATACTGTATCTGCGGGCTACATTAACTTTATAAAAATATGGTTTTCTATTGTATGGATGGCGTTAACCAATTACTGAGTGGCTATAATCACTGGTATAAAAGGGAATTATTAATTAACTGAAAAGAAGAAACCCAGCATTAGGCAGAAATAACTGACCACTAAGCTATTCATATAAACATGATTCTTGGTTACTCAGAAGTAAAGTACTTTTTTGTTTTATTTTCACAAATTTTTGTCTGTTTTAGGGAGACCCGCTATGGAGTGCGAGACTTCTTCATACTAACCCTCAAGCAATTAAAAATGTACACACCAAGTAAGTATATATACCTGTGTACTTGTACATTTCTCCTTCAATTATATATAGGTAGACTGGAGTTGACTTGTATTTAAGTACTTTGGACCTCATTCAGTAAGGATTGCAAAATTTGCGAATTTCAATCTAGACGAATATCATAGCATAGCGTTCGCATTGCGCATGTGTGAGTAAAAATAGCGACAGAAATTGTGTACACATCCTGATTGCAATGCAGCTGTTGTTTGACAGGAAACCAGGGTTTCTTGGAGGAAACCTGCTGTTTTCTGGGTGTGTCTGAAAAAATGCAGGCGTGCCCAGGCGTTTTTAAGGAGGGCCTCTGATGTCAGCAGTGACCATTTCCAGTCTCTGCTGCGAAAGTAAAAAATAAATAATAATGATGCTTGTCCGATGGTCTCTCCATCATCTTTACACTGGGGATGGGACTACTGGGAGGAGTGGGTGCTGCTGGAAGATGTAGTTCTCCCAGCTGCTGCCTCCAGGAGGGGGTAACACACACACATGGGTATTACACACACACACTCACATTTCAATCACACACACCTCACAAATTCGCTGCTGCTGCAGGAGTCCGGATTCCGATGCTGGAGGACAAGACACCACTTTGGAAGGTGAGTAATTAATTTTCCTTCTTCTATGAGGCGCAAATGTTCCTTAATTAATAGTCCAACATTCCTAATAATTTGAAATCTTTGTTAATGAGTTGGACAAACCTAGTATGCATAACACAAACGTTGCAACCGTACCTTAGACAATAATGCGTTATTACACATTGTGCATATGCTGGTTTATTCAATGCTATGATTTCATCTCCAACAGTACTAAATGTTAATTTACTATTTTATAAATATCTAATAATGTTAGTTTACAGCAGGGCTGGATTTCCAGCAAGGCAACCTAAGCACCTGCCTAGGACCCAAGGGACCCGCCACCCGTGGATGGGCCGCACAAAATCCTGCCCCCAAATGATCAGTTCCTAGAGGAGCTCTCTCCCTCGGTCAGTCAGAAACTTCAGTACTGTCTCTGCTCAGTTACCCCGCTCAGTGTCCCTCAGACCCCGTTGCTTCCCGCTCAGTGTCCCTCTGCCTCTGCTGCTCCCTACTCAGTGTCCCTCTGCTTCCGCTGCTCAGTGTCCCTCAGCCTCCACTTGGTGGTGATGTCGGACGGGCGAGATGACGTTGCAGTGCAGAACGCTGCAGACCCCTCGGTGCCGCAGAAGTACTGTCACTGGTGGTGCTGCTGCTGCTGGAAGATGGCGGAGATGCCCCTGCTTCCCTGGAGGCTGCTGTGGAGGAGAAGAGCATCCTGGAGCAGATGAGAAAGTTCCTATCTGACCGGCGGGTGCACACAGAAAAGTGAGGGCCCCTGACCCTTGCTGGCTGTGATCCCTGCCACTGGTGTCAGTGGATGGGGGTGGCCTCTGTCAGGGCACTAGAGGGCCTGGCTGGACCCAGGCACTTTTTTTTTTTGGGGGGGGGGGGGGGGGGGGGGAGTGGCCTAATCACAGGAGGTGTGGCCATGCGCCCTTAGAAAATTATAAAGAAAACATTGTATTTTTTTTTTTTAAATCAAGTACTTTTTTATTTGGTTTTTTGACATTTATACATAACTCAAAACAAACATCAGCATTCTATTGACTGTAACAATTGCCATCAATAAAAATTATATATGTTAAAGTTCAACATGTAGTGTGCGTCAATTATATTCACTTAAGGTTTCTTATCAAACGATATCTATGTAAAGAAGGACTAGGTGTCCAGTGTCGGTCTGGCCAGCCTTGTGCTGCACCAGCGGTCCCACTTCTCTGTAAATTGAGAGGAGGAACCCCTTATCCTATACATATATCTCTCGTGTCGTATTACTGAATTTACTAACGCCCTCCACTGCTCCACCCTAGGCATGTCAGCTGAGAACCAAACCCTGGCAATGACAACCCTCGCCAGCGTAGTAAGACACAGGACATACTTGTACAATACCACAGAGTGTGTTTCCTCAAGATCTAATCCAAACAGGCATAGGCCGGGGTCCAATACGGGGAGGGATGGGGCAGTCATGGTTATATCGCCCCATACCTTACACCAGAAAAGGGAAATTGCAGGGCAGTCCCATAACAAATGCCAGAATCCGGCATCGGTCTCCCGGCATCTGGGGCAGCAAGCGTTATCTCTAAGACCAGCCCTCTGCATAGTGACAGGAGTTCGATACACCCTGTGCAGAATGTAGAAAAAGACTTGTTTATATCGTATACATGGCGTAGTATATTTAATGGAGCCCAGGATCTGGATCCACTGCTCCTGGGATAGAGGTCCCAAATCAGTCTCCCATTTGATGCGAAGTGTATTCAAATGATCATGACCATATTTGTTATTCAAAGCAGTATATATGACAGATATTTTTCCCCTTCGACTAAGAGAGGTGAGCAACGACTTAACGGGTGAATCTGCAATTGGAGGTGGGCCATGAGGAAACTGGGTCTGCACAGCGTGTCTAAGTTGAAAGTACCGAAACAAGGCTGTGTTAGGTATATCAAATTCGAGTTTCAATTGCTGAAAAGACTTGAGCACTCCATCTTGGTAGAGTTGTTTTAGAGATATTACACCCTTAGTTATCCAAATATTATCTGGAGATATCTTGTACAGCTCTGAATACGTACTATTAAACCATAGCGGAGTATTGGCGTCTTGCCCCTCCCAATCATATAGAGTATGTGCATAGCGCCAGATTAGCAAGGCTTGGCGTAACAAGGGAGGCAAACCAGAAGCCGCACGGCCAGAAAGAAGGAGTTGAAGAGGAGAAAAGGAGAAAGCAGGAGAGCACCTCGCCCGCTCAGCCAGAAGACCCCCCATTGTTGGATCCAAGGAATCTCCAGTCCATTCACCAAGCTGGGACATTTGTGCTGCTACGTAATATAGTCTCAGATTGGGAAGACTCGCACCCCCCGAGAGTTGTGATCTACTCAGCGTTTTAATAGAGACTCTTGCTGGTTTATTACCCCATATAAATGAGGACATAACGCCCTCAATTACAGTGAAGACTTTTTTCGGGAGGTAGACCGGAGAGTTATGTAGGGCATATAGGAACTTTGGCTGCATTATCATTTTGAATAAATTAACCCGACCCAGGATAGACAGTGGTAGCTTTTTCCAGCTATGAGCCCTTTCTTTAAATGACATCGTAATGGGGTCGATATTTTGGGCCACATAACTACGTGCCATAGGGGTGATCCAGATACCCAAGTATTTAAACCGCAGCGTCCACTGCAAGGGGTACGCCCCCCGGGTATTTTCAGGGAGAAAACCAGACAAGGGAAAAATATGCGATTTATCCCAGTTGATCAGTAAACCAGAAAATACTCCAAATTCCTCCACTACCCGCAGCAAAGCCTGCAAGGAGTCCTCAGAGTCCTGCAAGAAAAGGAGCATATCGTCTGCATACAGGGCCACAACATCCACATGATCCCCAACCTTAATACCCCTAATCTCGTCTTTAGATCGCAGCAAGGCGGCCAACGGTTCCACGGCAACAGCGAACAGCGCAGGGGATAGGGGGCAACCCTGTCGAGTGCCCCTCCCCAACGCAAACATCTCCGACGTGAAACCATTGGCCGTCACACGGGCCACAGGCAAAAAATACAATAACTGGAGAAATTTAATAAAACGAGGGCCAAAAGCAAACTTCTCCAGTACCCCCCATAAATATGTCCACTCCACTGAGTCGAATGCTTTGGCTGCATCTAGAGACACCACCACCGCATCCAACTCCCCCAGATCACGCCTCTGCAGATGACAAAACAGTCTACGTAAATTTTGGGCAGTTGATTTACCTGGCATAAATCCCGTCTGGTCCGGGTGAATGATTGTTGTAATAACTAAGTTCAATCTAGATGCCAAGATCTTTGCTAGTATCTTGACATCCGTATTGAGGAG
The DNA here is from genome assembly GCF_028390025.1 of Pseudophryne corroboree. Taxonomy (NCBI): domain Eukaryota; kingdom Metazoa; phylum Chordata; class Amphibia; order Anura; family Myobatrachidae; genus Pseudophryne; species Pseudophryne corroboree. Next base: position 375,923,967 of record NC_086445.1, on the reverse strand, counting down.
GGAAATAGGTCTGTAAGATTCGGGGCGTAGGGGGTCTTTCCCCGGTTTCAGCAAGACAATTATATTTGCCTCGGCCATAGAGCGAGGGAGAGTCCCGCCCTCCAGCAATAGGTCGAACAATTGTAAAAGATAAGGGGCAAAAAAGCTACTAAATTTCTTATAGACTTCACCCGGAAGTCCATCACAACCCGGTGCCTTAGACGCTGGGAGGGACAGGATCGCAGCGTTCACCTCCTCCAGAGTAATTGGTGCATCTAGAGCCCCAGAGTCTTCCCGGGACAGACAGGGCAAATCCAACCGAGCCAAATAGTCCCTCAATTGATCATTGGAGTAAGTGGCTCGGGATGTATATAGCGAGGAATAGTAACTACGAAATGTCTCAGACACCGCCGAGCCAGAGTAACACATCTGGCTGTCAGAGTTCCTCACACATTGAATCATTGTTCTAGTAGATTCTGACCGAGCCAGAAAAGCTAAATAACTGCCATTCATCTCCGCCTGAAAATAGTGTGCATGTCCCGCAAAAAGGAGTCTACGCCTGGACTTCTCAAATAAGCAATCGGACCACTCTCCTTGTGCGTCTCGCCACAACAGTTCATCAGAACGTAAATGGGTAGCTATATATTGGGATTCCAATTGCTGGCATAGGGCCTCCAGTCTTATTTCCTCCTTTTTACTAGATAATTTAACCTCAGATATTCGTTTTATAAAGGAGCCCCGCTGGAACGCTTTGAAAGCGTCATGTTTGACCGCCAGTTCGGTGCAAGACAGATTACAAACCTGGAACCCCTCCCAGGCATCCACCAAATCCGCACCCTCCCCTATTAAGGTTAACCAGAAGGGATTAAGTTTCCACATTTTTGCACCGCGCTCCCAACCAACACTAACTGTAAGTGATACAGGAGAGTGATCCGATATACCCCTAGGAAGATAGTCCACCGCCAACACATCAGGGGACAAGTCAGGAGAGATCAAGATCAAATCAATGCGAGAGAAGGCATGGTAGGTAGCGGAGTGGCAGGAGAACTGAGTAGCCGTGGGATTGCGACTCCTCCATACATCCACCAACCCCAGTTCCCCCACCAGTCGTGCAAATGGAGTAGGGGATACAGAAGGGGAGGGAGAAGCAACCGACTCTCTCCATCTGTCCAGGGCATGATCCATCAGATTGTTAAAATCCCCCAAGCATATCACTGGGGTAGCAGGGGATTGGGCTAGAAATCGGGCAGCATGACGCAGAACCTCATTGTTATATGGCGGGGGAACATAGACAGCCAAAACGTGGAATAGTCTACGATTAATATGTGCGCGCAAGAAGACGTATCTGCCATATTGATCTGTTTCACAGACGTCTAGGTGAAATTGTATAGATTTTCTAATTAGTACAGAGACACCCCTAGCGCTACCTGAAAAAGTGGAGTGGTAGACATGACTAATCCAGGGTTTCTTAAGTGCCAACACCCTACTTCCAAACAAATGGGTTTCAGAAAGACAAATTATGTCTGCCTGGTATTTTTTAACCTGAGTCAAGATCAACGCTCTCTTAATCTTTTCGTTCAAACCCCTGACGTTCCAGCTGAGCAGACGAAGCCCCTTAGAATCAGCAGACATAGAAAGTAGGTGAGAAAAGGGTGGCAGGATATAAAAGAGAGACAAATATCAGAGCCCGGGTCGCAGAGCAGTGCAGGTTGTGAATAGGGACACCCAGTCCCCCCATGTCCCTGGAAACATAGGAAATCAAAGCAATATCGTTCGCAAACATCGCAGCATAACAGAGCGCACACATAAGCAAAAATTGATGGCATGAAAAAAAACAAACTAACCCCCCCCACACCCACCCTGTATCACCTTGGAAACTTAAGGTATACCTGGATCCCATAACTCCCACCAAATTAACTAAACTAAGGGATAGGGGCCTAACCAAGAACCCAAAGAAAAGCCCCTACACTATCTTCGGCATAGGCTCTCCACAGAATACCGATAGAAGTAGTGCCCTAACCCTGAAAAAACATATCTAGCAGCGTACCCCAACATAAAATAGGGGGAAAACACGAGAACCAACATCAATATTAGGCTGCCCTACATTGCCCCATCAAAACATTGCATATGAACCACAGTGTGACTATCATAATAAGAAAAATGAGACAATTAGGCTTAGTATTAAGAGAGCAATAAATCAACAATTGTGCAGTAACACGTCATCAAGGAGGGTGAGGCTGTCGTTCCAGCCATGCAGCAGCATCTTGAGGAGTTGAGAAAAAGTGAGTGGTGTTAGCGGACACCACTCGCAGCCTGGCCGGAAACAGCATAGAGTACTGTATATTACGATCACGGAGCTGACGTTTGATATGCAGAAACTGTGATCTACTCTTTTGCACCTCCAGAGCAAAATCAGGGAAAACGGATATATTATGTCCATCCAGTTGGAGAGGGCCCTGCGTCCGGGCCAGACGGAGTATAGCGTCACGGTCCTTAAAATGTAGGAAACGGGCAATAAATGTTCTAGACGGAGCCCCGGGTGGCGGCATCTTAGGCGGGAGTCTGTGTGCTCTTTCCACTGCAAATTGAGAGGTAAATGCTTCCCTGCCCAATACACCAATAAGCCAAGTTTCCAGAAATAATTCCGGGGAGGTGCCTTCCGCTCTTTCAGGGAGCCCAACAAAACGAATGTTGTTGCGCCGCAGTCTCCCCTCTATATCGGAAATTTTAGCCTGCATAGATACCATCTGGGTAGACAGGTCGGCCACTTTCGTCTGTAGGGGTGACGTATTATCTTCCAGAGTCGATATCCGATGTTCAGTTTCACCCACTCTTTCCCGGATTTTCTGTAGATCTTGTCTAAGCGGAGAGACGTCCGCCTGCACCTGCCCAATTCTGTCTGTGACCCTCTGTTCAGACGCAGAGATGGCCTGTAGTATTTGCTGGGTAGAGTGTACTTGCTCAGCGGGATCAGAGGCAGCAACCTCTGTCGCAGGCGAGGATGGGTCAGTGTCACCCTGCTTTGTCGAATGAGAGGGCTGCGACCTAGCATATTTCTCTAGTTTCGCAGCGGCGTTAGCCGCGTTATGACCTCCTTTCACCATTGCAGCACTGGGCGCGGAGTCAGGATATTACAGCAAAAAAGTCTCCAATCAGTATGGGGTCAGCACCGGGGGCCGCCTGGGTCAGGCAGATATGATAAACAATAATATAGCAGGGCAGAGTATGCTTATGGGCACACTGCAGAGTATTCTGTGTACAAGGAGTATTCCTGCATGGAAGCTGATTTATGGGCACAAGTGTGGCTATTGCAGAGATGCAGGAAGCGTTCACAGAGAGTATTCTCCCTTTCTCCTTTTTTCACCTCTCCCCTCTCTGCAGCTATATGTATTTCTTAGTATATGTGGGGAGGAACCATACACAGGGAATCTCTCTGTATATAACTATTAAGCCCAGGAGGGAGAGAGAGGGGCAGCCCCAGCCGCAGCTCACTCCGCCGTACGGCACCTCAGGACGGAGAGGATATCAGGTGCAGGGAGAAGAATGTGAGCCTGCAAGATGGCGGTTTTCGCGGGCTTTCCTGCCCGCACTCACCCGTCCGCAGCACCTCCGCGGGATTCCAGGCAAGTGCTGCCGCGATATGCCCGCCAGTCAGAGCCTCTCCTGTCTCGGTCCCCCGGCCGGAGGATCAGGGCAAGTCCGCCGCTACAAGCGCCGTCACGCGCCGTCTCACAGAGAAGCAGGGAGCCGGGGCGGCCCGCCGGAGGTGTTAGATGCAGGGAGCCGCGCTGCACACCGGACCAGTGCGGGTATGTAGAGGGGCAGTATAACTTCTTGTGCCAGCTGGCAAGTCACAGGAGCCACGGGTTAGGGGATAAACGGATTATTAGACAGGATTTTTATGGAGAGCTAAATCTTCCCGCTGCTACTCCATGCCTGTCCAAGCCACGCCCGAAAACATTGTATTTTAAGCACCTCCTTGGCCACACTGCAGCCCAGCACACAGCAGCAGGTGAGACCTGGGCCCCTCCATCAGACCTGGGCCCAGGTAATTAGTGCCCCTCCCTCCTCTCTCTGTGCCACCGGGCCCTGTCCAGAAACCGCTCATTTCACATAGTGCCACTGTCTGGGATCCGCCCATTACATATAGTTTCCCTGTCCATGCACCAGCTATTTGTCCATAGTAAAAGGGAAGATCCAGTTGTAACTTAATTGTACACTATGAAAAATAAAAGTAAATAAAATATTTAATAATAGAAAAATAAATAAACATACATACATACATATAATCTTGCAGAAATGGGGACAAATAAATCCAAATATTAGTAGGGTACTCTGTGTTCATGTAGAGCACTACAAGAATATAACAGCAAACAAAAGCTACTAATAAATATATCAAACCATAAAATATCCACTAATATAAGATGGTACCGTATGCCAAATCTTTGCCGTTATAATAAAAGGTATACCTTTTCACAGATAAATAGCTAAAATACATAGGGTACACTCTGTTGTCCTTTAGAATAATATATCAAAATAGTGACCAAAGCAGATGTTGTATAATCAGTGAGGTGAAACTCCAACTGCAGAGATAATCACAGTGTAGTGTAAGTAGATAGTGTAGATAAATTCACTGCCACAGATACACATAATAGGTCTCACTAGACAGCGTATAGATATCAATCCCAGTGCATCGGACCTTGGAGCTACCTGCTGGGACCAATAATGCAGCTAGGACTGGGGCCCAGACATGCTGACCGGGGAGAAGCACGTGCGCACCAGTATACTCATGTGTTCTGGGATTTCCAATTGCTGTGGCTCAATGGGGTAGCAAGCGAGCTGTCCAGCTTGTGGTGGCCCGATGTATATGAAACAATAAATATTCCCACATGAAAGCAGTGATAAAACAAGTCGCTGGGTGCAGATTGGACCCCCAACCACTGAAAGATACCGTATCTTGAAGACATCACGCTGATGCCACAGGAAGCTATGACATGTACAGAAGTACACGTGTACATTATACGTCTTTATGTATGCAGGCCTTGTAAAGCGCATAGAGCCCTTTGAAATGTTTATGCAGTGGGTGCTATCTTAGCTGTGTGGACTGGACACACCAATCTTTTTACAAAGTTTATCTTTCTTCTCACACCATATTATTCCCATTTAAAATATAATAAAGACATTTTGGTTTGATTGTTAAATAGAAATACTAGATCAAGTTTACATGGCTGTATTAGTGCTAGCAGTATGGAGAGACCTGGTATAGGTGGAAGTCTTTCTAATGCTACCAGTTCATGGCATCTTCTCTGTGTTAATGAAAGCTGGACCAGCTCTATACTTGCTAGCTAATAAGGCCAGTGTTGGCTATTCTACCACTAGAGCGTCCTATTCAAGATGTAGCTGTTAGACATAACCCTAAAGGGCAGACTGGATGGGCCATATAGTTCTTATCTGCCATCAAATTCTATGTTTCTATGAGCACTGTGCATGTGGCAGATATCACACAGCGCCATGATGTCGATTGGTGGACCCACCCGCCAACAGACCATTATGGCCAGCTAATCATGGATGAATTTGTCATTGTGGGCAAATTGTGTGCAAGGGGCACTAATACTGTGTGGATGTAATGTGTAAAGGGTACTACTACAGTGTGCATGTGATGTGCAAGGGGCACTGATATGTGGGCGGAAAGCAGTGCCAGATTAAGGACCACATGGGCCTGGAGCTGAAATTTATGAAGGGCCTATTGTGTACCACCGCAGGGGGTGTGACCAGCAACAGCGGGTTTGTGACTCATGCAGGGCCCGCCACACATTGTTCTTTGCCTGAGTCAAAGCCATTCTGGGTACTAGTGGTTCATTTACTAAAGGTTCTAAAAATGAAAATTGGTGATGTTGCCCATAGTAACCATTCAAATTCATTTCTCTAATGCATCCAAGAAAAATGATAGTCAGAATCTAATTGGTTGCTATGGGCAACATCACCACTTTTCATTTTTAGAACCTTTAGTAAATGTATCCCCTAGTGTCTGCGTGCTGTAGCAGATAAGCAGAGGCGCAGAATCAAATTTGCTGATTAGAGTATGGCACGTTTTAATTTTAAAGGCAACATTTTGGTTGCGACGCATCACTAGAGCTGTGTTGTGTATAATGAATTGTGCACTAAAGTGTGGTATTGTATTTATTTATGGGATGCAGTCAGCATGTCAACAATTCCAATGTCAGAAGCTATGATGTCAACATTTTTGAAATGTCAGCATGGACTATGTCAACTTCTGCAGAATATTGACATGTTCACAATGTCGGCATCAATGTTTCAGTCCCCTTCCGGACCATTTTCAAGACTGCCAATAATTAGTGCAGCCGATCTCAAGCCGACAAGTAAATGTCGGTACTTTTTGCTTTGAGAGCGGCTTGTGTAATTGTTGGTGGTCTTGAAATTGTTCCAGAAGTGCATCAAAGAGTTGACACTTTAGGTGAATATATAATTCATAGCCTTTGGTATCCGGTCTCTACGTCAGCCATGCTTAGGTCGACAGTCATTAGGTCGACATGGTCACTAGGTCGACATGGATAAAGGTCGACATGCATTTTTTTGGGGGGGTTATTATTTTTTAAACTTTTTCATATGTTACGATCCACGTGGACTACGATTGGGAATAGTAACCCGTGCCGAGCGCTGCGGTAGCGGAGCGAGGCACCTTGTCAGCCATGCGAGGGGACATGGTGCACTAACTGGGGTTCCCGGTCACTTTACGAAGAAAACAACAGCAATAAAAAAAAAAAACTCATGTCGACCTTTTTCCATGTCGACCTAATGACCGCGTCAACCTATTTCAGGTGTCGACCTAGTCGCTGTCGACTAATAGTGGTCGACCTAATGACTGATGACCCTATGATCCACACCCTAGCCCATGGGTCTTCAACCTGCGGCCCTCCAGCTGCTGTGGAACTACACATCCCAGCATGCCCTGCCTCAGTTTTAGCATACCTTAATAGCAAAACTGTGGCAGGGCATGCTGAGATGTGTAGTTTCACAGCAGCTGGAGGGCCGCAGGTTGAAGACCCATGCCCTAGCCTTTACTACAGCATGTGATGCAGGTTGTACTTTTTTTCTGGTGGTATTACATTTCCATTCTTTCTTCTATCTCCCTCACTCTATATCTATCTATATCTATCTATATATACACGCTGTCAGGCCTGGTGCAAGCCGCTCAGCAGGGTCTGCAAAGCAGGGAGGCGCCGGATGGGAGAGGCGCTCTCCTTGCTCTGTTTCTGTCGGCTGACGCTGCGCCTATCACACTATGACAAGCAGCGGCGCCAGCAACTTGAAGCGTGGCACCCAACACCCGTCAAAGTCAACACCCCCCCTTCGGCTGAGTGTGAGGGCAGTGACGCTGAGGGGGAGTTAGAGGGAGGCTGAGGGCAGGGGCTCTGAAGGGGGACTTACAGGGAGGGTGAGTGCAGGGATGCTGAGGGAGAGTTACAGGGAGGGTGAGGGCAGGGATGCTGAGGGAGAATTACAGGGAGGGTGAGGGCAGGGACGCTGAGGGAGAGTTACAGGGAGGGTGAGGGCAGGGACGCTGAGGGAGAGTTACAGGGAGGGTGAGTGCAGGGATGCTGAGGGAGAGTGAGGGTGAGGGCAGGGGCTCTGAGGGGGGACTTACAGGGAGGGTGAGGGCAGGGACGCTGAGGGAGAGTTACAGGGAGGGTGAGGGCAGGGACGCTGAGGGAGAGTTACAGGGAGGGTGAGGACAGGGACGCTGAGGGAGAGTTACAGGGAGGGTGAGGACAGGGACGCTGAGGGAGAGTTACAGGGAGGGTGAGGGCAGGGACGCTGAGGGAGAGTTACAGGGAGGGTGAGGGCAGGGACGCTGAGGGAGAGTTACAGGGAGGGTGAGGGCAGGGACGCTGAGGGAGAGTTACAGGGAGGGTGAGGGCAGGGACGCTGAGGGAGAGTTACAGGGAGGGTGAGGGCAGGGACGCTGAGGGGGAGTTGGAGGGAGGGTGAGTGCAGGGACGCTGAGGGGGAGTTGGAGGGAGGGTGAGTGCAGGAATGCTGAGGGGGAGTTGGAGGGAGGGTGAGGGCAGGGACGCTAACGGGGTGTTAGAGGGAGGGTAAATTGAAATGAGATAAAGCTCAAAAAAATTAAACAATAACAACTATGGGCCTCACATATGCCTTACAACAAAAGACTGTACACATTAATAACAAAACCCCATATTTGTATAAACATAGTCAACATGGCACCCCACAACAGCTTACACAGTACCTAGTAAACGGCTGAGAGACACCCCCAGAAGATTTACAGGATATTGCTCCAGTTTCCCATCCCATAGCAGGAGGTGCAGAGCCGGTGGCAGGTAGTAAAGGTCCATCTAACGAGAGTGATCAAACAGGGGGACGGGGCCAAATGCCAAAATCTTCCCAGTGAGGAGCCTTGGCCAATCCGCACCTAGGATGTTAGCTGGCCCGTGCCTATTCTCCGTCACCTTTGCTCCAGGGCAGTGGGGATTGGGAGCCACATCCGGGAATACAGCAGCTCCCAGGGCTGTAGTGTGCTACTGCTGCTGTACTGTCCGTGCCCTGAGCCTGCTGCCCTGAGCGCCGGCACTGGATGCTCATAATTGTCCGTGGTTGCTCTCGGGCCCGAGTATCCACGGAATCTGCACCTATGCCACACACACACACACACACACACACACACACACACACACACAGTTCCCCCAGTCCCTACACACACACACATACACAGCCTGCCCCCCCCCCCCTCCCAGACGAGGCTGAAGTTAGCTTCTTATTCGGCCTGCCCCCCCCCCCAGTCCCTACACTCACACACATATACAGACGAGGCTGAAGTTAGCTTCTTATTCGGCCTGTCCCCCCCCCCCCCAGTCCCCACACTTACACACATATACAGCCTGTTCCTCCCAGTCCCTACACATACACAGCCTGTTCCCCCTCCCCCCAATCCCTACACACACACACATACACAGCCTGTTCCCCCTCCCCCCCGTCCCTACACACACACATACACAGCCTGTTCCCCCTCCCCCCAATCCCTACACACACACACACACACACACACACACACAGCCTGTCCCGTCCCCCCCCGTCCTTACACACACACATACACAGCCTGTTCCTCCCAGTCCCTACACACACACATACACAGCCTGTTTCCAACCCCCCCCCCCCAGTCCCTACACACATACCCAGCCTGTTTCCACCCCCCCCCCCCCCAGTCCCTACACACATACACAGCCGGTTTCCAACATCCCCCCCCCCCACAGTCCCTACACACATACACAGCCTGTTTCCAACCCCCCCAGTCCCTACACACATACACAGCCTGTTTCCAACCCCCCCCCAGTCCCTACACACATACACAGCCTGTTTCCAACCCCCCCCCCAGTCCCTACACACATACACAGCCTGTTTCCAACACCCCCCAGTCCCTACACACATACACAGCCTGTTTCCACCCCTCCCCCAGTCCCTACACACATACACAGCCTGTTTCCAACACCCCCCAGTCCCTACACACATACACAGCCTGTTTCCAACCCCCCCCCACAGTCCCTACACAGCCTGTTAACCCCCCCCCCCCCCCGTCCCTACAAATACACAGCCTGCCCTCCCCCAGTCCCTACATACACATATACAGCCTGTTCCCCCCAGCACCCCCCCCCCTTCCCATACACACAATACCCAACCCCTCCAGGCACCACACGCATGCACACACACACTCTGCTCGCCCGCCCCCCTCCCGCTTACCCCGTTTCTCCCAGTTACTGAGCAAGCCGGACACAGGAGAAGTAAGCAGGGGTCCATACAGACAGGGTTGATTCTATTTCGGAGTGGGAGAAGGGACCTTCTGACGTATCTAGGGGAGGAGACACGTCACCAGGGGGAGGAGCTACGGGCGAACAGGGTACCCGAAAAGTTCGCTCGCCACGCTTCGGGCTCGGTGGCTCACTCCGCTCCGCTTCGCTCGCCACCTGATTACTAAAGGTAATAGTTGGTGGCGTGGATAGTAGAGGAACTATCCCGCTGGCCTTGCTCCTCCTCCTTGTGTTGTGACTCCTCCCCCAGACGGAAAAGGTCCCTTAGCCCACTTGATTCTAGCATCTGCCATACAGACAGACCAGGCACAGTTGGGGGCGTGGCCTAATCACGGGTCCGTGACCACGCCCCTTTGAGAGGAAAAAATCCTACCATTCAGCAAGCAGCAGGAGCCGGCCTGAAAGTCACCCGACCTCCAGGAAGGCAAGTCCGCTGCTGGCTGCTGCTGTCTTGCGCGCTGGTGGGGCGGTGCTTGTGCCTTATCTCAAGAGGTGTAGGGGAAGGGGGTTGCAGTTTCAGGGGGCGGGACATCAGACAGCTACTGAACATGAAAACATTTTTTTCCTGTTTCCATCAGCAGGGCGCAGGGGAGCCTGTGGGCCTATTTTGAAGAGGGGGGCCTGGAGCTGCAGCTCCATCTGCCCCATTGTTAATCCGGCCCTGGCGGAAAGTGTAATAGGCACGACTTCTGTGTGGGCGTAATGTGTAAGGGGCACTACTACTGTGTATAAGGGGTACTACAGTGTGGCATAACATGAATAAGAGACACTACTGTGTTGCATTCGTGGGGCCAGGGTGTTAGGAATAGGGTATTAAGATTGGAGTAGCGGTTTGGGTTAGTGCATTAGGGTTAATTTAGGGGTTTGGGTTGGGGTATTAGGGTTGGTGTAGTGATTTGGGTTACGGTTAGTTTGGGGGGTAGGGTATTGGGGATAGAGCATTAGAGTTAGATTATTGAAAATATAGTGCTATGGATTGTTTGAGGGAGGGGTACCCCAAACTGGTATCTTGCCTAGGGCCTAATGAGGTCTAAATCCAGCTCTGGTTTACAGAGAAGTGTGATAATGTTACAACAATTTACTAAGCAGGTATTCAGTCAGCAAAGCGTAGTGAAGCAGTGATCAGTCAGTCTTTAGATGTACAAATATCTGAATTACAGTAACTCATACATCAATCCTGGGACATATTTTTATTTTGAAAAGCTATTATCTAGTGTTTTATCTAGTTGTATATTGTTTTTCAACATTATTGTCTAGAAAAACAACGGGGGCAGGGTAATGTAGGCAGAATGCAGTAAGGATGTGTTCACATGATTAAAAAAAGATGCAGACCCTGACAGAGACTCATATTGTATGTGCTTGTCCAAGTCATGTTATTTGTGGGTGTTTGAGAGCAGGTGCAAATACGCAGTGAGGATGATGACAGTTCCCAGCTCTAGCGAGCCACTTTTAATTGGCCGATTGTAAATACGCTGCCAAATATCATAGATGCTTTCTTTGTTGTTTGTGCATACATTATGTTTTCGTGTGAATGTTTTAGATACAATAAAAAATGATATCAAGAGAAACAGTGGGGCAGATGTATTAACCTGGAGAAGGCATTAGGAAGTGATAAACCAGTGATATGTGCAAGGTGATAAAAGCACCAGCCAATCAGCTCCAATATGTAAGTGAACAGTTAGGATCTGATTGGCTGGTGCCTTTATCACCTTGCACATATCACTGGTTTATCACTTCCTTATGCCTTCTCCAGGTTAATACATCTGCCCCAGTATCTGTTACGAGCTGCGGGAGCGGCTCGTCCTGGTAGCTGGTCCTGTCGACTGCCCGGCAACCAGGATGCTGCGTTGGGATGGCTGTCGGGGCTTTTAGCGGTTGCCTGGCAACTGGTGCAGCACAGCTCGATGGTCCTGGCTATCCCTAAGCAGCTGGGATGCTTCGCTGTATATGTGCAGCCACACAGGTGCACTAGGTTATGCGATTAGGATCGCTGGTTGGGACTCAGTGATTGGCTCTTGTTCGTGTTATTAGTCTGCCATCCCATTAACTCAATGCCAGTGATAGCTTTACACAAAAAGAAACAGAGAAGGATTGGACTTGAAGTGGCGTACTTAAACATTAAATTTATACATAAAATATAACTTTTATTAGAGTATATTTGTTAAAAAGACCTGTAGCTGTGAAATATTAAAACCAAAAACATATAAATTGACAAAACAAAGTGTGATATGTGTGAATAAAAACACACACTGTGCTAACTGTGTAGTGCTACACATATATAATATATTATAGGTACTATGACCCTTGAATCAAATTATATGTGTTAGGCTGAGTGCCCAATGGCGCTTTGAAGTCACTGATCAGTTGTACTAGATAGGCTTACTGAGGGTACTGTAAAGTGCAATATTCCAATAGAAAGCTCCCCTTCAGTTAGGGCGCTATGACCCCTCACTTATGTGCAATCATATGCTTGTACAGCTATGAGTCAGTGTTTATCCTCACTAGTGATCTCAATGTAACTAGCTGTTCTCAATCAGTTTACAGCAGGTAATATCTGAAGTCAGTATCACTTTAAGTGAATACTAAAGGGGTGACCTCTGTCTCGTCCCAGCACCCTAGTCCCTATTTCATCTGCTCTTGCTAATATCTAGTGATCACCTGACGATTGTATTAGCCCCTACTGTTCCGAGTATAAGACCTGGCGGTATCCTAAGTGCCGATGAGTGTGTCGTACTTTATGCTAACAGCAGTGATGTGCGGTGAGGTGAGGCAGAGCCTTTCCTGTCATACTTACATTTAAACCAGAGTTTTGACTGAATAAGATATATGAAAAATACTGATAATTTGTTTGAAATATCTTCTTTGCATTAGTCTAATAATTTTTATAGCACAAACTCTGGAGTAAAAAGTCTATGGCAGGTGAGACAGTGCCTCACCTGTGTATCCTTTCCACACATCTGTAATCAAAACTCTCCAGATTTCCAGGAGTTTATACTGCTGCACCTGTGTATAATGCCCAGATGTACCCTTTGGCTCATATATTGCATGTAAATCTGGCTCTGGGGTTAGCCAGTGCCTCATAAACCATTTAGCTCACCGCACGTCCATGGCTAACGGTGCAATTGGCAGCTTTTATTGACAGAAGACCTTTCTAGTGAGACTCTAGGGCCTTAGATAATTGCTTGGGTGTTTCATAACAATGTATTAGGCAGAGTTTCTACTTTTTATGGAAGCCTAACATCAAATGTGTATTTTGCTTTCACAAATGGTTAAAAATACAGGTATTAGTAGATTACCTTGGTCTAATATTGACTTGGCACATATGCTACAAGTGCTGACCTGCACTAATATTTTGATAATTGCAGCTTTGCATATTCCCGCAATTACAACATTTCTTGGTGAACGCAATTTACATCTGCAGTGTGAAGTGCAATTGCATCAGCCCCAATATCTCCAACAAGCATTAGTGTGTCCGTGTTAATGTTTTTCAGTTTCCTTAAGAGTGGGGCGGATGTACTGAGCACAGCAACCTATCAGGCAAGCATTGAAGGATTTAAAACCTATCTTGGGATGAATGGTGAAGAGGCAACAGAACTGTTTAATGTGGGAGTATGTTTAGCAAAAGAAGCTGTGGAAGAGTTCACCAAACAGTCCCCAGGTAATGTCAGTTAAAAAAAATTATTGTGTTGGACTAAGGCATGGATAGGCCAAACCAGCATATATTACAGTCAATATGTGGACACCACCAGAGCGACATACAGATGCGTCCTCATACATCTAGCCTCAATATGCCATGTAGCATGAAATGCCTGGTGAGAGTGAGCCGGCAGGTCCCATGCAACTCTGCTATTGTCAGGGGTCCTTTTTTTTTCCCCCCAGAAATTGTGTCTTAGTCACAACGCAATCAGACTAGGATGTATGAAGAGACTGCTGATTAATTTGATATATGACACTTGTATATTGTGTGTGACTGTATACGGAGCAGAACAGAACTTGTATTGGAAAACAGCTGCAGCTGCTATATTGTAGCACTTTGTGTACAGATTCAGAGGCTCAGCTGCACACACATATTCAAATATCATATATAAAATCAGTCCGCACAGTCTACTTGTACGTTCTAGTCGCATTGCGTTGTGACTAAATAGCATTTCTCTATCGTCCTAGTGGATGCTGGGGTTCCTGAAAGGACCATGGGGAATAGCGGCTCCGCAGGAGACAGGGCACAAAAAGTAAAGCTTTAGGATCAGGTGGTGTGCACTGGCTCCTCCCCCTATGACCCTCCTCCAAGCCAGTTAGATTTTTGTGCCCGGCCGAGAAGGGTGCAATCTAGGTGGCTCTCCTAAAGAGCTGCTTAGGAAAGTTTAGCTTAGGTTTTTTATTTTACAGTGAGTCCTGCTGGCAACAGGATCACTGCAACGAGGGACTTAGGGGAGAAGAAGTGAACTCACCTGCGTGCAGGATGGATTGGCTTCTTGGCTACTGGACATCAGCTCCAGAGGGACGATCACAGGTACAGCCTGGATGGTCACCGGAGCCTTGCCGCCGGCCCCCTTGCAGATGCTGAAGTAAGAAGAGGTCCAGAATCGGCGGCAGAAGACTCCTCAGTCTTCTAAAGGTAGCGCACAGCACTGCAGCTGTGCGCCATTTTCCTCTCAGCACACTTCACACGGCAGTCACTGAGGGTGCAGGGCGCTGGGAGGGGGGCGCCCTGGGAGGCAAATGAATACCTATTTTGGCTAAAAATACCTCACATATAGCCTCCGGAGGCTATATGGAGATATTTAACCCCTGCCAGAATCCGTTAAGAGCGGGAGACGAGGCCGCCGAAAAAGGGGCGGGGCCTATCTCCTCAGCACACAGCGCCATTTTCCCTCACAGAAAGGCTGGAGGGAAGGCTCCCAGGCTCTCCCCTGCACTGCACTACAGAAACAGGGTTAAAACAGAGAGGGGGGGCACTAATTTGGCGATATGCTTATATATATATTAAGATGCTATAAGGGAAAACACTTATATAAGGTTGTCCCTATATAATTATAGCGTTTTTGGTGTGTGCTGGCAAACTCTCCCTCTGTCTCTCCAAAGGGCTAGTGGGTCCTGTCCTCTATCAGAGCATTCCCTGTGTGTGTGCTGTGTGTCGGTACGTGTGTGTCGACAGGTAGGAGGACGATGTTGGTGAGGAGGCGGAGCAATTGCCTGTAATGGTGATGTCACTCTCTAGGGAGTCGACACCGGAATGGATGGCTTATTTAGGAAATTACGTGATAATGTCAACACGCTGCAAGGTCGGTTGACGACATGAGACGGCCGACAAACAATTAGTACGGTCCAGACGTCTCAAAAACACCGTCAAGGGTTTTAAAACGCCCGTTTACTTTAGTCGGTCGACACAGACACAGACAGGGACACTGAATCCAGTGTCGACGGTGAATAAACAAACGTATTCCTTATTAGGGCCACACGTTAAAGGCAATGAAGGAGGTGTTACGTATTTCTGATACTACAAGTACCACAAAAGAGGGTATTATGTGGGATGTGAAAAAACTACCATAGTTTTTCCTGAATCAGATAAATTAAATAAAGTGTGTGATGATGCGTGGGTTCCCCCCGATAGAAAATTATGGGCGGTATACCCTTTCCCGCCAGAAGTTAGGGCGCGTTGGGAAACACCCCTTAAGGTGGATAAGGCGCTCACACGCTTATCAAAACAAGTGGCGGTACCGTCTATAGATAGGGCCGTCCTCAAGGACCAGCTGACAAGGCTGGAAAATATAATAAAAAGTATATACACACATACTGGTGTTATACTGCGGCCAGCGATCGCCTCAGCCTGGATGTGCAGAGCTAGGGTGGCTTGGTCGGATTCCCTGACTAAAAATATTGATACCCTTGACAGGGACAGTATTTTATTGACTATAGAGCATTTCTATATATGCGAGATGCACAGAGGGATATTTGCACTCTGGCATCATGAATAAACGCGATGTCCATAACTGCCAGAAGATGTTATGGACACGACAGTGGTCAGGTGATGCAGATTCCAAACGGCACAGTATGGCCGTATAAAGGAAGAGGACTTGTTTGGGGTCGGTCCATCGGACCTGGTGGTCACGGCAACTGCTGGAAAATCCACCGTTTTTTACCCTAAGTCACATCTCTGCAGAAAAAGACACCGTCTTTTCAGCCTCAGTCCTCTCGTCCCTATAAGATCATATCTGCCCAGGGATAGAGGAAAAGGAAGAAGACTGCAACAGGCAGCCTA
Organism: Pseudophryne corroboree; assembly: GCF_028390025.1. Taxonomy (NCBI): domain Eukaryota; kingdom Metazoa; phylum Chordata; class Amphibia; order Anura; family Myobatrachidae; genus Pseudophryne; species Pseudophryne corroboree. The sequence continues at coordinate 375,907,884 of NC_086445.1, read as the reverse complement.
TTCCCAGGAACAGAAGCGTTCCACCGCGTCTGACAAGTTCTCAGCATGGCGCTGAGACCGTACAGGACCCCTGGATCCTACAAGTAGTATCCCGGGGGTACAGATGGGAATGTCGAGATGTTTCCCCTTCGCAGGCTCCTGAAGTCTGCTTTACCAAGTCTCCCTCCGACAAGGAGGTAGTATGGGAAAAAATTCACAAGCTGTGTTCCCAGCAGGTGACAATTAAATTACCCCTCCTACTACAGAAAAGGGGTATTATTCCACACTATATTGTGGTACTGAAGCCAGAAGGCTAGGTGAGACTTATTCTAAAAATTTTTTTTTGAACACTTACAAAGGTTCAAATTAAGATGAAGTCACTCAGAGCAGTGATAACGAACCAGGAAGAAGGGGACTATATAGTGTCCCGGGACATCAGGGATGCTTACCTCTATGTCCCAAATTTGCCCTTCTCACTAAGGGTACCTCAGGTTCGTGGTGCAGAACTGTCACTATCAGTTTCAGACGCTGCCGTTTGGATTGTCCACGGCACCCCGGGGTCTTTACCAAGGTAATGGCCGAATTGATGATTCTTCTTCGAAGAAAAGGCGTCTTAATTATCCCTTACTTGGACGATCTCCTGATAGGGGCATAGTCCAGTGAACAGTTGGAGGTCGGAGTAGCACTATCTCGGATACTGCTACAATCAGCACGGGTGGATTCTAAATATTCCAAAATCGCAGCTGATCCCGACGACACGTCTGCTGTGCCTAGGGATGATTCTGGACACAGTCCAGAAAAAGGTGTTTCTCCCGGAAGAGAAAGCCAGGGAGTTATCCGAGCAAGTCAGGAACCTCCTAAAAACAGTGCATCATTGCACAAGGGTCCTGGTAAAAATGGTGGCTTCCTACGAAGCAATTCCATTCGGCAGATTTCACGTAAGAACTTTTCAGTGGGATCTGCTGGACAAATGGTCCGGATCGCATCTTCAGATGCATCAGCGGATAACCCAATATCCAAGGACAAGTGTGTCTCTCCTGTGGTGGTTATAGAGTGCTCATCTTCTAGAGGGCCGCAGATTCGGCATTCAGGATTGGATGCTGGTAACCACGGAGCCCAGCCTGAGAGGCTGGGGAGCAGTCACACAAGGGAAAAATTTCCAGGGAGTGTGATCAAGTATGGAGACTTTTCTCCACATAAATATACTGGAGCTAAGGGTAAATTTATAATGCTCTAAGCTTAGCAAGACCTCTGCTTCAAGGTCAGCCGGTATTGATCCAGTGGGAAAAACATCACGGCAGTCGCCCACGTAAACAGACAGGGCGACACAAGAAGCAGGAGGGCAATGGCAGAAACTGCAAGGACTTTTCGCTGGGCGGAAAATCATGTGATAACACTGTCAGCAGTTTTTCATCCCGGGAATGGAAACTGGGAAGCAGACTTCCTCAGCACGACCTCCACCCGGGAGAGTGGAAACTTCATTGAGAAGTTTTTTCCACATGATTGTAAACCGTTGGGAAATACCAAAGGTGGACATGATGGCGTCCCGTCTGAACAAAAAATGGGACAGGTATTGCGCCAGGTCAAGGGACCCTCAGGCAATAGATGTGGACGTTCTGGTAACACCGTGGGTGTACCAGTCGGTGTATGTGTTCCCTCCTCTGCTTCTCATACCTAAGGTGCTGAGAATTATAAGACGTAGAGGAGTAAGAACTATACTCATGGCTCCGGATTGGCCAAGAAGGACTTGGTACCCGGAACTTCAAGAGATGCTTACAGAGGTCTTATGGCCTCTGCCGCTAAGAAGGGACTTGCTTCAGCAAGTACCATGTCTGTTCCAAGACTTACCGCAGCTGCGTTTGTCGGCATGGCGATGGAAAGCCGGATCCTAAGGGAAAAAAGGCATTCCGGAAGAGGTCATTCCTACCCTGGTCAAAGCCAGAAAGGAGGTGACCGCACAACATTATCACCACGTGTGGCGAAAATTTGTTGCGTGGTGTGAGGCCAGGAAGGCCCCACAAAGAAATTTCAACTCGGTCGTTTCCTGCATTTCCTGCAAACAGGAGTGTCTATGGGCCTCAAATTGGGGTCCATTAAGGTTCAAATTCGGCCCTGTAAATTTTCTTCCAGAAAGAATTGGCTTCAGTTCCTGAAGTCCAGAAGTTTGTCAAGGGAGTATTGCATATACAAACCCCTTTTTTGTGCCTCCAGTGGCACTGTGGGATCTCAACGTAGTTCTGGGATTTCTCAAATCACATTGGTTTAAAACCAGTCAAATATGTGGATTTGCAGCATCTCACATAAAAAGTGATCATGCTCTTGGCCCTGGCCTGGACCAGGCGAGTGTCAAATTGGTGGTTTTTTCTCAAAAAAGCCCATATCTGTTTGTCCATTCGGACAGGGCAGAGCTGCGGACTCGTCCCCAGTTCTCTCCCTAAGGTGGTGTCAGTGTTTCACCTGAACCAGCTTATTGTGGTGCCTTGCACCTACTAGGGACTTGGAGGACTCCAAGTTGCTAGAAGTTGTCAGGGCCCTGAAAATATATTCCAGGACAGCTGGAGTCAGAAAATCTGACTCGCTGTTTATACTGTATGCACCCAACAAGTTGGGTGCGCCTGCTTCTAAGCAGTCGATTGCTCGTTGGATTTGTAACACAATTCAACTTGCACATTCTGAGGCAGGCCTGCCACAGTCTAAATCGGTTAAGGCCCATTCCACAAGGAAGGTGGGCTCATCTTGGGCGGCTGCCCGAGAGGTCTCGGCATTACAACTCTGCCGAGCAGCTACGTGGTCAGGGGAGAACACGTTTGTAAAATTCTACAAATTTGATATCCTGGCAAAAGAGGACCTGGAGTTCTCTCATTCGGTGCTGCAGAGTCATCCGCACTCTCCCGCCCGTTTGGGAGCTTTGGTATAATCCCCATGGTCCTTTCAGGAACCCCAGCATCCACTAGGACGATAGAGAAAATAAGAATTTACTTACCGATAATTCTATTTCTCGGAGTCCGTAGTGGATGCTGGGCGCCCATCCCAAGTGCGGATTATCTGCAATACTTGTACATAGTTACAAAAATCGGGTTATTATTGTTGTGAGCCATCTTTTCAGAGGCTCCGCTGTTATCATACTGTTAACTGGGTTTAGATCACAAGTTGTACGGTGTGATTGGTGTGGCTGGTATGAGTCTTACCCGGGATTCATAATTCCTCCCTTATTGTGTACGCTCGTCCGGGCACAGTACCTAACTGGCTTGGAGGAGGGTCATAGGGGGAGGAGCCAGTGCACACCACCTGATCCTAAAGCTTTACTTTTTGTGCCCTGTCTCCTGCGGAGCCGCTATTCCCCATGGTCCTTTCAGGAACCCCAGCATCCACTACGGACTCCGAGAAATAGAATTATCGGTAAGTAAATTCTTATTTTTCTGCAAAAAAGATGCGCAATGCTAGAAGATTCTGTGCAGCTAGGAATGGGGCCAAGAAGATTCTGTTTCACCAGTGGCCGGGATTCCCGCTGCAGAATGCCAGCTGGGGAAGGACGGGCGCAACGAAGCCCCTTACACTCGCCATAGGTTCTATTCCCACTCTATAGGTGTCGTGGACACCCACAAGTGGGAATAGTCCCTGTTAGTCCACATGCCGACTGTCAGGATGTTCATGGGGCCGGATGGAGGTGTCGGTATTGTAACCGCCGTCTCTTGACCACTAGTCACATAACTACATCCCTTACATTCAACTCAAAGTCAAAACAGCTTACTTGTACCAGAGGCTCTGTTCTTATAGTTTGTTCAACTTATCAATGGAGCAGCACAAGCCAAATACACGATTGTTTTTACTGGGGAACATTATCAGTGCAGTAAAGTAATTTTCTCTTACGTCCTAGTGGATGCTGGGGTCCAATTTAGTACCATGGTGTATAGACGGGTCCTTTGGCAGCCACTAGCACTTTAAGAGTTTAATAGTGTGGGCTGGTCCCTCCCTCTATGGCCCCCATCCTAACAGACTCAGTTTAGAAAATGTGCCCGGAGGAGTCGGTCACGGCTAGGGGAGCTCCTAGGAGTTTTTCTAGTTTTATTTTTTTCTAAGAGTTGTTAGGTACAGGAAGGCTGCTGGCAACAGCCTCCCTGCTTCGTGGGACTTGGGGGGGAGTAGGAACCAACTTTTGAAGTTAATGGTTCTCTATCTCCGCTGACAGGACACTGAGCTCCTGAGGGTGCTGATCGCAAGCCCACGAGGCAACCGCTCACTCCTGCTGCACGGCCGCCACCCCCTAACAGAGCCAAAAGATAGAAGAGTGGTGAGTACAGCGCCAGAGGCCCGGTTAGCGGGTCGCCGGCGGGAATGGCGGCACAAGGGTGGGAGCACAGTTCTGACAGGCTGCGCTCCATGAAGGCTCAGCAACATGCATATGTAGACGCTGCTGAGGGGCGTCCTGGGCCAGCGCGATCACCCTACGACTGGTAAATACAGCTAACGGGCTACTCCCGCTGTTAGCATCAAAGACCTCAGACCAGTATAAACTAATTGTGCGGGAAGCCACGCGCCATTACAGGGGGCGAGGCTTCTCAGAGCGGATCCAGCACTCACCAGCACCATTTTCTCCCTGCAGATCACTGAAGCAGGGCGCTGACAGGGAGCGCTGACCCCCACATAACTCCAGTCATCCTCTTACCAGGGTGTTATAGACAGGGGGGGAGAGTGTAGTTAGTACTAATTAACCTATTAAGGTTAGTTAGTCAGTGCCGGGCTTTTATCATAATAACTGCCCACAGGGGCGCTGTGTGGCTGGCTCCTCATACTCTGTGACTCTCTGAAGGATACTCTGGGATAAACTGTGTCTGACATTTTCCTGTATGTGTGTGTAAGTGTATATATCCACATTACCATGTCTAAGGGCTCTGTGTCATGTGCTGCAGAATGTGTATCTTCTCCTGAGGAGTCTATTCCATGTACTCAGAACTGCAATGTGCTTTCCCAACCTTCTGAATTCGAACCCCTATGGGTGGATTCTTTAAGGGGAATGATATCCCAGATTTCATCAAGGATGTCACATAATGAGAAAGAGATGCAGTTTTTGAGAAAATCTGTAGCGGGTTTGAAGTATTCAGCTCCCACTACTTCCTCAAATACCCCACCTACATACCCAAAGAAATGTACACTTGCCCAGATAATGCAAGTTGACACTGATACCGACTCTGATTCAGGGGACGGCGATGGGGATATGCAGGGGGGTGATGCATCCCTTGCTAAAGGGGTGCAGCTAATGATTGAAGCCATTAGGGATGTTTTACATATTTCTGAGAAGGTACATGAACAAGTGGAGGAATCTTATTTTACAGAAAATAGGAAATCCTCGCTTACCTTCCCTGCTTCTAAGGAGTTAAACTCTCTTTATTTGAAAATCCTGGGAAAACCCAAAGACAAAGTTCCAGATCCCTAAAAGAATTCTCATTGCTTTCCCATTCCCTGAAGAGGATAGAAAGAAGTGGGAAAACCCACCTATAGTAGACGCTTCTGTATCTAGGTTGTCTAAAAAGGTAGTTTTACCTGTCCCTGGTTCAACCTCCTTAAAAGAGCCGGCAGACCGCAAGATTGAGACTACGCTCAAATCACTATACACTGCTACAAGCCTGGCTTTAAGGCCCACTATTGCTTGTGCGTGGATTTCTATAGCCATAGTAAAGTGGTCAGGCACATTACTAGAGGACTTAGATACTATGGATAGGAGTGACATTGACTTGTTTTTACGTCACATACAGGATTCTGCAGGCTTCATGGTGGAGGCCATGAAAGATCTTGGCATGCTGAATGCAAGCGCTACTTCCATGGCGGTCTCGGCACGCAGAGGACTCTGACTACGCAAATGGACTGCGGATGCAGAATCCAAGAAAAGTGTGGAGAACCTACCCTTCACAGGTCAGGCTTTGTTTGGGGATGCGTGGATCACCACGGCAACTACGGGTAAATCAACCATTCTCCCCTCAGCAGCACCACCGACTAGGAAATCTTATCCTACGTCTACACTGCAGTCCTTTCGGACCGCAAAATTTTAAAAATCCAAATCCCCTTCCACCTTCTTTAGGGGTGGTCAGGAAAAATCCAGAAAACCTGCACCAACAGGTTCTCAGGAACAGAAACCAGTTTCTGCTTCCTCAAAATCTTCGGCATGATGGTGGACCTACTAGCCTGGAGATCGGGCAGGTGGGAACGAGACTAAAAGATTTCAGTCACATCTGGGCATCATCATGCCTAGACCCTTGGGTGACAGACATTGTTACCCAGGGCTACAGACTGGAATTTCAGAACTCCCACCTCACAGATTCTTCAAATCAGGCTTACCAGTTTCGCTGACAGAAAGTGCTATCCTGCAGGAAGCCATTCGAAAATTGGTCCAAATAAATGTTATTGTTCCAGTTCCACCTCACCTGAAACACAAGGTTTATTACTCAAACCTGTTTGTGGTACCGAAACTGGACTATTCGGTAAGGCCAATATTAAACCTAAAGTCATTGAACCCCTACTTGAGGGAATACAAATTCAAGATGGAGTCTCTGAGAGCAGTGATCTCAGGTCTGGAGGAGGGGGAATTCCTGGTATCCCTGGATATCAAGGATGCATACCTTCACATTCCGATCTGGCTGCCTCACCAGGCTTATCTCAGGTTTGCGCTACTGGATTGTCACTATCCGTTCCATTCCAGGCACTGCCTTTTGGCCTCTCCACAGCACAGAGTGTTCACCAAGGTGATGGCAGAGATTATGCTACTCCACAGGCAAGGAGTGAACATAATTCCATATCTGGATGATCTGCTGATAAAAGCATTTTCCAGGGAGAGGTTGTTGCAGAGTATTGCTCTCTCAACTCGACTACTCCATGATCATGGGTGGATCCTGAACCTTCCAAATTCACATTTGGAGCCGACAAGGAGACTGCCCTTCCTTGGGATGATACTTGACACGGAAGTGTAGAGGGTGTTTCTACCGGTAGAGAAAGCGTTGGTGATCCAATCAATGGTACGGGATGTCCTGAAGCCAGCCCGGGTATTGGTTCATCAGTGCATTCGCCTTCTGGGGAAGATGGTAGCCTCCTACGAGGCTCTTCCGTACGGAAGATTCTATGCGAGGTCCTTCCAACTGGATCTCCTAGACAAATGGTCGGGATCACATCTTCATATGCACCAGTGGATATGCCTGTCGCTGAAAGCCAGACTTACACTCCTCTGGTGGCTGCAAACTTCTCACCTACTTGAGGGCCGCAGGTTCGGGATTCAGAATTGGATCCTTCTAACCACTGATGCAAATCTAAGAGGTTGGGGAGTGGTCACCCAAGGGGAAAACTTCCAAGGAAAGTGGTCAAGTCTGGAATCCATCCTTCCGATAAACATTCTGGAACTAAGGGCCATATACAACGGCCTTCTACAAGCGGCACATCTTCTGCAAGATCAGGCCATTCAGGTTCAGTCGGACAATGTAACGGCAGTGTCCTACATAAACCGACAGCAGAACGAAGAGCAGAGCGGCAATGTCAGAGGTAACATGAATCCTCCTCTGGGCAAAAAAGCATGCGGTGGCACTATCAGCGATCTTCATTCCGGGAGTGGACAACTGGGAAGCGGACTTCCTCAGCAGACACGATCTCAATCCAGGAGAATGGGGCCTCCACCCGGAGGTGTTCACAGAGGTGACAAGCTGATGGGGCATCCCTCAGGTAGACATGATGGCCTCTCGCCTCAACAAGAAGCTTCGCAGGTACTGTTCCAGGTCGAGAGACCCACAGGCAGTGGCGGTGGATGCACTGGTAACTCTGTGGGTGTTCCAGTCAGTGTATGTGTTCCCTCCACTTCCACTCATCCCAAGGATTATCAAACTAATAAAAAGAACAAGAGTTCAGGCGATCCTCATTGCTCCGGACTGGCCAAGGAGGGCTTGGTATGCAGATATCATGGAATTACTGCTGGAGGATCCGAGGGCCTTCTGCAACAGGGGCCATTCCCCTATCAAGACTTGGCGTGGCTACGTTTGACAGCATGGAGGTTGAGCACCAGATCTTAGCTCGGAAGGGTATTCCGAAAACGGTCATTGCTACATTGCTAGGAAGGGGGTTACGTCTAAACTAGTGCTGGTCAACGATTAACATTTTTAATCGCAATTAATCGCAGGATTTCATGCGATTAATAGCGATTAATCGTATTGTTAGCCGACTAAAGTCAATAATGAATTCAAAAGTGGTGTATTGCGCACTTTTAGTACTTCTATATGAACAACAGTGCAATAACAGTAAACAACACTGCAAAAACATTTGGTTTGCAGTTTTCCCTTAACACAGTAGCATTTAAAAAACGTTAAAAATTTAAATTAAAGGGGGCGTGGCCTGGAGGCTGACTGAATAGGCTGCACTACATCTGAGCTCCCAGGGATCTGGGACTAAAAAGTGCCATAAAAGCCTTCAGCTACACAAATCGTTATCTAACAAGAGCAGTTCTAAGCTATACCCTGGTGGTGCAAGCGGGGAGTCAGCGCTGCGGAGTCGGGGAGCCGGTTTTCTGGCTCCTGCGGACTGCGGCCTACTCCTTGCCCCGAAGCAGGGGCCTCAATTTTCGGATCATCCCCGGACGTGTGGGCCTCCGCCCCGAGAACACGCGCTGAGCCCTCCAAGAACCCTCCTAACGCTGCTACAGCGGTACCCATTATAGGACACTACTCCCCACCCGACAGACTTACCCCGGGACCGAGGATTGCTGGATCTCGGGCGCCGGAGCGCGGACGGCAGCCATCTTGGCTGCAGAGGAGGAGAGGTTGCACGGCGGTGAGCGGCGGGCGGCCCCCGGGAGGACGCGGCTGGCGGCCTTGAGTCAGAGGGAGGACCGCGGCAGACACCGCTGAGAGGCCCCTCCACGACAGCCGCTTGAGGGAGGCACAGACGGACCGAAGAATTACCCGCGGGGACGCGTGATCGGCTCCGACAGGTACAGTCTCCCCAGACCTCCCGCGCTGACTTGCACCCCCTGGCGAGTGCCCACCGCGCCCAGCGCCCGAGGAGGCTGGAGAGGTGTCCCCGGGCGCTGTGTGGGTGTTGAGGCCTCCGCTCCGTCCCGGGTCCGGGACCTCGAGTTTGGGGCCTACCCGGGAGCGAGCTCCGGGACCAGAACGCGGCCGCGCCGGGTCCCCTGGCGGCTCCCCTGCACAAGCAAGCAGCCTCACTCTAAGCCCCTCTCTTACCCCGGACCATTGGGGACGGCGGCGGGGATCAGACTCCCACTCCCTGCCCTCCAGAGCCGCGGCTGCGGCCTCCTCCCGACGGCACCCACTCCGGCGGCGGCCATCTTGCTGCACCCGGCCCGCCGGTTACCTGCACACCCCTGCCCCTACGAGCCAGCCCTGCCCCCTCCGAGACCCCCTCTAACAAAAATACTACCTTAGCAGGGGGAGAGAGGGATCTGCTGCCGCTTCTGAAGCCCCCGGGAGTTGAGGCCTACATCAGCACCAGGAGCCGGGGCCTAAAGTAGCTGCATACACCCGCTGCGGAGCCCTGCCGGTGTGGAGGCTTGTTGGAGCCACCTATCTCCCCCCCGCGGCTGTGGATAGCCTGGTTACCTCTCTGTGCCCCCTCTCTGTGCCCCCCCTTCATTCATCACAGCTTATTCCGGACCCTGCCGGTGGACTCCCCTCCCGCTACTAGCTGCAGACCTCCCTCACCGCTGAGTGGTGCTGCCCCGGTCACTGGCTGGTCCGTGCCCGGAGCACGCCTCCGCGATTCCTGGTCGGTGGAGACCCTACGTGAGTCCCCCTCTCAACCCCGGATATCTACCCTCCGGGCCCTCCACGGGTCACCCCCATGGACCGGACACAGATAACTACAATATAATGCACCCGTAATGCTCTCGGCCTGCCTTCCCCGGTCCTGAGTCTCACCGCTGGAGCGCCGCCCCCAGCATCTCCCCTGCTGTCTATCCCCCCCTCCCTACTCCCACGATGACCAGAGGTAATAAAAAATCCCAGGGGTCCGATCTTACACCATTCCTAACCAAAAAAAACACCCCGGCCATGAACAAGTCTGATACTCCCGGGCCCTCCCAGGCCCCTTCCGAATCGGAAGCTGAGGAAGACGATCATACACCCCTTACCCGCAGAGACTTCCTCTCCCTCCTTAAGGAGATGCGGGATATCAAATCCTCAGTCCAAGCTCTACACTCCCTCAAATCAGATATCGCTGACATCGGCTCCAGAACTGACCAACTCGAAAGAAGGGTCGAGGAGGTGGTAACGTTCCAGCAAACGGTTGAAACCGACCTTCACCAAATCCGCCAAGATGTCGCCCACCTTAAGGAGGACCATGAAGATCAAGACAACAGAGCAAGGAGAAATAATTTGCGGATCCGGGGTATCCCCGAGGAGGTCGAGCCTACTCACCTTGAGCTCTACCTCAAACGTCTCTTTGCACACCTATCGCCTGACACCCCTGAGGAACATCTCCTCCTGGACCGGGCCCACAGGGCCCTGCGGCCCCGCTCCCAGGACTCCTCCCAGCCCAGAGATGTCATCCTCCGACTACATTACTTCACGGCAAAGGAAGCCGTCATGAGGGAGGCCCGACGATTAGGATCTGTGACTTTCCAAAACACCCCGCTTCAAATTTTTCAGGACTTATCCCCGCTCACTCTAGCTAAACGTAGGGACTTTAAACCCATTACCTCCCTACTCTCCCGCCACAACGTGAAGTACCGCTGGGGTTTCCCTTTCCGGATCCTCGTATGGCACCAAGGGAAACTTCTCACAGCCAAAGATCAATCAGAGGCCCAAACGCTCCTCTCAAGGCTGGGCATCTCCACCCCTGACCAAGATGCTCACCCGCCGCGCTTCCCGCCGCGGTCACAACGGGACACACCCCAATCTCCGCGCTCAGAATGGATCACGGTCCCATCTTCCGCGACCTCCCAAGCTCCACCTCCAGTTACCTGAGAACTTTCATCCCTCTACACAACCGCTTTTCACACAAAAATGGGGCGACCACCCCTGGTCGCACTCTCCCAATAGAAATCTTACGCTATTTCAGGTTCTCCGTAATCTGATCTCTTGTTTCCTCAGTTGTTGTTTTACAAATGCTTTATTGTTGCCCCCTGTTGAAACGTTTCAATGCTGCGAATCTTAATGCCTAACTGCCTAAAATTACAAATGTCTCTGTCCTGAAGTGATTCCATGCTATCCTCTGAGTTAAGTCCTTCCATCCTTCCCCCCCCCCCCCCCCTTCTCCTCTTCTTAGCCCCATGGGGCTGGCGCTCCAGCTGTCTTCTCTTCCTGTCTTCTCTCTAGCTTTCTCCCTCAGACTCCCCCCGGGGGAGGCTTGCCTACGATTATTTCCCGAGCGGCTCGTGATCCACGAACTGGGCCCCATGCCGCGCCCCCACAGGGCCACGCGCCCTACCGCTGACCTAGGTGCTCACCCGACGCCTAGTACTCCCTCCCATTGTCAGCTCTACCGGTCCTGGCCTCCAATGCCAGATGACCAACTACCTTCCCACCCCTTCCGGTCTCCTCTCCCCCCCCTCCCTACGTGGACCATACTCTTTCCCACCTCATATACCTCCAACCTATCTCCCCCCCCCCTTCCTACATCTCTAAACATTTCCGCTCTTTTTAATCTGCCTACTTCGCTGTTGTTTCCCCATGGGTCTCCGGGTTCTTTCTCATAATGTGAAGGGTCTGAATAGCCCTCAAAAGAGAGGTAAACTGTTTGCCTCCCTTAAACACCACAGAGGCGACCTGATCTTCCTACAGGAAACTCACTTTCTACACGACTCACATCCTACCCTCCATTGCAAACCATTCCCTATCTCCTTTCACGCCTGCGATCACTCAGCCAAAAAACGTGGAGTAGCGATCCTATTTGCCCGTCACCTCACCTTCGAACTCTTAGACTCCCATACCGACAAAGACGGTCGTTTCCTAGTCCTGGTGGGGAAACTTAATAATAAATTATGCACCCTAGTCCACGTCTACGCCCCCAACCAACGACAGGAACGATTCTTCACAAGGCTGGATACTCTCCTCACACGAGTCCAAAGAGGCGACCTCATACTTGCAGGGGACTTTAACTCCGTCCTCAACCCACAGCTAGATCGTTCTACCGCCTCCCCTGCCCCTTCCCCGTCGGACTCCCTCCGCTCTAGATCCCTCCTCCGTCTCATGCGCTCTCAACTCCTCTATGACTCTTGGAGGATAAAAGATCCCTCTGCCCGCGATTACACCTTCTACTCCGCCCCACATAACTCCTACTCCCGAATTGATATGATCCTGCTCAGCCATGATCTGGCCCTGAATCTCCAGGATGCCCATATTCACCCACTAATTTGGTCCGACCACGCCCCCATATCCTGCGACCTGACAGGCCTGGTTTCTCGCCCTCGCCCCATGACATGGCGTCTCAACGATTCCCTCCTACACAACCCTGAGATAAACTCTCACCTCCAAAACATGATCTCTGATTACTTCGCCTTAAATGACCATCCCGACATTTCTAGGTCCACCCTCTGGCTGGCACACAAGGCGGTCCTCCGGGGGCACCTCATTAGCCTTGCCTCAAAAGCCAAAAAGCAAACCCTCTCCCAATACAATAGACTCTCCATTAAACTCCACGCACTCGAGACCCTACACAAGGCGTCTTCCGACCCGAAGGTCTTGTCCGAACTTCGCACCATTAAGGCGGAACTTGACCTCCTTCTCACTACACGGGTGGCCAAGCGTCTTAAGTGGCTTCGCCAGACCTTTTATGAGAAGGGCGACAAGGCGGACAAGATTCTGGCGGCACGACTCCGCTCTACGAGAGCCACAACCAACATTGTCACTATCAGGAACTCTCTCAACCAACTTGTTCAAGACCCCATAGCCATTAGAGCCGCTTTTCAATCCTACTATACTGATTTATACAACCTCCCGCCTCCCCCACCGGGTGCCCCCTCCCAACCCCACGCTGACCTCATTTCCCACTTTCTCTCTGCTTCCAAACTACCCAGACTACCCCAGGACGCATTGGACTCCCTCAACAGGGAGATCACGGTAGAAGAGATCGCCCAGACTATCCTCATGCAAAAAACTGGCAAATCCCCGGGCCCGGACGGGTTTACGGCTCTATACTACAAAAAATTCTCTGCCCTTCTCTCCCCACACCTGCACTCTCTCTTTAATGGGGTTGTCCAGGGCGACCTCTTTCCCCCTGAGATGCTAGAGGCCAGAATAGTGGTGATTCCCAAAGAAGGCAAAGATCCCCTTAACTGCGCCAGCTACCGCCCCATATCCCTCCTGAACCTAGACCTTAAAATTTTTGCCAAGATCCTGGCCACCCGTCTTAACCCATACCTCCCTTCCCTAGTTCACTACGATCAAGTAGGATTTATCCCGGGCCGCCAGGCAAGGGACAACACCAGGCGTGCTATTGACCTCATACATATCTCGAATTCCAGGAAAGCCCCCACTATCATACTCTCCTTAGACGCCGAAAAAGCATTTGACCGAATCTCCTGGGATTTCTTGAGACCCGCCCTAGAGGCCTATGGCCTATCTGGCGGCTTTCTCACAAGCATCCTAGCATTATACTCCACTCCCACTGCCACCGTCCTTATCAATGGTATCCCATCCGCCCCACTTAGTATTGCCAACGGCACACGTCAGGGCTGCCCTCTCTCCCCTCTAATATTTGCCCTCATTATAGAACCACTTGCTTCTCAAATTAGAGCACACCCGGACATACACGGTATACAGGTGGGCCCCACAAATCCCAAAATTTCTCTCTTTGCAGACGACATCCTACTCTCCCTGTCCCAACCCCTCATCTCACTCCCAAATCTATTCTCGCTACTACAAGCCTACAGTCTTATATCAGGATATAAAATCAACTATTCCAAATCTGAGGCCATGATGCTTCATACCCCCCAGCGTGAGGCCGAGTCCCTCCGTACCAACTTCAATTTTAAATGGCAACCCACGAAGATCAAATACTTAGGGATATACCTAACCCCTCGATACGACTGCCTCTTCCGAGAAAACTTTCCACCCCTCCTTACCAAAACACTAGCTGACTTGACCTCTTGGAATAGTCTTTTCATCTCGTGGCTGGGCAGGATCATAGCGGTTAAAATGACCATTCTCCCCAAATGGCTCTATCTTTTCCAGACCCTTCCCGTGACAGTCCCGACCACCTTCCTCCGCACTATTCAACGAGCCCTCACACGCTTTATTTGGAACCACAGACCTCCCCGCATAGCCGCCAATACTCTGAAAAGACCAACCTTCGCGGGTGGTAGAGGCCTTCCCGATGTCAAACTATACTACCTTGCTTCCCACCTATCCCACATTGTCACCTCATACGCTCCTCCAGGATCGGTGTCCTGGCTGGACATCGAAGCAGCCTTCATGGGCATTCCAGACCTGTCCCCCCTATGGGGCCTCTCCCCCACCTCTCGATCCCCAGCCTCTAAGCATCTCCCTACCATCAAATTCAATCTCAAAACTTGGGACGCTCTCTCTTTGAACTGGGGTCTCACTACCATACCCTCACCCTTGACCCCCATCTGGCAAAACCCCAAGTTTTCCTCCGGACTCTCTGTTACGAGATCCCGAATGTGGACAACACTGGGCCTTAAATTTCCAACGGACTTTGCCGATCGAGGCCAATGGTTGTCCCTGCCCGACCTCCAGCGGAAAACTCCCTCACAACCACTTAACCCCTTCCAATACCTACAAATACGCCATTTTCTGGCCTCCTTCCCCTCTTCCGCCTTACTCCGCGCCCTTACTCCCTTTGAATCCCTATGCGTCAACTCCCATTCCTCCAAAGGTATAATCTCCCAACTCTACTCTCTCCTACTAGACTCCTCCCTCCCTTCTTCCCGGCCCCATGAACTCGCGTGGGAACAAGACCTCGGACCTCCTCCAGAAACAGAGGACTGGGAGGATATGAGGCTGGGGATCGCTAAAAGCTCCATTGCCACTGCCTTTAAGGAAACGGCCTACAAAATCTACTACCGCTGGTACTACACCCCCGACCGACTTAACAAAATTTTCCCATCCTCCTCCCCGTCCTGTTGGAGAAACTGCGGAGCTAGAGGCACTATGCTCCACATATGGTGGACCTGCCCAGTAATTGTGCCCTTCTGGGACTTGGTCTACTCCCTCCTTAACTCACTTCTAGACCCTCCTGTCCGGAAAGACCCCTGGACCTCCCTGCTATGTTATCCCCCCCCACTCCTCAATAAATTCTCCCAAAAGCTAACCTCACATATCTTAGCAGCAGCAAAATCATTGATTGCCCTCAACTGGAAGAACCCCTCCCCACCTTCCCTACTCTCCCTTAAAGCTAAAATTTGGCACATCGCCTCAATGGAAAAGATCACATACTATCTCCACGACCGGGGCCACGTCTTCGAGCAGGTTTGGGCTCCTTGGCTCGCCGCCGAACGCAGAAACTAGCCTCCCCTCCTTTAGAACACCCCCCTCCCCCCCAGGGACCCATGGGCCCCTACTGCTCTCCCCCTCCGACATTTCTCTCTAACCCCCCCCCCCCCCCCCGCTCTAACTTCCCTTCCTCCCTGCTGCTCTCTTCGTCCACACCCCCTTCTGAATCTCCTCCCCCCTCTTAATCTGACTTTACTTGTTCTCATGGTATACATCATATATAGACACAAATGTGGTCCTTCCCCCTCCCCCCCCAAACCCCATGTTTGAAGTTGATTGTCTCTCCCTCATTGATTAATCTTGTTATATACTTGAAAATGTGGTCTACCCCGGACACTGGCTATGTTGGCCGCCTGTCCCATGTATTTTCAGTATGTTCTCTGTACCTACCTGACCACGCATAAATAAAGTATTTAAAAAAAAAAAAATTTAAATTAAAAATAAAATGTTTTCTGAGAATCTAAATCTGTTTTCTTTCCCAGATTTTTGTTCCCACCAGATTGGACAGATATATTTTAGGTGTGTAACCTATTTACTGCTCTGCACCAAGCCAGTTGCTAAGACACACAAGGTTATTTACATTTTCAGATGATAAAGAAACTCTCTTCTTCTGTACAATATGACCAGCAAGAGAAAACAACCTTTCACAGGGTACTGATGTTGCAGGTGTGGCCAAGTACTTCTGTGCAATGGAGGCCAGCCTGCTGTGTGAGCCTGCATGTTTGGACCACCACTCTAATGGACAGGACTCTGTACTGATGGTGGGCTCCGCTCTGAATCGACGCACACTGTTCTCAACTGAATCTTCTTCCTGTTCAGAATCAGACACTGATGAAGCAGCCAATAGGGCTAACTTTTTATTTGGTGGCTCTGATGTTGTTGCTTCCACAGGTTTCTCTGCAGCAAACCTCTGTTCCTTTAGTAAGTTGGTGACTAAGGCCCACACCTCACCCCTCTCAGCTCTGGGTATACACTTGAGGTCCTTGAATCTAGGGTCCAATGCGGTAGCAATCTTCAGATATGCAATGTTGGCATTTTCTTTGCCTGTCTCCAGGTCTGTTCTGAATGTAGACTTAAATTTGACCACGTAGGCAGGGTCATCATCTGAACTCTCCATGACCCGAGAGAGATGGCAAAAAGCAGGCAGAACCTCAGAGCATGAAACATACTTTTCTCCTCCCAGAAGTTCAGTCACATACCTGCAACAGCAAAAAAAAATCAAACCCATTTCTTTGGGTACGGAAGAATGCTGGTGGTCAGAAGACCGACAGTGGCATCCTGGAATCCAGATACCCAAAAGTCCCCGGTAAGTATGCTAACCCTCCCTACCCTAAACCCTCCCTGCATAGTGCCTAGCCCTAAAAGTCCGCTGGTGCTGCCTAACCCTAACTCTCCCTCCATGCAGCCAAACCCTAACCCTCCCTGCTCCCTACTAACCCAACCCTCCCTGCTCCCTATTAACCCTAACCCTCCCTGCTTCCTACCCACCACCAGTAAGTGCCTAAACCTACCTAACTACATCCCATTCATGCTATATTTTTTACAGACAGGACAGTGGAAAAATGAAATATATGAAGTATGTAAAATATACCTGCAGGGCTCCAGTAGCGTTTCCAACCTCTGCAGTTTGTCCATTTCAGCTGTAGTTGGCATGGCAATCTTGGTGTTGTGTGTGGTGAGGACATCCCTCAGTGGCTGTTCATTTCTACAGACACTTTTTATCATGTCCAGAGTCTAATTCCATCTGGTTGGAATATCTTGTATAAGCGACTCCTTATTTTGTCTGTTGAATTTGTTGTTTTTGTAATTCTGCAGCACTTGCTGGACTGTGTTTAAATGGCCTACAACTTTTCTGCATTTGGCCAGGACATTGTCAAACGCACTGTTCTGCAGAGATACTGTGACAGAACGCTGGAGACTGTGCGCAGTGCAGGGGACATGTTCAAAAGGCAGGTGTCTTGCAGCAGCAATCATATTTCTTGCACTATCTGTGCTAAATGTTCCACTCCTGTGCAACATGAATAAAATGTTCAGCGCACGTTTCAGCAAAATGTCTCTCTTCTGTTTTCATTACAGTCAGAGCATGTGAATGTAGCTCCCAGTGTTCATCAATATAATGCACTGTAACTCCAAGGTAATTATGGTTACCCAGCGATGTCCAGTAATCTCCAGTGAGAGCAACATGTGGTGCACATTGTAACGCCATCGCTTTTGTAGTCCTCTCATTTTCATACAAGTCATGTATTCTTCTTGTGATGGTGCGTCTTGAGGGAGGCTCATACGTGCTGTCATTCGTTGCGATCCTAAGAACGTTCCTCAGACCGACATCTTCGACAATACTAATTGGCCTGCAGTTTGTAGCTATCCACTTCGCTATGTTATTTGTTAGCTTTTCTTGCTTTTGTTTATCTATACTTCTCCCATACGCTGTATCCAATGTAGTCTGCCGAAGCTTCCCTCCACTGTTTGTTTGAGTGGGTGAGTTGCTGGCATCAACGGTGTGTATTGCATTTAAGTGATACTTCAGACTCAAAGTACTCCGGTGATAAGAAAATTCAGCTTTGCAGTGTTTACAAATAACTTTGGTTTTATCAACTGTGCCATCTGGTAGAGATTTAAAATGAAAATGTCCATGTAAGATTTCGGTTCCTTTCTCCATTTTCTGTGAAAACATTTTGAAATAAATAAAATAAAATTTTATAAAAAAAAAAAAAAAAAAAACGATATATTTTTTTTTTATAGCAGATTAGGCACCACAGCAATAAAAGGGAGTATAATAGCTTAGCAGGGAGACCTTAATGAACGAAGGAGGCCCAAACTTCCAATCCCATCCACTAACTCTCTTGTTAATATAAGCAATATCAGCCCCAATGTACATAAACCCGTCACATCCAGTCCCACAGCGGCATTGATAGAACCAGTGAATAGCCGCGGGTGAAAAGTGCTTCCTGCGCTGTCTCTGATACTTGCGCGCCGGCCAGCGCGCGCGCTGCGGGACCATTCTCATCCAGTCCCACAGCAGCGCCTGCCGGAGAAGAGAAGGGCTGCCCTGCGCGCTGCAACCCACGCGACCGAGGTTTCTCCTCAGCCGCGCGTAACTAAGTTACCCAGTTCCGGCCAGCGCACGCTACGGGATCCCACTCACCCAGTCCCACCGCGGCGCAGCTCCCGCTTGTGTTCTAACTTAGAACACAAGCGGGAGCTGCGCCGCGGTGGGACTGGGTGAGTGGGATCCCGTAGCACGCGCTGGCCGGAGCTGGGTAACTTAGTTAGAACTTCTAAGTTAATCGCTACCTATCTAACTAAAAACTAAATACTAAAGAGCAGCTATAAGGGAATCCTATGCCTTTGCTAGGGCCCTGTATAAAAACCAGTACTCACAGAGATATTGTGAAGATGTCTCAGTCTCAAGAGGTTATGGCGGCTTCCTCTTCTCCGGCGGCATCCAGTGGCTTCCTCTTCTCCGGCAGCATCCAGCGGCTTCTCCATCAAGGGTGTCAGATGAAGTACTGCTTCCGGCGGCTTCTTCCGCTACTGCTTCCGGCGCAGCAGCGTTAACGGCGTTAACAATATTATCGCCGTTATTGCCTTATGGCGTTAACGCGTTAATAATGCGTTATCTTGCCCAGCACTAGTCTAAACATTACCATCGGATTTGGAAAAAGTATGTGTCTTGGTGTGAATGCAAGAAGTTTCCAACGGTGGAGTTTCAACTGGGACGGTTTCTCCTCTTTCTGCAAGCAGGTGTGGATGTGGGCCTACGCTTGGGCTCCATAAAGGTCCAGATTTTAGCCTTGTCCATTTTCTTCCAGAAACAATTGGCTGCCCTCCCTGAGGGTCAGACATTCTTGAAAGGGGTTCTGCACATCCAACCACCCTTTGTGCCTCCTACGGCACCATGGGATCTTAATGTGGTGCTGCAGTTCCTGCAATCGGATTGGTTCGAACCTTTGCAGGAGGTAGCCATCAAGTTTCTTACTTGGAAGGTGGTCACACTGTTGGCATTGGCTTCTGCTAGACGTGTGTCAGAATTGGAGGCATTGTCATGCAAGAGCCCTACTTGATTTTCCATGAAGATAGAGCTGAGCTCAGAATGCGTCAGCAATTTCTTCCAAAGGTTGTGTCTGCTTTTCATATCAACCAACCTATTGTGGTGCCAGTGGCTACTGACTCCTCACTTACCTCAAAGTCCTTTAATGTGGTGAAGGCTTTGAAAATTTATGTGAAGAGAACTTTTCATCACAGGAAGTCGGACGCTTTATTTGTCCTTTATGACCCCAACCAGGTTGGGTGTCCTGCTTCTAAGCAGACGATTTCTCGCTGGATCAGGTTCACTATCCAGCTCGCTATTCGATGGCAGGCTTGCTGTGTCCAAAATCTATTAAGGCTCACTCTACTCGTAAAGCTGGTTCTTCCTGGGCGGCTGCCCGGGGTGTCTTGGCTTTACAGCTTTGCCGAGCAGCTACTTGGTCAGGGTTGAACACGTTTGCTAAGTTCTACAAGTTCGATACTTTGGCATCTGAGGACCTAAAGTTTGGTCAATCTGTTCTGCAGGAACCTCAGCACTCTCCCTCCCGTACTGGGAGCTTTGGTACATCCCCATGGTACGAAATTGGACCCCAGCATCCTCTAGGATGTAAGTGAAAATAGGATTTTAATTTCCTACCGGTAAATCCTTTTCTCGTAGTCCATAGAGGATGCTGGGCGCCCGCCGAGTGCTTCGTATTCCTGCATTGTTACTTGGTTCAATATTGTTGTTTCAGGTGTTGCTGAATTATTACAAGTTGGTTAGTTTGGCTTTCCTTTTTGTTATGTGTGAGCTGGTGTGAATCTCACCACTATCTGTGTATTTCCTTCTCTCGAAATATGTCAGTCTCCTCGGGCACAGTTTCTAGACTGAGTCTGTTAGGAGGGGCATAGAGGGAAGGGCCAGCCCACACTATTACACTCTTAAAGTGCCAGTGGCTCCTAAAGGACCCATCTATACCCCATGGCACTAAATTGGACCCCAGCATCCTCTACGGACTACGAGAAAAGGATTTACCGGTAGGTAATTAAAATCCTATTGTTCTGTCTTTTGCACACTAACATTTGAGCTTCAGTTTGGTGGCTTGAATTCTCTGGTTACAGCCAAACCAAATCCTTTTAAATACTCGTAGTACTGAGCTGAAACCCGAACAAAAACCATTGGTTTTGTGCACCTGTACAACTTATTAAGAGCAAATGCAGAATTGCAAGATGGCTATATGTGAGAATATGTATAACTTTTAACCTAACAGATTACATTGCCATTAGTTTCCCAACTGAACATATTGTAAAATGTAATACATAAGATAGTATGACTGAGCTGTTATTTCTCTGTCATTTTACAGACAAAAGAAAAGTTCTAATCGCTGGATCTATAGGCCCATATGGAGCATTCCTTCATGATGGCTCTGAGTACACAGGAAGTTACGTGAGAGACCATAGTGTTGAGGTATTCACAACTACTTTAACAATAGTCTACTAAGCCGTCTATTCATTTATTATTAATAACTGAAGCATCTTACCAGTACCAGCCAACCAGCTCCTAATTGCCATGTTACAGGCTGTGTTTGAAAATGACAGTTATGAACTGATTGGTTAGTACTTTATTTCTCTCCACTTTATTTCTCTACAACCTTAGATAAAACTCTTACTAATAATGTTTTGTCATCTGATACAGGATTTAAAAAACTGGCATCGTAATCAGATGCAGAGCTTAGCGTCCGCTGGAATTGATCTCTTTGCTTTTGAGACCATCCCTAGTCAGAAGGAGGCAGAGGCCCTGGTGCAGCTTCTGAGGGAGTTCCCCAACACTAAGGCATGGCTGTCCTATTCATGCCAGGTGAGTGATCACCGACTAGTAACAAGAGCTCTTCTGCTCTCATAGAAATGATAAAATAGGCTTGTGCCATCCTTATGGTAATCTTCTGACCCAGGGGTGTAGCAAGGGTGGCTCCGGGCGCCGAAAAAGATAGAGGGCGCGCCACCACCTGCTCACCCCCTCCTTCTGCCCACTATACCATAGGCCACTGTACAGGCAGCCACAGAGCAGGAGGAGGAGAAACAGAGGGGCACACACTGACTCGGTCTTGGAGACTAGGTAGGGAACAGGGCTGGCCAGAGGTGACAGCAGGAGACACTGACAGCCGGCACATGCCGACACTCTGCCGCCCTCCTTATACTGTTTGTCTCACTGTCTGTTTGTAGCTGTGCAGCAGGTTACGTTTGTCCTGCTACACCACTCTATGCCTCGGCTACTGCAGAACCTCTTTCTACCCCAGTTGCTGTAGCATCTCTTTCTGCCCTGGCTGCTGCAGCAGCTCTTTCTGCTTCGGCCATTGCAGCACCACTCTCTGCTCCAGCTGCTACAGCACCTCTCTCTACATTGATGCTGCAGCACCTTTCTCTGCCTCAACTTCTGCTACAGCACCTCACTCTGTATTAGAAGCTGCAGAGTAACATGTATAAGCGGCTCTGCTGTGGCATAACCTCCCCTATATTTCTCTGACGTCCTAGTGGATGCTGGGACTCCGTCAGGACCATGGGGAATAGCGGCTCCGCAGGAGACAGGGCACAAAATGTAAAAGTTTGACCACTAGGTGGTGTGTACTGGCTCCTCCCCCTATGACCCTCCTCCAAGCCTCAGTTAGGTTTTTGTGCCCGTCCGAGCAGGGTGCAATCTAGGTGGCTCTCCTAAAGAGCTGCTTAGAAAAAGTTTGTTAGGTTTTTTATTTTCAGTGAGTCCTGCTGGCAACAGGCTCACTGCAACGAGGGACTTAGGGGAGAAGAAGTGAACTCACCTGCGTGCAGGATGGATTTGCTTCTTAGGCTACTGGACACTAGCTCCAGAGGGACGATCACAGGTACAGCCTGGATGGGTCACCGGAGCCGCGCCGCCGACCCCCTTGCAGATGCCGAATAGAGAAGAGGTCCAGAAACCGGCGGCAGAAGACGTCTCAGTCTTCATGAGGTAGCGCACAGCACTTCAGCTGTGCGCCATTGCTCTCCGCACACTTCACACCAGCGGTCACTGAGGGTGCAGGGCGCTGGGGGGGGCGCCCTGGGCAGCAATGTAATATACCTATTCTGGCTAAAATATATCACATATAGCCCCTGGGGCTATATGGATGTATTTAACCCCTGCCAGGTTCCAAAAAAACCGGGAGAAGAAGCCCGCCGAAAAGGGGGCGGGGCCTATTCTCCTCAGCACACAGCGCCATTTTCCTGCCCAGCTCCGCTGCGAGGAAGGCTCCCAGGACTCTCCCCTGCACTGCACTACAGAAACAGGGTAAAAACAGAGAGGGGGGGCACTTATTGGCGATATTTATAATATTTGAGCTGCTATAAAGGGAACACACTTATTAAGGTTGTCCCTATATATATTTATAGCGCTTGGGTGTGTGCTGGCAAACTCTCCCTCTGTCTCCCCAAAGGGCTAGTGGGGTCCTGTCTTCTATCAGAGCATTCCCTGTGTGTCTGCTGTGTGTCGGTACGTGTGTGTCGACATGTATGAGGACGATGTTGGCGTGGAGGCGGAGCAATTGCCTGTAATGGTGATGTCACCCCCTAGGGAGTCGACACCAGAATGGATGGCTTTGTTTATGGAATTACGGGATAGTGTCAGCACGCTACAAAAGTCGGTTGACGACATGAGACAGCCGGCAAACCAGTTAGTACCTGTCCAGGCGTCTCAGACACCGTCAGGGGCTGTAAAACGCCCTTTACCTCAGTCGGTCGACACAGACCCAGACACTGACACTGAATCCAGTGTCGACGGTGAAGAAACAAACGTATTTTCCAGTAGGGCCACACGTTATATGATCACGGCAATGAAGGAGGCTTTGCATATCTCTGATACTGCAAGTACCACAAAAAGGGGTATTATGTGGGGTGTGAAAAAACTACCGATAGTTTTTCCTGAATCAGAGGAACTGAATGAAGTGTGTGATGAAGCGTGGGTTACCCCAGATAGAAAACTGCTAATTTCAAAGAAGTTATTGGCATTATACCCTTTCCCGCCAGAGGTTAGGGCGCGCTGGGAAACACCTCCTAGGGTGGATAAGGCGCTCACACGCTTATCAAAGCAAGTGGCGTTACCGTCTCCTGATACGGCCGCCCTCAAGGATCCAGCTGATAGGAGGCTGGTGAATACATTAAAAAGTATATACACTCATACGGGTGTTATACTGAGACCAGCAATCGCCTCAGCCTGGATGTGCAGTGCTGGCGTGGCTTGGTCGGAGTCACTGTCTGAAAATATTGATACCCTGGATAGGGACAGTATTTTACTGACTATAGAGCAGTTAAAGGATGCATTTCTTTATATGCGAGATGCACAGAGAGATATTTGCACTCTGGCATCAAGAGTAAGTGCGATGTCCATATCTGCCAGAAGAAGTTTATGGACGCGCCAGTGGTCAGGTGATGCGGATTCCAAACGACATATGGAAGTATTGCCGTTTAAGGGGGAGGAATTATTTGGGGTCGGTCTATCGGATCTGGTGGCCACGGCAACGGCCGGAAAATCCACCTTTTTACCCCAGGTCACCTCCCAGCAGAAAAAGCCGCAGGCTTTTCAGCCGCAGTCCTTTCGTTCCTATAAGAAAAAACGAGCAAAAGGACATTCCTATTTGCCCCGAGGCAAAGGAAAGGGTAAGAGACTGCAACAAGCAGCTCCTGCCCAGGAGCAGAAGCCCTCCCCGGCTTCTACAAAGGCGTCAGCATGACGCTGGGACCTTACAAGCAGACTCAGGGGCGGTGGGGGGTCGCCTCAAACATTTCAGCGCACAGTGGGCTCACTCGCAGGTGGACCCCTGGATCCTGCAGGTAGTATCTCAGGGTTACAGGTTGGAATTCGAGAAGTCCCCTCCTCGCCGTTTCCTAAAGTCTGCTTTGCCAACGTCCCCCTCCGACAGGGCGACGGTATTGGAGGCCATTCACAAGCTGTATTCTCAGCAGGTGATAGTCAAGGTACCCCTCCTACAACAGGGACAGGGGTATTACTCCACGCTATTTGTGGTACCGAAGCCGGACGGCTCGGTAAGACCGATTCTAAATCTAAAATCTCTGAACCTGTACATACAAAAATTCAAGTTCAAGATGGAGTCACTCAGAGCAGTGATAGCGAATCTGGAAGAGATCCTTCTTCGAAGAGAAGGCGTCTTAATTATCCCTTACTTGGACGATCTCCTGATAAGGGCAAGATCCAGAGAACAGCTGGAGGTCGGAGTAGCACTAACCCAAGTAGTGCTCCAACAACACGGGTGGATTCTGAATTTTCCAAAATCCCAACTGATCCCGACGACACGTCTGTTGTTCCTAGGGATGATTCTGGACACTGTTCAGACAAAGGTATTTCTTCCGGAAGAGAAAGCCAGGGAGTTATCCGATCTAGTCAGGAACCTCCTAAAACCAGGAAAAGTATCTGTGCATCAATGCACAAGAGTCCTGGGAAAAATGGTAGCTTCTTACGAAGCGATCCCATTCGGCAGATTCCATGCACGAACTTTTCAGTGGGATCTGCTGGACAAATGGTCCGGATCGCATCTGCAGATGCATCAGCGGATAAAATTGTCCACAAGGACAAGAGTGTCTCTGCTATGGTGGTTGCAGAGTGCTCATCTGTTAGAGGGCCGCAGATTCGGCATACAGAACTGGGTCCTAGTGACCACGGATGCCAGCCTGAGAGGCTGGGGAGCGGTCACACAGGGAAGAAACTTCCAGGGCGTGTGGTCAAGCCTGGAGACGTCTCTTCACATAAAAATACTGGAGCTAAGAGCAATCTACAATGCTCTAAGCCTGGCAAAACCTCTGCTTTAGGGTCAGCCGGTGTTGATTCAGTCGGACAACATCACGGCAGTCGCCCACGTAAACAGACAGGGCGGCACAAGAAGCTGGAGGGCAATGGCAGAAGCTGCAAGGATTCTCCGCTGGGCAGAAAATCATGTGTTAGCACTGTCAGCTGTGTTCATCCCGGGAGTGGACAACTGGGAAGCAGACTTCCTCAGCAGACACGATCTGCACCCGGGAGAGTGGGGACTTCATCCAGAAGTCTTCCACATGATTGTGGTCCATTGGGAAAGACCAATGGTGGACATGATGGCGTCCCGCCTCAAAAAAAACTGGACAGGTATTGCGCCAGGTCAAGAGACCCTCAGGCAATAGCTGTAGACGCTCTGGTAACACCATGGGTGTACCAGTCAGTGTATGTGTTTCCTCCTCTGCCTCTCATACCAAAAGTACTGAGAATTATACGGCAAAGGGGAGTAAGAACGATACTCGTGGCTCCGGATTGGCCAAGAAGAACTTGGTACCCGGAACTTCAGGAGATGCTCACGGAAGATCCGTGGCCTCTACCTCTAAGACGGGACCTGCTTCAGCAGGGACCGTGTCTATTCCAAGACTTACCGCGGCTGCGTTTGACGGCATGGCGGTTGAACGCCGAATCCTAAGGGAAAAAGGCATTCCGGAAGAGGTCATCCCTACCCTGGTAAAAGCCAGGAAGGAGGTGACTGCACAACATTATCACCGCATTTGGAGAAAATATGTTGCGTGGTGTGAGGCCAGGAAGGCCCGACGGAGGAATTTCAACTGGGTCGATTCCTACATTTCCTGCAAACAGGATTGTCTATGGGCCTCAAATTAGGGTCCATTAAGGTTCAAATTTCGGCCCTGTCGATTTTCTTCCAGAAAGAATTGGCTTCAGTTCCTGAAGTCCAGACTTTTGTAAAAGGAGTACTACATATACAGCCCCCGGTTGTGCCCCCAGTGGCACCGTGGGATCTTAATGTAGTTTTGGATTTTCTCAAATCCCATTGGTTTGAGCCACTCAAATCGGTGGATTTGAAATATCTTACATGGAAAGTAACCATGCTACTGGCCCTGGCTTCAGCCAGGAGAGTGTCAGAATTGGCGGCTTTATCGTATAAAAGCCCATATCTGATTTTCCATTCGGACAGGGCAGAACTGCGGACGCGTCCTCACTTTCTGCCTAAGGTGGTTTCAGCGTTTCACCTGAACCAGCCTATTGTGGTGCCTGTGGCTACTAGCGATTTGGAGGATTCCAAGTTGCTGGACGTTGTCAGAGCATTGAAAATATATATTTCAAGGACGGCTGGAGTCAGAAAATCTGACTCGCTGTTTATACTGTATGCACCCAACAAGCTGGGTGCTCCTGCTTCTAAGCAGACGATTGCTCGTTGGATTTGTAGCACAATTCAACTTGCACATTCTGTGGCAGGCCTGCCACAGCCTAAATCTGTCAAGGCCCATTCCACAAGGAAGGTGGGCTCATCTTGGGCGGCTGCCCGAGGGGTCTCGGCATTACAACTCTGCCGAGCAGCTACGTGGTCAGGGGAGAACACGTTTGTAAAATTCTACAAATTTGATACCCTGGCTAAGGAGGACCTGGAGTTCTCTCATTCGGTGCTGCAGAGTCATCCGCACTCTCCCGCCCGTTTGGGAGCTTTGGTATAATCCCCATGGTCCTGACGGAGTCCCAGCATCCACTAGGACGTCAGAGAAAATAAGATTTTACTTACCGATAAATCTATTTCTCGTAGTCCGTAGTGGATGCTGGGCGCCCATCCCAAGTGCGGATTGTCTGCAATACTTGTACATAGTTATTGTTACAAAAAAATCGGGTTGTTATTGTTGTGAGCCGTCTGTTCAGAGGCTCCTACGTTTGTCATACTGTTAACTGGGTTCAGATCACAAGTTGTACGGTGTGATTGGTGTGGCTGGTATGAGTCTTACCCGGGATTCAAAATCCTTCCTTATTGTGTACGCTCGTCCGGGCACAGTATCCTAACTGAGGCTTGGAGGAGGGTCATAGGGGGAGGAGCCAGTACACACCACCTAGTGGTCAAACTTTTAAATTTTGTGCCCTGTCTCCTGCGGAGCCGCTATTCCCCATGGTCCTGACGGAGTCCCAGCATCCACTACGGACTACGAGAAATAGATTTATCGGTAAGTAAAATCTTATTTTTTGTGGTGCGCCTTCGGCGCGCACTGTCCCTGTTTTGGTCATGAGGGGAGCCCAAAAGAAACTTCCACCCTGAGCTCAACAAGGTCTAGAACCGGCCCTGTCACCAATGTAGGATTTTTCTATTTTTCTCTGACGTCCTAAGTGGATGCTGGGACTCCGTAAGGAGTTAGAATCTTGTGCCCGGCTGAGCTGGATGCACACTAGGGGCTCTCCTGAGCTCCTAGAAAGAAAGTATATTTTAGGTTTTTTATTTTACAGTGAGATCTGCTGGCAACAGACTCACTGCAGCGAGGGACTAAGGGGAGAAGAAGCGAATCTACCTAACTGGTGGTAGTTTGGGCTTCTTAGGCTACTGGACACCATTAGCTCCAGAGGGATCGACCACAGGACCCGACCTCGATGTTCGGTCCCGGAGCCGCGCCGCCGGCCCCCTTACAGAGCCAGAAGCAAGAAGTGTTCCGGAAAATCGGCGGCAGAAGACTTCTGTCTTCAACAAGGTAGCGCACAGCACTGCAGCTGTGCGCCATTGCTCCTCATGCACACCTCACACTCCGGTCACTGATGGGTGCAGGGCGCTGGGGGGGGCGCCCTGAGGGCAATATAAGGCACCTTGGCTGGCAAATCTACACCATATATAGTCAGGAAGGCTATATAGGTGTAAAAATACCCCTGCCAGAATTCCAGAAAAAGCGGGAGAAGTCCGCCGGAAAAGGGGCGGGGCTATCTCCCTCAGCACACTAGCGCCATTTTCCCCTCACAGCTCCGCTGGAAGGACGCTCCCTGGCTCTCCCCTGCAGTGTCAAGCTACATAAGGGTAAAAAAGAGAGGGGGGGCACTAAATTTAGGCGCAGTATATATAATATAAGCAGCTATAAGGGAAAAAACACTCATTTATAGTGGGATCCCTGTGTTATATAGCGCCCTGGTGTGTGCTGGCATACTCTCTCTCTCTGTCTCCCCAAAGGGCTTTGTGGGGTCCTGTCCTCTGTCAGAGCATTCCCTGTGTGTATGCGGTGTGTCGGTACGGCTGTGTCGACATGTTTGATGAGGAGGCTTATGTGGAGGCGGAGCAAATGCCAATAAATGTGATATCACCCCCTGCGGGGTCGACACCTGAGTGGATGGTTCTGTGGAAGGAATTACGCGACAGTGTCGACTCCTTGCATAAAAGGTTTGACGACATACCAAATATGGGACAGCTGGCTTCTCAGCCTGTGCCTGCCCAGGCGTCTCAAAAGCCATCAGGGGCTCTAAAACGCCCGCTACCTCAGATGGCAGACACAGATGTCGACACGGATACTGACTCCAGTGTCGACGACGATGAGACTAATGTATCTTCCAATAGGGCCACACGTTATATGATTGAGGCAATGAAAAATGTGTTGCATATTTCTGATGTTACCCCGGGTACCACAAAAAAGGGTATTATGTTTGGAGAGAAAAAACTACCAGTTGTTTTTCCTCCATCTGAGGAATTAAATGAAGTGTGTGAAGAAGCGTGGGCTTCCCCCGATAAGAAACTGGTAATTTCTAAGAGGTTACTAATGGCGTACCCTTTCCCGCCAGAGGATAGGTCACGTTGGGAAACATCCCCTAGGGTGGATAAAGCGCTCACACGCTTGTCAAAGAAGGTGGCACTACCGTCTCCGGATACGGCCACCCTGAAGGAATCTGCTGATAGAAAGCAGGAGGCTATCCTGAAGTCTATATATATATATACACACACAGGTGTTATACTGAGACCAGCTATTGCTTCAGCATGGATGTGCAGTGCTGCAGCTGCGTGGTCAGATTCCCTGTCGGAAAATATTGATACCCTAGACAGGGACACTATATTGCTAACCGTAGAACATATTAAAGACGCACTCTTATACATGAGGGATGCACAGAGGGATATTTGCCGGCTGGCATCTAAAATAAGTGCAATGTCCATTTCTGCCAGGAGAGGGTTATGGACTCGGCAGTGGACAGGAGATGCAGATTCTAAAAGGCACATGGAAGTTTTGCCTTATAAGGGTGAGGAGTTGTTCGGGGATGGTCTCTCAGACCTCGTTTCCACAGCAACAGCTGGGAAATCAAGATTTTTACCCCATGTTCCCTCACAGCCAAAGAAAGCACCGTATTATCAGGTACAGTCCTTTCGGCCCAATAAGGGCAAGCGGGATAAAGGCGCGTCCTTTCTGCCCAGAGGCAGAGGTAGAGGGAAAAAGCTGCAGCATACAGCCAGTTCCCAGGAGCAAAAGTCCTCTCCCGTTTCCTCTAAGTCCACAGCATGACGCTGGGGCTCCACAGACGGAGCCAGGTACGGTGGGGGCCCATCTCAAAAATTTCAGCGATCAGTGGGCTCGCTCACGGGTGGATCCCTTGATCTTTCAAGTAGTATCTCTGGGGTACAAGCTGGAATTCGAGACATCTCCCCCCCCCCCGCCGTTTCCTCAAATCTGCCTTACCAACAACTCCCTCAGGCAGGGAGGCAGTGTTAGAGGCAATTCACAAGCTGTATTCCCAGCAGGTGATAGTAAAGGTGCCCCTACTTCAACAAGGACGGGGTTACTATTCCACAATGTTTGTGGTACCGAAACCGGACGGTTCGGTGAGACCCATTTTAAATTTGAAATCCTTGAACACGTATATAAAAACATTCAAGTTCAAGATGGAATCGCTCAGGGCGGTTATTGCAAGCCTGGACGAGGGGGATTACATGGTATCACTGGACATCAAGGATGCTTACCTGCATGTCCCCATTTACCATCCTCACCAGGAGTACCTCAGGTTTGTGGTACAGGATTGTCATTACCAATTTCAGACGTTGCCGTTCGGTCTATCCACGGCTCCGAGGGTCTTTACCAAGGTAATGGCCGAAATGATGATACTCCTTCGAAAGAAGGGAGTTTTAATTATCCCGTACTTGGACGATCTCCTGATAAAGGCGAGGTCCAGGGAGCAGTTGTTGGTCGGGGTAGCACTATCTCGGGAGGTGCTACAACAGCACGGCTGGATTCTAAATATTCCAAAGTCGCAGCTGGTCCCTACGACACGTCTACTGTTCCTGGGGATGGTTCTGGACACAGAACAGAAAAATGTGTTTCTCCTGGAGGAGAAGGCCAAGGAGCTGTCATCTCTAGTCAGAGGCCTCCTAAGACCAAAACAGGTGTCGGTGCATCACTGCACGCGGATCCTGGGAAAGATGGTAGCTTCCTACGAAGCAATTCCATTCGGCAGGTTCCATGCAAGAACCTTTCAGTGGGACCTGTTGGACAAGTGGTCCGGATCGCATCTTCAGATGCATCGGCTGATAACCCTGTCTCCAAGGACCAGGGTGTCTCTGCTGTGGTGGCTGCAGAGTGCTTATCTTCAAGAGGGCCGCAGATTCGGCATACAGGACTGGGTCCAGGTGACCACGGATGCCAGCCTTCGAGGCTGGGGGGCAGTCACACAGGGAAGAAACTTCCAAGGACTATGGTCAGGTCAGGAGACTTCCCTGCACATAAATATTCTGGAACTGAGGGCCATTTACAATGCCCTAAGTCAGGCAAAACCCCTGCTTCAAAACCAGCCGGTACTGATCCAGTCAGACAACATCACGGCGGTCGCCCATGTAAACCGACAGGGCGGCACGAGAAGCAGGACGGCGATGGCAGAAGCCACAAGGATTCTCCGATGGGCGTAAAATCACGTGTTAGCACTGTCAGCAGTGTTCATCCTGGGAGTGGACAACTGGGAAGCAGACTTCCTCAGCAGGCACGACCTCCACCCAGGAGAGTGGGGACTTCATCCAGAAGTCTTCCAACTGATTGTAAACCGTTGGGAAAGGCCACAGGTGGACATGATGGCGTCCCGCCTAAACAAAAAGCTAGAAAGATATTGCGCCAGGTCGAGAGACCCTCAGGCGATAGCTGTGGATGCTCTAGTGACACCGTGGGTGTACCGGTCGGTTTATGTGCTCCCTCCTCTTCCTCTCATACCAAAGGTACTGAGGATAATAAGGAGAAGAGGAGTAAGAACTACAGTATACTCATTGTTCCGGATTGGCCAAGAAGAGCTTGGTACCCGGAACTTCAAGAAATGATGTCAGAGGACCCATGGCCTCTGCCGCTCAGACAGGACCTGCTGCAGCAGGGGCCTTGTCTGTTCCAAGACTTACCGCGGCTGCGTTTGACGGCATGGCGGTTGAACGCCGGATCCTGAAGGAAAAGGGCATTCCGGAGGAAGTCATTCCTACGCTGATTAAAGCTAGGAAAGAAGTAACCGCAAACCATTATCACCGCATATGGCGAAAATATGTTGCGTGGTAGGAGGCCAGGAAGGCCCCAACGGAGGAATTTCAGCTGGGCCGTTTCCTGCACTTCCTACAGTCAGGGGTGACTATGGGCCTAAAATTGTGTTCCATTAAGGTCCAGATTTCGGCTCTATCGATTTTCTTCCAGAGAGAACTGGCTTCACTACCTGAAGTTCAAACTTTTGTTAAGGGAGTGCTGCATATTCAGCCCCCTTTTGTGCCTCCAGTGGCACCTTGGGATCTCAACGTGGTGTTGGATTTCCTAAAATCACATTGGTTTGAGCCACTTAAAACCGTGGAATTGAAGTATCTCACGTGGAAAGTGGTCATGTTGTTGGCCTTGGCTTCGGCCAGGCGGGTATCAGAATTGGCGGCTTTGTCCTGTAAAAGCCCTTATCTGATTTTATATATGGATAGGGCAGAATTGAGCACTCGTCCCCAATTTCTCCCTAAGGTGGTATCAGCCTTTCATCTGAACCAACCTATCGTGGTGCCTGCGGCTACTAAAGACTTGGAGGCTTCCAAGTTGTTGGACGTAGTCAGGGCCCTGAAAATTTATGTTTCCAGGACAGCTGGAGTCAGAAAGACTGACTCGCTATTTAGCCTGTATGCGCCCAACAAGTTGGGTGCACCTGCTTCAAAGCAGACTATTGCTTGCTGGATCTGTAGTACGATTCAGCTTGCACATTCTGCGGCTGGACTGCCGCATCCTAAATCAGTGAAAGCCCATTCCACGAGGAAGGTGGGCTCTTCTTGGGCGGCTGCCCGAGGGGTCTCGGCTCTACAACTTTGCCGAGCAGCTACTTGGTCGGGGTCAAACACATTTGCTAAATTCTACAAGTTTGACACCCTGGCTGAGGAGGACCTAGAGTTTGCCCATTCGGTGCTGCAGAGTCATCCGCGCTCTCCCGCCCGTTTGGGAGCTTTGGTATAATCCCCATGGTCCTTACGGAGTCCCAGCATCCACTTAGGACGTCAGAGAAAATAAGAATTTACTCACCGGTAATTCTATTTCTCGTAGTCCGTAATGGATGCTGGGCGCCCATCCCAAGTGCGGATTGTCTGCAATACTTGTATATAGTTATTGTTTAACTAAAGGGTTATTGTTGAGCCATCTGTTGAGAGGCTCAGTTGTTCTCATACTGTTAACTGGGTATTGTATCACGAGTTATACGGTGTGATTGGTGTGGCTGGTATGAGTCTTACCCGGGATTCAAAATCCTTCCTTATTGTGTCAGCTCTTCCGGGCACAGTATCCTAACTGAAGTCTGGAGGAGGGTCATGGTGGGAGGAGCCAGTGCACACCAGTAGTCTAAAGCTTTCTTTTAGTTGTGCCCCGTCTCCTGCGGAGCCGCTGTTCCCCATGGTCCTCACGGAGTCCCAGCATCCACTACGGACTACGAGAAATAGAATTACTGGTGAGTAAATTCTTATTTTTTCTTTTGAAATGCAACATGCCCCCAATTCAGTACAGGGGAGGGGGCGCCGAAACTTACCCTTGCTCTGGGCACCATGGCACCTAGCTACACCTCTGTTCTGACCTCTCTCCAGTAATAGTTGTTGTTATCCAAGTACTGATGCCTGTAATGATATCCGCAAGATATTTAGGGACAAATAATTATATCCAGTTGTAAAACGTAGCAGAATTTGCTGCACTATATAAGAAACTGTTAATAAATAAATAATACCTGAAAAAGCAGCAGTGGTAAAAAGTACAGCGAGTTCATATTTTTGATGTGCAAGGGCAAAACAGATCCATAAATCAGTATAATATTATTATTATTTATTCACAAGGTGCCACAAAATTGCGAGGTGCGAGATAATGGTGACATAGAAAATTCAGACTAAGAAATGAAAAATGCAGAATAGTCAAGAAGGATACATGCATACTGCATAAATTAATCTGTGAAGAAGTTATTTTATTGATTTATTCTGTGTACATCAGTTACCCATATGGTTTAATTTTTGGCTACCATATGAATGTATCACATGTTAGAATGTTATGTAAATGACTAAAGGCACTTAACATAAAACATCTCGCACAGTTTTGAAGAAAAAAAAAACATACTGTTTTCACATCCTATGAGCAGCATTAAAATGCAAAAGAAAGAAAACTCAGTTGCTATCTCCAAATAAGCAATATTGAAAATAACCGCACAATATATAAAGTGCAAATTGAGCTGGATGTGTTCACCAAGAAACAGTGTCTAAAAGGCAGCCCAATCACCTTTAACACACAAACAAAGGAAAACAGCACCACAAAGGGGCACCTTGTCCAAGTCACCACATAGTCCCAAATGTATCAAAGGCCAGCAATAAAATAAATGGTTTATTGCACTAATAAACACTATTCAAATAATATATACTATAGTCAATTCAATTAGGAGAGAGGGGGGCAGCAGAACTTGTCCCCTTCACAGCTTATAGGCCCTACACACATGCCGATTTGTTTGAAAGATATGAACGATCTCGTTCATAAATGAACGAGAACTCGTTCATATCTTTCAGTGTGGAGGCTCCAGCGATGAACGATGCGCGGCCCCGCGCTCGTTCATCGCTGGTCCCCCGTCGGCTGTGCATGCAGGCCAATATGGATGATCTCTAAGTAGTTGATATACTGCCACCTGCAGGCAGGGATCGACATAGTCACTGACATCGTAGAGACTGTTGATCCCACATACCCATCCTGTCTTGCCAACTCCCTTTCTACACATTTAAATGAGATAAAAAGAGAAACTTGGGCTTTTGCGCTGTACCAGACACACATGCAGCCCACCATGTTTGCCAGTCGTTCAGACAAATTCTGTGTATGCTCTCAAAGCTGCTGTCTTGCTTGCACAATTAGGCAGAACGAGAGGTAAAGTGGATTTTCTACAATTCACTTTATTTCCCATGTAGATATTCAGATATTTTAGATTCAGCTCTATCTAACTGAAGTTTTAATTAATTTTATATATACTATAAGCTTGTCTGTTATTTCCCACATCTGTATCATTACTGTTTTGTTGCCAATTACCAAGCTCAACAGAATATGCTGGCGATGTATAAATAAATGTTAACACTAATATTATTAACGATACAGAACATATCATCTACCAGCTACGGAGAGAGGTTTGAGGAGGCAGTAAAAGTCGCTGCAGGAACAAACCAGCTGGTGGCTGTGGGGGTGAATTGCTGTTCCCCTGATTTTGTTGGTCCACTCCTAACTGCTGCCAACAAAAACAGAGATGTAAACATTGATTGGATTGTTTACCCCAACAGTGGAGAGACATGGGACAATAGTTTGGGGTGAGTTAAATCACAAGTTTTGTGTCCATACTAGCACATAGAAAAAGCAAAAAATATTTTAGTATAGTAGTCACAATGTAAGTGAGTAGCTCGTGATAACCAGTACAGTCCTCTTAACACCACAGATATTAACAATTGCTGTGAAATATTGCTGTTTTAAAGCATTTTTCTTTAAATATATTAAGGTTGTTAGGATTGCAACAGGTGACATCATACCTCTAGCTATAGAAACTTTGAATCCTCTACCAGTCTCTATAAAGGGCCCCATACACTAGAACGATAATGCCCGATTTAATCCAATTTCCGACCTTTCGGGCCGATAAATCGGATGAAAATGGCAAATCTGATGTTTTTTACATCCGATCCACTGCGCGGCCCTGTGAGCATCGGATCGGAGCCCCTAGGTTGTTGGTGCTGCACTCATGATATATCGACATTGCATGGAATTGGATGGAAAATAGTGTTCTTGTGCATGTGATGTATCGCACAAGTTTGACTGGCATTCCCCAGGACACTCCCAGCCCCCTTGGCCCTATAATCCAGCCCATCAGATGTATTTTATGGTGCAATTGTATGCCATACAATATATCACATGCGATTTATCGCGGCTTGATCAATCGCATTCGATATATCTTATGCAAAAATAGCACAAAAGTACAAAATCGTATGGAATCATACCTGGCTAGGTCCCGGGGGAGTTCAAGGGAAATAGCATCCGACTTCAGCCTCAGACATATCGTTATAGTGTATGGGCCCTTTACTTTGGTTACTATTTGTTTAATTAAATGTGATAATTAAAAGTAACATTATTAAAGCGGGTGGTCTTCAGTATGCCGGCGGTCGGGCTCCCAGCGACCAGCATATCGGCGCCGGGAGCCCGACAGCCGGCATACCGACACTTATTCTCCCTCGTGGGGGTCCACGACCCCCCCTGGAGGGAGAATAAAATAGTGTGGCGCGCGTAACGCAGCGAGCCCACAAGGGGCTCATTTGCGCTCGCCACACTGTCGGTAAGCCGGCGGCCGGCCTTCCGGCGCCGGTATGCTGGTCACCGGGAGGCCGGCCGCCGGCAGATCGTAGTGAACCCTATTAAAGCTGTACGTCTTCATCTGTGTATTCTTTTATTTCTAATACAGCTGGCAAACTTTTAAAGCTGAAAAGCGACTGTCTGACTATGCTCTAGAATATGTCCAGCTGGGTGCCAGATGGATTGGTGAGTATAAACTGTAGTTTACAGTATATGTAATAATGCAATCTGGCAGGTTTAAAAATGTTAACACATACTGTAGAGCCTGATTCATGTTTGTGAAGCAAAAAAAAAGTACCCAACTGGGCAAAACAATGTTGCACTGCAGGTGGGGCAGATGTAACATGTGCAGAGAGATTTAGATTTAGGTGGGGTGTGTTCAAACTGAAATCTAAATTGCAGTATAAATATAAAGCTAATATTTGTGGGCTACATGCAAAAGCAGCCAGTATTTTCCCTGCACAGAAACAATTTAACCCCCCCCCCCAAATCTAAATTTCTCTGCACATGTTACATCTGCCCCACCTGGAGTGCAACATGGTTTTCCCCAGTTGTGTGCTTCTTTGATTTGCTAAATGTTCTGCTGAATGTCTAATTATCCCACTCTTGACCAGATCAAATAAGGCACCATTCCATTATCCATTCCATTATAGAACCTGTAACAATGTGGTGGGTATTTTGCATCCACATGTTAAATCTGTGGGACATATTTATTAGTCCCACAGATTTTCCCTAATAACTAACAGATCTCTTATTATCGCTGTTTGTGGCTAAAAGGGATGTGCTTTTTATTTATCATTGTGCTCATGCTGGGACAGTTGTACCATTCAGTAGCTGTCACCGCAAATGCACAAAACTTTGGAAAAAATATTCTGCCAGGTTCTGTCCCACCAGCCCAAACACTGGGGCAAATTCAGTATGAATCGCAAGTAGCGATTCGTACAGAATTTTTGCTGAGGGGCCGCGGGCGCATTCGCAGCAGGCCCTACTGCGCATGCGCCTGCAATTTCTGCGGGGGCTGCAGAAATTACGATCGCCTCTGCCTGTCAATCAGGCAGAGGCGGTTGCAGGGCGGCGGCAATGCTCTGTTTGGAAACGGAGCGTTGCGGGGGCGTGCCAGCCGAAACGGTGGGCTGGTACGCGCGAACGGGGGCGTGCGGCCGTAGCGGCTGTGTGACATCACACACAGCCGCTGCAACAACAAAAATGGCGCCGGGACTCCTGCGGGCCACAGCTAAGCTGTGCCGGCAGGAGTCATCCTTAATTTCTGCTAACAAGCAGAAAATAAGAATTTACTTACCGATAATTCTATTTCTCGTAGTCCGTAGTGGATGCTGGGGACTCCATCAGGACCATGGGGAATAGCGGCTCCGCAGGAGACAGGGCACAAAAGTAAAAGCTTTAGGATCAGGTGGTGTGCACTGGCTCCTCCCCCCATGACCCCCCTCCAAGCCTCAGTTAGGATACTGTGCCCGGACGAGCGTACACAATAAGAAAGGATTTTGAATCCCGGGTAAGACTCATACCAGCCACACCAATCACACTGTACAACCTGTGATCTGAACCCAGTTAACAGCATGATAACAGCGGAGCCTCTGAAAAGATGGCTCACAACAATAATAACCCGATTTTTGTAACAATAACTATGTACAAGTATTGCAGACAATCCGCACTTGGGATGGGCGCCCAGCATCCACTACGGACTACGAGAAATAGAATTATCGGTAAGTAAATTCTTATTTTCTCTGACGTCCTAAGTGGATGCTGGGGACTCCGTCAGGACCATGGGGATTATACCAAAGCTCCCAAACGGGCGGGAGAGTGCGGATGACTCTGCAGCACCGAATGAGAGAACTCCAGGTCCTCCTCAGCCAGGGTGTGCCCGTGACCAAGTAGCAGCTCGGCAAAGTTGTAAAGCCGAGACCCCTCGGGCAGCCGCCCAAGATGAGCCCACCTTCCTTGTGGAATGGGCATTTACATATTTTGGCTGTGGCAGGCCTGCCACAGAATGTGCAAGCTGAATTGTACTACACATCCAACTAGCAATCGTCTGCTTAGAAGCAAGAGCACCCAGTTTTTTGGGTGCCTACAGGATAACAGCAAGTCAGTTTTCCTGACTCCAACCGTCCTGGAAACCTACTTTCAGGGCCCTGACAACATCTAGCAACTTGGAGTCCTCCAAGTCCCTAGTAGCCGCAGGTACCACAATAAGCTGGTGCAGGTGAAACGCTGACACCACCTTAGGGAGAAACTGGGGACGAGTCCGCAGCTCTGCCCTGTCCGAATGGACAATCAGATATAAGCTTTGTGAGACAAAGCCGCCAATTCTGACACTCGCCTGGCCGAGGCCAGGGCCAACAGCATGGTCACTTTCCATGTGAGATATTTCAAATCCACAGATTTGAGCGGTTTAAACCAATGTGAGTTGAGGAATCCCAGAACTACGTTGAGATCCCACAGTGCCACTGGAGGCACAAAAGGGGGTTGTATATGCAGTACTCCCTTGACAAACTTCTGGACTTCAGGAACTGAAGCCAATTTTTTCTGGAAGAAAATTGACAGGGCCGAAATTTGAACCTTAATGGACCCCAATTTGAGGCCCATAAACACTCCTGTTTGCAGGAAATGCAGGAATCGACCGAGTTGAAATTCCTTCGTGGGGCCTTCCTGGCCTCACACCATGCAACATATTTTCGCCACATGTGGTGATAATGTTGTGCGGTCACCTCCTTCCTGGCTTTGACCAGGGTAGGAATGACCTCTTCCGGAATGCCTTTTTCCCTTAGGATCCGGCGTTCCACCGCCATGCCGTCAAACGCAGCCGCGGTAAGTCTTGGAACAGACATGGTACTTGCTGAAGCAAGTCCCTTCTTAGCGGCAGAGGCCATGAGTCCTCTGTGAGCATTTCTTGAAGTTCCGGGTACCAAGTCCTTCTTGGCCAATCCGGAGCCACGAGTATAGTTCTTACTCCTCTACGTCTTATAATTCTCAGTACCTTGGGTATGAGAAGCAGAGGAGGGAACACATACACCGACTGGTACACCCACGGTGTTACCAGAACGTCCACAGCTATTGCCTGAGGGTCTCTTGACCTGGCGCAATACCTGTCCAGTTTTTTGTTCAGGCGGGACGCCATCATGTCCACCTTTGGTCTTTCCCAACGGTTCACAATCATGTGGAAGACTTCCCGATGAAGTCCCCACTCTCCCGGGTGGAGGTCGTGCCTGCTGAGGAAGTCTGCTTCCCAGTTGTCCACTCCCGGAATGAACACTGCTGACAGTGTTATCA
Source organism: Pseudophryne corroboree (assembly GCF_028390025.1). Taxonomy (NCBI): domain Eukaryota; kingdom Metazoa; phylum Chordata; class Amphibia; order Anura; family Myobatrachidae; genus Pseudophryne; species Pseudophryne corroboree. The sequence goes on along the minus strand of NC_086445.1, from coordinate 375,868,573 downwards.
CATGATTTTCCGCCCAGCGAAGAATCCTTGCAGTTTCTGCCATTGCCCTCCTGCTTCTTGTGCCGCCCTGTCTGTTTACGTGGGCGACTGCCGTGATGTTGTCCCACTGGATCAATACCGGCTGACCTTGAAGCAGAGGTCTTGCTAAGCTTAGAGCATTGTAAATTGCCCTTAGCTCCAGTATATTTATGTGGAGAGAAGTCTCCAGACTATATCACACTCCCTGGAAATTTTTTCCCTGTGTGACTGCTCCCCAGCCTCTCAGGCTGGCATCCGTGGTCACCAGGACCCAGTCCTGAAAGCCGAATCTGCGGCCCTTTAATAGATGAGCACTCTGCAGCCACCGCAGAAGAAACACCCTTGTCCTTGGAGACAGGGTTATCCGCTGATGCATCTGAAGATGCGATCTGGACCATTTTCCAGCAGATCCCACTGAAAAGTTCTTGCGTGAAATCTGCCGAATGGAATCGCTTCGTAAGAAGCCACCATTTTTCCCAGGACCCTTGTGCAATGATGCACTGACACTTTTCCTGGTTTTAGGAGGTTCCTGACTAGCTCGGATAACTCCCTGGCTTTCTTCTCCGGGAGAAACACCCTTTTCTGGACTGTGTCCAGAATCATCCCTAGGAACAGCAGACGTGTCGTCGGAAACAGCTGCGATTTTGGAATATTTAGAATCCACCCGTGCTGTCGTAGAACTACTTGAGATAGTGCTACTCCGACCTCCAACTGTTCTCTGGACCTTGCCCTTATCAGGAGATCGTCCATTTTCTTTGAAGAAGAATCATCATTTCGGCCATTACCTTGGTAAAGACCCGGGGTGCCGTGGACAATCCAAATGGCAGCGTCTGAAACTGATAGTGACAGTTCTGTACCACGAACCTGAGGTACCCTTGGTGAGAATGGCAAATTGGGACATGGAGGTAAGCATCCCTGATGTCCAGGGACACCCTATAGTCCCCTTCTTCCTGGTTCGCTATCACTGCTCTGAGTGACTCCATCTTGATTTGAACCTTTGTATGTAAGTGTTCAAATATTTCAGATTTAGAATAGGTCTCACCGAGCCGTCTGGCTTCAGTACCACAATATAGTGTGGAATAATACCCCTTTCCTTGTTGTAGGAGGGGTACTTTGATTATCACCTGCTGGGAATACAGCTTGTGAATTGTTTCCAATACTGCCTCCCTGTCGGAGGGAGACGTTGGTAAAGCAGACTTCAGGAACCTGCGAGGGGAAGACGTCTCGAATTTCCAATCTGTACCCCTGAGATACTACTTGTAGGCTCCAGGGGTCCACTTGCGAGTGAGCCCACTGCGTGCTGAAACTCTTGAGACGACCCCCCACCGCACCTGAGTCCGCTTGTACGGCCCCAGCGTCATGCTGAGGACTTGGTAGAAGCGGTGGAGGGCTTCTGTTCCTGGGAATGGGCTGCCTGCTGCAGTCTTCTTCCCTTTCCTCTATCCCTGGGCAGATATGACTGGCCTTTTGCCCGCTTGCCCTTATGGGGACGAAAGGACTGAGGCTGAAAAGACGGTGTCTTTTTCTGCTGAGATGTGACTTGGGGTAAAAAAGGTGGATTTTCCAGCTGTTGCCGTGGCCACCAGGTCCGATGGACCGACCCCAAATAACTCCTCCCCTTTATACGGCAATACTTCCATGTGCCGTTTGGAATCTGCATCACCTGACCACTGTCGTGTCCATAAACATCTTCTGGCAGATATGGACATCGCACTTACTCTTGATGCCAGAGTGCAAATATCCCTCTGTGCATCTCGCATATATAGAAATGCATCCTTTAAATGCTTTATAGTCAATAAAATACTGTCCCTGTCAAGGGTATCAATATTTTCAGTCAGGGAATCCGACCAAGCCACCCCAGCGCTGCACATCCAGGTTGAGGCGATCGCTGGTCGCAGTATAACACCATTATGTGTGTATATACTTTTTAGGATATTTTCCAGCCTCCTATCAGCTGGCTCCTTGAGGGCGGCCGTATCTGGAGACGGTAACGCCACTTGTGATAAGCGTGTGAGCGCCTTATCCACCCTAAGGGGTGTTTCCCAATGCGCCCTAACTTCTGGCGGGAAAAGGTATACCGCCAATAATTTTCTATCGGGGGAAACCCACGCATCATCACACACTTCATTTAATTTATCTGATTCAGGAAAAACTACAGGTAGTTTTTTCACACCCCACATAATACCCTTTTTTGTGGTACTTGTAGTATCAGAAATATGTAACACCTCCTTCATTGCCCTTAACATGTAACGTGTGGCCCTAAAGGAAAATACGTTTGTTTCTTCACCGTCGACACTGGAGTCAGTGTCCGTGTCTGTGTCTGTGTCGACCGACTGAGGTAAATGGGCATTTTAAAGCCTCTGGCGGTGTTTGAGACGCCTGGACAGGTACTAATTTGTTTGCCGGCCGTCTCATGTCGTCAACCGACCTTGCAGCGTGTTGACATTATCACGTAATTCCCTAAATAAGCCATCCATTCCGGTGTCGACTCCCTAGAGAGTGACATCACCATTACAGGCAATTTCTCCGTCTCCTCACCAACATCGTCCTCATACATGTCGACACACACGTACCGACACACAGCACACACACAGGGAATGCTCTGATAGAGGACAGGACCCCACTAGCCCTTTGGGGAGACAGAGGGAGAGTTTGCCAGCACACACCAAAACGCTATAATTATACAGGGACAACCTTTATATAAGTGTTTTCCCTTATAGCATCTTAATATATAATCATATCGCCAAATAAGTGCCCCCCCTCTCTGTTTTAACCCTGTTTCTGTAGTGCAGTGCAGGGGAGAGCCTGGGAGCCTTCCCACCAGCAGTTCTGTGAGGGAAAATGGCGCTGTGTGCTGAGGAGAATAGGCCCCGCCCCCTTTTCGGCGGGCTTCTTCTCCCGTTTTTCTGACAACCTGGCAGGGGTTAAATACATCCATATAGCCCCAGAGGCTATATGTGATGTATTTTTAGCCAGTATAGGTACTTTCATTGCTGCCCAGGGCGCCCCCCCCAGCGCCCTGCACCCTCAGTGACCGTTGGTGTGAAGTGTGCTGAGAGCAATGGCGCACAGCTGCAGTGCTGTGCGCTACCTCATGAAGACTGAGAAGTCTTCAGCCGCCGATTTCTGGACCTCTTCTCTCTTCAGCATCTGCAAGGGGGTCGGCGGCGCGGCTCCGGTGACCCATCCAGGCTGTACCTGTGATCGTCCCTCTGGAGCTAGTGTCCAGTAGCCTAAGAAGCCAATCCATCCTGCACGCAGGTGAGTTCACTTCTTCTCCCCTAAGTCCCTCGTTGCAGTGAGCCTGTTGCCAGCAGGACTCACTGAAAATAAAAAACCTAATAAAACTTTTACTCTAAGCAGCTCTTTAGGAGAGCCACCTAGATTGCACCCTTCTCGGCCGGGCACAAAAACCTAACTGAGGCTTGGAGGGGGGTCATGGGGGGAGGAGCCAGTGCACACCACCTGATCCTAAAGCTTTTACTTTTGTGCCCTGTCTCCTGCGGAGCCGCTATTCCCCATGGTCCTGACGGAGTCCCCAGCATCCACTTAGGACGTCAGAGAAATTGCGTGCTGTTCGCAATTTCTGCTTGAAGCAGGGGGGGAGGCGCCGGTCAGCATGCTGGGCGGCCTTGCCCAGCATGCGCGCTAAAGGCTAGCAAATTCTGCTGATTAGCAGAATCTGCTAACCTTACTGAATTGGCCCCATTATCTGAAACTGGTGCAGTTATCACCTTGTTAAATTAGGCCAGACTGCAGTCTCCATTGTAAATACTGGTGACTGCGGTCTTCAACGTTAGTTTGCATAACACAGGACATAACTTGAGTGTTCGGCTATTATTAAACAGGCAGGTTACTTAAATGATGCATAGACTGCCGTTTCAAAATGATGTCCCGGAAAATTAACTTGACAAATAAATAGGTATTTGAATGTCAAATTGCTGGGTCTATGCCCAGTAATGCCACACATTACCGAAACACATTGATGAATTATAAATGATCATTTCAGTTAAACTCCGCCCTTCTATTCTTTGAAATTGTGACATAATTTGTGGAATGTTGTGATTAGTTTTTGAGACAATACAGTACCTTGGGCATTGTTTATCTAAAGACCATTTCTCTTAAAATTGTTCAACTTAAGACTTCCGGCATCTAGCGTGGCCGCTTTTTAATCTGTCTCTACACAGGGGCTAGAGTAATCCACTCCAATCCTCCCTTTCTAGCCTTCATGGGGTTACATATTTCATAGGAGTGTGTTCCCCGAGTATTAAGGAACGTTTTGATATCTTACTCGCCCCTGTGGACCTATTATCCACCGAAGTCGAGCCGTTAATGCTGACGGCGTGGAGGGCTGCCTGCCTATGGCGCGAACCTCGGGAGGAACGCGTCTGAAGTAGAGATGAGCGCCTGAAATTTTTCGGGTTTTGTGTTTTGGTTTTGGGTTCGGTTCCGCGGCCGTGTTTTGGGTTCGACCGCGTTTTGGCAAAACCTCACCGAATTTTTTTTGTCGGATTTGGGTGTGTTTTGGATTCGGGTGTTTTTTTTCAAAAAACACTAAAAAACAGCTTAAATCATAGAATTTGGGGGTCATTTTGATCCCAAAGTATTATTAACCTCAAAAACCATAATTTACACTCATTTTCAGTCTATTCTGAATACCTCACACCTCACAATATTATTTTTAGTCCTAAAATTTGCACCGAGGTCGCTGTGTGAGTAAGATAAGCGACCCTAGTGGCCGACACAAACACCGGGCCCATCTAGGAGTGGCACTGCAGTGTCACGCAGGATGTCCCTTCCAAAAAACCCTCCCCAAACAGCACATGACGCAAAGAAAAAAAGAGGCGCAATGAGGTAGCTGTGTGAGTAAGATTAGCGACCCTAGTGGCCGACACAAACACCGGGCCCATCTAGGAGTGGCACTGCAGTGTCACGCAGGATGGCCCTTCCAAAAAACCCTCCCCAAACAGCACATGACGCAAAGAAAAAAAGAGGCGCAATGAGGTAGCTGTGTGAGTAAGATTAGCGACCCTAGTGGCCGACACAAACACCGGGCCCATCTAGGAGTGGCACTGCAGTGTCACGCAGGATGGCCCTTCCAAAAAACCCTCCCCAAACAGCACATGACGCAAAGAAAAAAAGAGGCGCAATGAGGTAGCTGTGTGAGTAAGATTAGCGACCCTAGTGGCCGACACAAACACCGGGCCCATCTAGGAGTGTCACTGCAGTGTCACGCAGGATGTCCCTTCCAAAAAACCCTCCCCAAACAGCACATGACGCAAAGAAAAAAAGAGGCGCAATGAGGTAGCTGTGTGAGTAAGATTAGCGACCCTAGTGGCCGACACAAACACCGGGCCCATCTAGGAGTGGCACTGCAGTGTCACGCAGGATGTCCCTTCCAAAAAACCCTCCCCAAACAGCACATGACGCAAAGAAAAAAAGAGGCGCAATGAGGTAGCTGACTGTGTGAGTAAGATTAGCGACCCTAGTGGCCGACACAAACACCGGGCCCATCTAGGAGTGGCACTGCAGTGTCACGCAGGATGTCCCTTCCAAAAAACCCTCCCCAATCAGCACATGATGCAAAGAAAAAGAAAAGAAAAAAGAGGTGCAAGATGGAATTGTCCTTGGGCCCTCCCACCCACCCTTATGTTGTGTAAACAAAACAGGACATGCACACTTTAACCAACCCATCATTTCAGTGACAGGGTCTGCCACACGACTGTGACTGATATGACGGGTTGGTTTGGACCCCCCCCAAAAAAGACGCAATTAATCTCTCCTTGCACAAACTGGCTCTACAGAGGCAAGATGTCCACCTCATCTTCACCCTCCGATATATCACCGTGTACATCCCCCTCCTCACAGATTATCAATTTGTCCCCACTGGAATCCACCATCTCAGCTCCCTGTGTACTTTGTGGAGGCAATTGCTGCTGGTCAATGTCTCCGCGGAGGAATTGATTATAATTCATTTTAATGAACATCATCTTCTCCACATTTTCTGGATGTAACCTCGTACGCCGATTGCTGACAAGGTGAGCGGCGGCACTAAACACTCTTTCGGAGTACACACTTGTGGGAGGGCAACTTAGGTAGAATAAAGCCAGTTTGTGCAAGGGCCTCCAAATTGCCTCTTTTTCCTGCCAGTATAAGTACGGACTGTGTGACGTGCCTACTTGGATGCGGTCACTCATATAATCCTCCACCATTCTATCAATGTTGAGAGAATCATATGCAGTGACAGTAGACGACATGTCCGTAATCGTTGTCAGGTCCTTCAGTCCGGACCAGATGTCAGCATCAGCAGTCGCTCCAGACTGCCCTGCATCACCGCCAGCGGGTGGGCTCGGAATTCTGAGCCTTTTCCTCGCACCCCCAGTTGCGGGAGAATGTGAAGGAGGAGATGTTGACAGGTCGCGTTCCGCTTGACTTGACAATTTTGTCACCAGCAGGTCTTTCAACCCCAGCAGACCTGTGTCTGCCGGAAAGAGAGATCCAAGGTAGGCTTTAAATCTAGGATCGAGCACGGTGGCCAAAATGTAGTGCTCTGATTTCAACAGATTGACCACCCGTGAATCCTTGTTAAGCGAATTAAGGGCTGCATCCACAAGTCCCACATGCCTAGCGGAATCGCTCCCTTTTAGCTCCTTCTTCAATGCCTCCAGCTTCTTCTGCAAAAGCCTGATGAGGGGAATGACCTGACTCAGGCTGGCAGTGTCTGAACTGACTTCACGTGTGGCAAGTTCAAAGGGCATCAGAACCTTGCACAACGTTGAAATCATTCTCCACTGCACTTGAGACAGGTGCATTCCACCTACTATATCGTGCTCAATTGTATAGGCTTGAATGGCCTTTTGCTGCTCCTCCAACCTCTGAAGCATATAGAGGGTTGAATTCCACCTCGTTACCACTTCTTGCTTCAGATGATGGCAGGGCAGGTTCAGTAGTTTTTGGTGGTGCTCCAGTCTTCTGTACGTGGTGCCTGTACGCCGAAAGTGTCCCGCAATTTTTCTGGCCACCGACAGCATCTCTTGCACGCCCCTGTCGTTTTTTAAAAAATTCTGCACCACCAAATTCAAGGTATGTGCAAAACATGGGACGTGCTGGAATTTGCCCACATTTAATGCACACACAATATTGCTGGCGTTGTCCGATGCCACAAATCCACAGGAGAGTCCAATTGGGGTAAGCCATTCCGCGATGATCTTCCTCAGTTGCCGTAAGAGGTTTTCAGCTGTGTGCGTATTCTGGAAAGCGGTGATACAAAGCGTAGCCTGCCTAGGAAAGAGTTGGCGTTTGCGAGATGCTGCTACTGGTGCCGCCGCTGCTGTTCTTGCGGCGGGAGTCCATACATCTACCCAGTGGGCTGTCACAGTCATATAGTCCTGACCCTGCCCTGCTCCACTTGTCCACATGTCCGTGGTTAAGTGGACATTGGGTACAACTGCATTTTTTAGGACACTGGTGAGTCTTTTTCTGACGTCCGTGTACATTCTCGGTATCGCCTGCCTAGAGAAGTGGAACCTAGATGGTATTTGGTAACGGGGGCACACTGCCTCAATAAATTGTCTAGTTCCCTGTGAACTAACGGCGGATACCGGACGCACGTCTAACACCAACATAGTTGTCAAGGACTCAGTTATCCGCTTTGCAGTAGGATGACTGCTGTGATATTTCATCTTCCTCGCAAAGGACTGTTGAACAGTCAATTGCTTACTGGAAGTAGTACAAGTGGGCTTACGACTTCCCCTCTGGGATGACCATCGACTCCCAGCGACAACAACAGCAGCGCCAGCAGCAGTAGGCGTTACACGCAAGGATGCATCAGAGGAATCCCAGGCAGGAGAGGACTCGTCAGAATTGCCAGTGACATGGCCTGCAGGACTATTGGCATTCCTGGGGAAGGAGGAAATTGACACTGAGGGAGTTGGTGGGGTGGTTTGCGTGAGCTTGGTTACAAGAGGAAGGGATTTACTGGTCAGTGGACTGCTTCCGCTGTCACCCAAAGTTTTTGAACTTGTCACTGACTTATTATGAATGCGCTGCAGGTGACGTATAAGGGAGGATGTTCCGAGGTGGTTAACGTCCTTACCCCTACTTATTACAGCTTGACAAAGGGAACACACGGCTTGACACCTGTTGTCCGCATTTCTGGTGAAATACCTCCACACCGAAGAGCTGATTTTTTTGGTATTTTCACCTGGCATGTCAACGGCCATATTCCTCCCACGGACAACAGGTGTCTCCCCGGGTGCCTGACTTAAACAAACCACCTCACCATCAGAATCCTCCTGGTCAATTTCCTCCCCAGCGCCAGCAACACCCATATCCTCCTCATCCTGGTGTACTTCAACACTGACATCTTCAATCTGACTATCAGGAACTGGACTGCGGGTGCTCCTTCCAGCACTTGCAGGGGGCGTGCAAATGGTGGAAGGCGCATGCTCTTCACGTCCAGTGTTGGGAAGGTCAGGCATCGCAACCGACACAATTGGACTCTCCTTGTGGATTTGGGATTTCAAAGAACGCACAGTTCTTTGCGGTGCTTTTGCCAGCTTGAGTCTTTTCAGTTTTCTAGCGAGAGGCTGAGTGCTTCCATCCTCATGTGAAGCTGAACCACTAGCCATGAACATAGGCCAGGGCCTCAGCCGTTCCTTGCCACTCCGTGTGGTAAATGGCATATTGGCAAGTTTACGCTTCTCCTCCGACAATTTTATTTTAGGTTTTGGAGTCCTTTTTTTACTGATATTTGGTGTTTTGGTTTTGACATGCTCTGTACTATGCCATTGGGCATCGGCCTTGGCAGACGACGTTGCTGGCATTTCATCGTCTCGGCCATGACTAGTGGCAGCAGCTTCAGCACGAGGTGGAAGTGGATCTTGATCTTTCCCTAATTTTGGAACCTCAACATTTTTGTTCTCCATATTTTAATAGGCACAACTAAAAGGCACCTCAGGTAAACAATGGAGATGGATGGATTGGATACTAGTATACAATTATGGATGGGCTGCCGAGTGCCGACACAGAGGTAGCCACAGCCGTGAACTACCGCACTGTACTGTGTCTGCTGCTAATATATAGACTGGTTGATAAAGAGATAGTATACTCGTAACTAGTATGTATGTATAAAGAAAGAAAAAAAAAACACGGTTAGGTGGTATATACAATTATGGACGGGCTGCCGAGTGCCGACACAGAGGTAGCCACAGCCGTGAACTACCGCACTGTACTGTGTCTGCTGCTAATATATAGACTGGTTGATAAAGAGATAGTATACTCGTAACTAGTATGTATGTATAAAGGAAAAAAAAACCACGGTTAGGTGGTATATACAATTATGGACGGGCTGCCGAGTGCCGACACAGAGGTAGCCACAGCCGTGAACTACCGCACTGTACTGTGTCTGCTGCTAATATATAGACTGGTTGATAAAGAGATAGTATACTCGTAACTAGTATGTATGTATAAAGAAAGAAAAAAAAACCACGGTTAGGTGGTATATACAATTATGGACGGGCTGCCGAGTGCCGACACAGAGGTAGCCACAGCCGTGAACTACCGCACTGTACTGTGTCTGCTGCTAATATATAGACTGGTTGATAAAGAGATAGTATACTCGTAACTAGTATGTATGTATAAAGAAAGAAAAAAAAACCACGGTTAGGTGGTATATACAATTATGGACGGGCTGCCGAGTGCCGACACAGAGGTAGCCACAGCCGTGAACTACCGCACTGTACTGTGTCTGCTGCTAATATATAGACTGGTTGATAAAGAGATAGTATACTCGTAACTAGTATGTATGTATAAAGAAAGAAAAAAAAACCACGGTTAGGTGGTATATACAATTATGGACGGGCTGCCGAGTGCCGACACAGAGGTAGCCACAGCCGTGAACTACCGCACTGTACTGTGTCTGCTGCTAATATAGACTGGTTGATAAAGAGATAGTATACTACTAATATTATATATACTGGTGGTCAGGTCACTGGTCACTAGTCACACTGGCAGTGGCACTCCTGCAGCAAAAGTGTGCACTGTTTTAATATAATATTATGTACTCCTGGCTCCTGCTATAACCTATAACTGGCACTGCAGTAGTGCTCCCCAGTCTCCCCCACAATTATAAGCTGTGTGAGCTGAGCAGTCAGACAGATATATAATATATATAGATGATGCAGCACACTGGCCTGAGCCTGAGCAGTGCACACAGATATGGTATGTGACTGACTGAGTCACTGTGTGTATCGCTTTTTTCAGGCAGAGAACGGATATATTAAATAAACTGCACTGTGTGTCTGGTGGTCACTCACTATATAATATATTATGTACTCCTGGCTCCTGCTATAACCTATAACTGGCACTGCAGTAGTGCTCCCCAGTCTCCCCCCACAATTATAAGCTGTGTGAGCTGAGCAGTCAGACAGATATATATAATATTATATATAGATAATAGATGATGCAGCACACTGGCCTGAGCCTGAGCAGTGCACACAGATATGGTATGTGACTGAGTCACTGTGTGCTGTGTATCGCTTTTTTCAGGCAGAGAACGGATTATAAATAAAACTGGTGGTCACTGGTCACTATCAGCAAAACTCTGCACTGTACACTACTGAGTACTCCTAATGCTCCCCAAAATTAGTAAATCAAGTGTCTCTCTAATCTATTCTAAACGGAGAGGACGCCAGCCACGTCCTCTCCCTATCAATCTCAATGCACGTGTGAAAATGGCGGCGACGCGCGGCTCCTTATATAGAATCCGAGTCTCGCGATAGAATCCGAGCCTCGCGAGAATCCGACAGCGTCATGATGACGTTCGGGCGCGCTCGGGTTAACCGAGCAAGGCGGGAAGATCCGAGTCGCTCGGACCCGTGAAAAAAAACATGAAGTTCTGGCGGGTTCGGATTCAGAGAAACCGAACCCGCTCATCTCTAGTCTGAAGCCACTGAAGCATCGACCACCCTGCCCCCTCCACCGACCCTTACCCCCCACATCACTGATCAGCTCTTTCGGGGAGACTACACTACAGGGCACTCGTTTACCTGCCTCGTGGGGCGGCGCCCCCACCGAGTCTCCGGCCGTGGGTACCCGGGGCTGTGCTCGGGAGGCCTGAGCCGCCGGGCGGAGGGTCCCCTCGTTGTGACACCACAGCTGGGTTTCCTGCTTCATACGGAGCTGCTGCCTGCCGGACGGAGGAAGCCTTCCTGCCTTTCTGCATCGTGGGTCGGGGTGCAGCACGGGCTGTCCCTCCATCGCTCACTGGACCGCCCACTTCACAAGCACGGCCGATCCTTCTGAGGCCTTCGTGACCCGACCGGCTCTGCGCCGCCGGAGGTACCCGCGGGGATTGCCGTGGCTGTGCGTTATCCCCTGCTGTGGACGCTTTCCTGACAGGGGCCGCCTGACGCGTTAGGGCTGCTGTTAACCGCCCCCACCCATGCCCTTGTGGATGGCCGCGGGAGCCGGCGGGAGTGTGGACCTGCTGTGCGGCCGTGTATCCGTCCCTGCACGGATCTGATGTTACTACAGTGCCCCATCCCTAATTGTGCTGCTGAGACTGCCAGTCCCTCTTGCTGACATCCGAGGGACTTCGTGATTGCAACTTCCAAGGCCTTCAATCGACTGGTGTTTCTAGAGACGCTCTGACACCTGCTGCTGCTATTCACTTGCAAGGCCTTGAAACTACCCCAGGTACTAACACTGTCTGTCCCCCCTACTGCCTTTTACTAACAATCTCCCCTTTCCTCTTTTACATTACCCCATACTTGGTACCACCCCCCTCGCAATCCATTCCTCTCCTCCCTTATCAAAGCTACCCTCACTTAGGGGTCTATTCATGTAGAAAACGAAATCAGAATTGCTACTTATCACTATACATTGCATCGCTTCGATGCGATGTATAGCCGTGATAAGTAGCAATTCATGTATACTTACCCTTCCGACGATGCGCTGCGGTGTCTGGGGCTCCCACGGTGACGTCTTCTCCGGCGGTCCCTCTCTGCGATGCGCGGGGTCCAGTGACGGGTCCCTTTGCGCATGCGCAGCTTGATGACCTCCCGGCAGGCCGCAGTGGTTGCTGGGAGGTCGGGGGGCGGAGCCAGCGCGAGGTGCCGAGCAGCGATCAGGGAAGCATTGAGCTTCCCTGACGTCTCCGCACCGCAGTTCAGGTTACGCCGTCCTCAGATGGCGAACCTGAACTCCATGGAGAAGCGGAAAGCAGAGCTTTCCGCACCTTCATGAATCGCACTCACCATACAAAGGTATGGTGATGCGATTCAGGCACAGAGCGGGGGTACCGCTGGAGAAGTCAGAGACTTCTCCACGGTAACCGGCTCTGTGAATTGCGGTAAGCAGAGAAAAGCCCTGTTTACCGCAAAACAGGGCTTTTCTCTGCTTCATGAATAGACCCCATACTGCCCTCTCTCTCTACCTTCTCCGCACATATCTTTTGTGCACCACAAGGGTGTTTAAGAGCCTCTTCTATGTTTATGGAAGGGACTAGCCCCTTCTATGGACTTTCACGGGTCTCTATTCCCCATTGTTTTGCGATAGGGATATACTGACGCTTCTTCTAGACTGTGTTGCCGCGGTTCCTGTTGAGGTGCCTACCACACCACCCAGCGCTGCATAGCACCGGCCGGTGCTACATCGGGACGTCCAACCTCAGAAGAGGACTCTGTATAACACTTGCTGGATTATCGAGTTTAAACTTTGCTTGCTATACAAGCAATATTATTATACCTGGGAGTTAAGTTTGGGGTTGTACAGATTGCATAGTGCCGCAGCTGAGGAAATAGTGCCACCCAGTGGCTCTTGGTTAAGAGACTCACAAAGTGATTGCATATTCATTCCGCGTCTCCTTGATCATTTTAATTATATTTTCAGCTGTGCTGGCTCCTGACGCAGCCTATATGTACCGTTTGTTATTTTACTATCAAATGTGATATTTTCTGTTTTTTCCTCTCCTGGGAAATTTTTGTGACGTTTGTTATTTTTCACACTCTCAGGATTCCATGTGATATATTCCTATCCTTCCCCTGCTGAGAATTCTTTGTGACGTTTGTTATTTTTCACGCACTAAGGATTCTATGTGATATATTCTTCTATTTCTCTGACGTCCTAGTGGATGCTGGGAACTCCGTAAGGACCATGGGGAATAGCGGCTCCGCAGGAGACTGGGCACAAAAGTAAAAGCTTTAGGACTACCCGGTGTGCACTGGCTCCTCCCCCTATGACCCTCCTCCAAGCCTCAGTTAGATTTTTGTGCCCGGCCGAGAAGGGTGCATTCTAGGAGGCTCTCCTGAGTTTCTTAGAAAAAGTTTAGTTTTAGGTTTTTTATTTTCAGTGAGACCTGCTGGCAACAGGCTCACTGCATCGAGGGACTAAGGGGAGAAGAAGCGAACCTGCCTGCTTGCAGCCAGCTTGGGCTTCTTGGGCTACTGGACACCATTAGCTCCAGAGGGACCGAACACAGGCCCAGCCTCGGAGTCCGGTCCCAGAGCCGCGCCGCCGGCCCCCTTACAGAGCCAGAAGCAAGAAGAGGTCCGGAAAAATCGGCGGCAGAAGACATCAGTCTTCAACAAGGTAGCGCACAGCACTGCAGCTGTGCGCCATTGCTCCTCAGGCACACTTCACACTCCGGTCACTGAGGGTGCAGGGCGCTAGGGGGGGGGCGCCCTGAGCAGCAATGTAAACACCTTGGCTGGCGAAAATACACCACATATAACCCCCGGGGCTATATGGATGTATTTTAACCCCTGCCAGAATACAGCAAAAAGCGGGAGAAAAGGCCGCCGAGAAGGGGGCGGAGCCTATCTCCTCAGCACACGGGCGCCATTTTCCATCACAGCTCCGCTGGAAGGACGTCTCCCTGACTCTCCCCTGCAGTCCTGCACTACAGAAAAGGGTAAAAAAGAGAGGGGGGGCACTAATTTGGCGCAGTTTTGATAATAACAGCAGCTATAAAGGGAAAAGCACGTTATATAGTGGTATTCCTGTCTATATATAGCGCTCTGGTGTGTGCTGGCATACTCTCCCTCTGTCTCCCCAAAGGGCTAGTGGGATCCTGTCCTCTATTAGAGCATTCCCTGTGTGTGTGCTGTGTGTCGGTACGTTTGTGTGGACATGTATGAGGAGGAAACTGATGTGGAGGCGGAGCAATTGCCTGTAATGGTGATGTCACCCCCTAGGGGGTCGACACCTGAGTGGATGGGCTTATGGAAGGACTTACGTGACAGTGTCAGCTCTTTACAAAAGACAGTTGCTGACATGAGACAGCCGGCTACTCAGCTTGGGCCTGTCGGGGCGTCTCAAAGGCCATCAGGGGCTCTAAAGCGCCCGTTACCTCAGATGGCAGATACAGATGCCGACACGGACACTGACTCCAGTGTCGACGGTGAAGAGACGAATGTGACTTCCAGTAGGGCCACACGTTACATGATTGAGGCAATGAAAGATGTTTTACACATTTCTGAGATTACAAGTACCACTAAAAAGGGTATTATGTTTGGTGAGAAAAAACTACCCGTAGTTTTTCCTGAATCTGATGAATTAAATGAAGTGTGTGATGAAGCGTGGGTTTCCCCTGATAAAAAAACTGATAATTCCTAAAAAGTTATTGGCATCATACCCTTTCCCGCCAAAGGATAGGGCACGTTGGGAAACACCCCCTAGGGTGGATAAAGCGCTCACACGCTTGTCAAAACAGGTGGCACTACCGTCTCCTGATGCGGCCGCCCTTAAGGAACCTGCTGACAGAAAGCAGGAGAATATCCTAAAATGTATATACACACATACTGGTGTTATACTGCGACCAGCAATCGCCTCAGCCTGGATGTGCAGTGCTGGGGTGGCTTGGTCGGATTCCCTGACTGAAAATATTGATACCTTGGATAGGGACAGTATATTACTGACTATATTGCATTTAAAAGATGCATTTTTATATATGCATGATGCACAGAGGGATATTTGCCGACTGGCATCAAGAGTAAGTGCGCTGTCCATTTCTGCCAGAAGAGGGTTATGGACGAGGCAGTGGTCAGGTGATGCGGATTCCAAAAGGCATATGGAAGTATTGCCTTATAAAGGGGAGGAGTTATTTGGGGTAGGTCTATCAGACCTGGTGGCCACGGCAACGGCTGGGAAATCCACATTTTTACCCCAGGTAGCCTCTCAACATAAGAAGACTCCGTATTATCAGGCGCAGTCCTTTCGGCCCCATAAGGGCAAGCGGGCAAAAGGCTCCTCTTTTCTGCCCCGTGGCAGAGGAAGAGGAAAAAGGCTGCAGCAGACAGCCAGTTCCCAGGAACAGAAGCCCTCTCCCGCTTCTGCCAAGTCCTCAGCATGACGCTGGGGCTTTACAAGCGGACTCAGGCACGGTGGGGGCCCGTCTCAAGAATTTCAGAGCGCAGTGGGCTCACTCACAAGTGGACCCCTGGATCCTTCAGGTGGTATCTCAGGGGTACAAATTGGAATTCAAGACGTCTCCCCCTCGCCGTTTCCTAAAGTCTGCTTTACCGACGTCTCCCTTCGACAGGGAGGCGGTATTGGAAGCCATTCACAAGCTGTATTCTCAGCAGGTGATAATCAAGGTACCCCTCCTGCAACAGGAAAAGGGGTATTATTCCACGCTGTTGGTATACCGAAGCCGGACGGCTCGGTGAGACCTATTTTAAATCTAAAATCTTTGAACACTTACATACAGAGGTTCAAATTCAAGATGGAGTCACTCAGAGCAGTGATCGCGAACCTGGAAGAAGGGGATTATATGGTGTCTCTGGTCATGTCCCAATTTACCCTTCTCATCAAGGGTACCTCAGGTTTGTGGTACAGAACTGCCACTATCCGTTTCAGACGCTGCCGTTTGGATTGTCCACGGCACCCCGGGTCTTTACCAAAGTAATGGCCAAACTGATGATACTCCTCCGAAGGAAAGGAGTTTTAAATTATCCCTTACTTGGACGATCTCCTGATAAGGGCGAGATCCAGGGAACAGTTGGTAGTCGGGTTAGCACTATCGCAAGTAGTGCTGCGGCAGCACGGTTGGATTCTCAATATCCCAAAATCGCAGCTGATCCCGACGACTCGTCTTCTATTCCTAGAGATGATCCTGGACACAGTCCAGAAAAAGGTGTTTCTCCCGGAGGAGAAAGCCGGCGAGTTATCCGAGCTAGTCAGAAACCTCCTAAAATCAGGCCAAGTCTCAGTGCATCAATGCACAAGGGTCCTGGGAAAAATGGTGGCTTCCTACGAAGCAATCCCATTTGGCAGATTCCACGCAAGAACATTCCAGTGGGACCTGCGGGACAAATGGTCCGGATCGCATCTTCAGATGCATCAGCGGATAACCCTGTCCCCTAGGACAAGGGTGTCTCTCCTGTGGTGGTTGCAGAGTGCTCATCTTCTAGAGGGCCGCAGATTCGGCATTCAGGACTGGGTCCTGGTGACCACGGATGCCAGCCTGCGAGGCTGGGGAGCAGTCACACAGGGAAGAAATTTCCAGGGCTTGGGGTCAAGCCTGGAGACATCACTTCACATAAATATTCTGGAGTTAAGGACCATTTACAATGCTCTAAGCCAAACAAGACCTCTGCTTCAAGGTCAGCCGGTGCTGATCCGCTCGGACAACATCACGGCAGTCGCCCACGTAAACAGACAGGGCGGCACAAGAAGCAGGAGGGCAATGGCAGAAGCTGCAAGGATTCTTCGCTGGGCGGAAAATCATGTAATAGCACTGTCAGCAGTGTTCATTCCGGGAGTGGACACGACCTCCACCCGGGAGAGTGGGGACTTCATCCAGAAGTCTTCCACATGATTGGGAACCGTTGGGAAAAACCAATGGTGGACATGATGGCGTCCCGCCTCATCAAAAAACTGGACAGGTATTACGCCAGGTCAAGGGACCCTCAGGCAATAGCTGTGGACGCTCTGGTAACACCGTGGGTGTACCAGTCGGTGTATGTGTTCCCTCCTCTGCCTCTCATACCCAAGGTACTGAGAATTATAAGACGGAGAGGAGTAAGAACTATACTCGTGGCTCCGGATTGGCCAAGAAGGACTTGGTACCCGGAACTTCAAGAGATGCGCACAGAGGACCCGTGGCCTCTGCCTCTAAGAAGGGACCTGCTCCAGCAAGGACCCTGTCTGTTTCAAGACTTACCGCGGCTGCGTTTGACGGCATGGCGGTTGAACGCCGGATCCTAAAGGAAAAAGGCATTCCTGAGGAAGTCATCCCTACCCTGATCAAAGCCAGGAAGGATGTGACCGCAAAACATTATCACCGCATTTGGCGAAAATATGTTGCGTGGTGTGAGGCCAGGACGGCCCCAACGGAGGAATTTCAACTGGGTCGATTCCTGCATTTCCTGCAAACAGGAGTGTCTATGGGCCTCAAATTGGGGTCCATTAAGGTTCAAATTTCGGCCCTGTAGATTTTCTTCCAGAAAGAACTGGCTTCAGTTCCTGAAGTCCAGACGTTGTCAAGGGAGTGCTGCATATACAGCCTCCTTTTGTGCCTCCAGTGGCACCTTGGGATCTCAATGTAGTTTTGGGGTTCCTCAAATCACATTGGTTTGAACCACTTAAATCTGTGGATTTAAAATATCTCACATGGAAAGTGGCCATGCTGTTGGCCCTGGCTTCGGCCATGCGCGTGTCAGAATTGGCGGCTTTATCTTGCAAAAGCCCCTATCTGATTTTCCATTCGGACAGGGTGGAATTGAGGACTCGTCCTCAGTTTCTCCCTAAGGTGGTCTCAGCATTTCACCTGAACCAACCTATTGTGGTGCCTGCGGCTACTAGGGACTTGGAGGACTCCAAGTTGCTAGATGTTGTCAGGACCCTGAAAATATCCTGTATGCACCCAACAAGCTGGGTGCTCCTGCTTCTAAGCAGACTATTGCTCGTTGAATTTGTAGTACAATTCAGCTTGCACATACTGTGGCAGGCCTGCCACAGCCAAAATCAGTAAATGCCCATTCCACAAGGAAGGTGGGCTCATCTTGGGCGGCTGCCCGAGGGGTCTCGGCTTTAAAACTTTGCCGAGCAGCTACTTGGTCAGGGGCAAACACGTTTGCAAAATTCTACAAATTTGATACCCTGGCTGAGGAGGACCTGGAGTTCTCTCATTCGGTGCTGCAGAGTCATCCGCACTCTCCCGCTCGTTTGGGAGCTTTGGTATAATCCCAATGGTCCTTACGGAGTTCCCAGCATCCACTAGGACGTCAGAGAAAATAAGAATTTACTTACCGATAATTCTATTTCTCGTAGTCCGTAGTGGATGCTGGGCGCCCATCCCAAGTGCGGATTGTCTGCAATACTTGTACATAGTTATTGTTAACTAAATCGGGTTATTGTTGTAGTGAGCCATCTTCCTAGAGGCTCCTCTGTTATCATACTGTTAACTGGGTTCAGATCACAAGTTGTACGGTGTGATTGGTGTGGCTGGTATGAGTCTTACCCGGGATTCAAAAATCCTTCCTTATTGTGTACCTTCGTCCGGGCACAGTATCCTAACTGAGGCTTGGAGGAGGGTCATAGGGGGAGGAGCCAGTGCACACCGGGTAGTCCTAAAGCTTTTACTTTTGTGCCTAGTCTCCTGCGGAGCCGCTATTCCCCATGGTCCTTACGGAGTTCCCAGCATCCACTACGGACTACGAGAAATAGAATTATCGGTAAGTAAATTCTTATTTTTTCTGTATGTGACGTTTGTTATTTTCACCCAACGCTACTCTTCTATATTGCTTGACATTTTATTTTGATTTTCTGGTATGGGTTTTTGCCCATGCCCATATCTGGCATAACTTTCTGCCGGAATCATCCTTAAGTGTCCTCTCGAAGGCTATAGGCTATAACTATGTGTGGCTGCAGTTTTCTAGTGGGGACGTGGATTGATTGAAATATGTCTTGAATAACTGGGTGTGGTTTTGCATTTTCGCTCGAGTTCTATGTATATTTAAATTTGCTTTAATATTATTACCCGTAACTGTTGGATCTGTGCCTTCAGGAGACACTGCTTGCTCTATACATCATTCCCTGGGTTATGGATAAATACCTCGACAAGACATGCCTCCAAAACAATCAAATACCTCCTATAAAGCGGGGAAGGGGAAGGACGCTCCTCCTAAGTCAGGCCCGCCCTCCCCAGCTGGTCCTGGGGTGGAATCGTCTGGCTTACCTAGTGATAAAACCTCCCCCCTGACAGCTAAGGAAATTTCAGATTTCCTTATGCCCCTGCTTGATAAACGATTTTACGACCTACAAGCCCGCTTAGGTGTCGGATTAGCTCGCATAGATTCACATGTGACACGCATCTCCACGTTAGAAATGAGAATGAGTGACACTGAGGACCTGGTCCAGTCTTGTCAAGAGGGGGTATCAACCCAGGGCAAATATATACAACAACTGGGAGGTGGGAATGGGAAATGGGAGGTACTAAAATTCCTGCTAGCTAAAAATACACTCAAATTTATTCCTACGAGCAGCAAAAAAAGGAATAAAAATCATAAACCGATGTGGCTTAACAAAAAGATAAAGGAACTTATGGGCAAGAAAAGGAGAGCATTTAAAAAAAATACATCTGACTGGAAAGCAGAGTCATTTCAGCACTATAAGGAATGTAACAAAATATACAAAAAGGAAATAAGAGCGGCTAAAGTAGAAACTGAAAAACTAGTAGCAAAGGAAAGCAAAGCGAATCCCAAAAAATTCTTTAAATACATTAATAGCAAGAGATTAAAGAAGGAGAGGATAGGCCCTTTAAAAGACAAGTTGGGAGTCTTAAGCAAAAATGATAATGACATAGCGGACACACTAAATGAGTTTTTCTCAACAGTATTTACTAGAGAGGACCCAATTCAGGGACTAACACATAATCTCAATAATGAGAATATCCCACTGATAGGTACTTATTTAAGCGAGGAAGTAGTCTGTGACTGATTAAAACATTTAAAGATTAATAAGTCACCAGGTCCCGATGGTATTCACCCAAGGGTTCTAATGGAGCTTCACTCTGAACTTGCAAAACCGCTATTTTTGATCTTTAAGGATTAGGTAATATCGGGTATGGTTCCCAAAGACTGGCGTATAGCGGAAGTAGTGCCTATATTCAAAAAGGGGAGTAAAGCTGAACCAGGTATTTTATAGACCAGTTAGTCTTACATCTATAGTGGGGAAAGTATTGGAAGGTATTCTAAGAGATAGTATTCAGAAGTTCCTTGAAGTCAATAAGGTCATTAAAAGGAATCAACATAGGTTTATGAAGGACAGATCCTGTCAAACCAATTTACTTGGCTTTTATGAAACAGTAAGCGCAAACCTAGATCAGGGTAAAGAGGTGGATGTAATCTTTTTAGATTTTGCCAAAGCATTCGACACTGTACCACACATGAAACTTATCTACAAGCTACAAGAATCAGGGCTAGGAAGCACAATATGCACTTGGGTCAAAAACTGGTTAGATAATAGGGAGCAGCGCGTTGTGGTTAATGGATCTTTTTCAACTTGGACTGAAGTGCTATGTGGTGTGCCGCAAGGCTCAGTATTAGGACCGCTATTGTTCAATATTTTCATTAACGACCTAACAGAAGGTTTAGAGAGCATGGTGTAAATTTTTGCAGATGATACCAAATTGTGTAAAGTTATAAATGCGGAAGGGGATGCCGAGTCGCTTCAGAACGACTTAGGTAAATTAGAAGCTTGGGCAGCGAAATGGAGAATGCGCTTCAATACAGACAAGTGTAAGGTAATGCACTGTGGTAACAAGAGCAAAAATAACACCTACCTACTAAATGGGGTAAAATTAGGGGATTCTGTACTGGAAAAGGACTTAGGTGTCCTCATAGATAGCAAACTAAGCAGTAGTACCCAAAGTAGGACTGCCGCAAAGAAGGCTAATAAGATATTAGCATGCATAAAACGGGGAATTGATGCTAGGGACGAGAGTATTATACTCCCGTTATATAAATCACTTGTGAGGCCACACCTTGAATACTGTGTACAATTCTGGGCACCTTACTACAAAAAGGATATCCCTGAGCTAGAAAAGGTTCAAAGGCGGGCGACCAAACTAATTAAGGGTATGGAGACGCTGGAATACGAGGAAAGGCTTGCAAGACTAGGCATGTTTACACTGGAAAAGAGGAGATTTAGAGGGGACATGATCAACATTTACAAATATATAAGGGGACATTATACAGATCTTGCGCAGGACCTGTTTTTGGTTAGATCAACACAGAGAACTCGTGGACACTCGCTCAGGTTAGAGGAGAGGAGATTCCGCACAATACGGCGTAAAGGCTTTTTTACGGTAAGGACGATACGTATTTGGAATTCCCTGCCTGAGGGAGTTGTAATGGCCGACTCAGTCAACACCTTTAAGAATGGGTTAGATAAATTCCTAATGGATAAGGATATCCAGGGTTACGGGGCATAGTCACGCACTATGGTTATTATAAAAAAGAGGGGTAAAACGTAACGGCAGTCATCAACTTCAGTCAAAATTTTCTACAAAATAATCGTGCATAGGAGACCACAAATAGGGTGAACTCGATGGACAATTGTCTTTTTTCAACCTTAGATACTATGTTAACTGCAGGACAAGGTTGAGGACCTGGAAAATAGATCCCGTAGGAATAACGTTAGGTTTATAGGTATACCAGAGTCCTTGACGGGTCAAGCTCTTTCCTCCTATCTTAGCGTGGACCTGCCTACCTCCCTGGAATTCATAGATGATATTGAAGTCCCACACATCGAAAGGGCCCATAGGCTGGCAGCGGTGCAGGACGGGATGCGGAAGCGTTCTCGGCCAGTCATTGCTAGGTATTTAGATTACAGGGCTAAGGAACAAATTCTTGCGGCTTACCGTAAAACCAGGGAATTGTTAGTCAAGGGTCACAAAATCTTGATATTCCAGGATTTTTCGGTGGCTGTGGCCCAGAAAAGGAAAGAATTCTCTGACGTTTGCTCCTACTTACATGACAAAAATATCCGTTTTGCCCTGCTGTACCCAGCCAAACTGCGGGTTCTAGAAAATGGAAGTCAGGTATTTTATACAGACCCGGAGATAGCGAGGTCACACTTTCTAAATCACAGATCCCCGTCAAGGTCGCCCATTAGCTAAAATGTAGGTTATTGGACTGCGATGGGTTGAGCGGTTAAGGTACTCTTGCCTCGGGCGGAGGTGTGGTACTCTACACTCTATTTTACCGTTCTTTAATTCTTTAGTTATTTTTTGTTAGTATTTATTGTGTGCACCACTAGACCTAGTTGGTGCCCACCATGGTTTTGGTTATTAGGAAAATGTTAGAAAATGGAGTTATGAGTCATTATGGTTTATTACTGACACTTCAACTAATACAGTTGTGCATTGCATTTTATGTCATATTGGTGTTCCTGCTGTTACAGTCTATGCTACAGTGGAGACTCTGGGTTGGGAGGGGAGCCGCCATTGTGTGCCTGAATTTACTGATTATCTGTCAGATATCTCTCTGTCCCGTGGGGGTTGGGTAGCCATGCCATTGGTTGCTTCTTCCTCGTCTGAGGTACTACCCACGAAACCTATACACTTTATTTCCTGGAATGTTGGAGGGCTCAATTCCCCAGTCAAACGACGCCGCGTAGCCACGTACCTTAAACGCTTTCACCCGGATGTGGTTTTCTTACAGGTGACCCACTGGCTGATGGGCGAGGAGGGTGTATTGAAGGCCCCTTGGCTTGGTTCCTGTATCTCTGCTCCCTTTCGCACAAAAGCCAAAGGGGTGGCCATACTATTTCGAAAAAACCTTCCTGTTACTGTTTTGACAGAAATTATTGACCCCGAAGGCAGACCTGTATGCCCCGAATATCAACACACACGTTTTTATTCAGGACTCAGCCACATTCTCCAAGGTAGAACTAATTACTCCTTGATAGTGGGTGGGGACTATAACATGGTGGACGATCCTACAGTTGACAGATCACCGATTATACCACGAACCACTGACCCCCACAGTAGACACTTATTGGCATTTTGAGTCTCTTTAGACCTTTCTGATCCATGGAGATTGCTATACCCTACTGACAAAACCCACACCCACCTGTCACTGGCACACGGGACGTTGTCTCGTATTGACAAATTCCTGATTGCTGATGACTTGATGTCTCAAGTAGCTGGGGTGGATATACTCGACATACTGATCTCAGACCATGCCCCAATCACGCTGGCTCTGACCCATCCTCATATGCATTCAACTGATCGCATCTGGCGATTTCCACAATACCTGGCAGACTCTGAGGACTTTAAATTATATCTTACTTATCATTGGACCAACTATGTTGATGAAAATATAGATTACTGGGATAGACCCGACATCTTCTGGAATGCCTCTAAGGCTGTGATGTGGGGTCACATTATTAGCTATGTCACCCGGAAAAAAAGGGAATCCAAGGCGGAATATACCGCACTGAAAGCAGCAATGTCTAGGGCTTTCCAAACATATACTTCTACGCCAACAGATTCCACTCTCACTGACTATAGACAAGCCAGACGCCTGCTTGAAACCTATTTAGCGACCCAGGCGAAATGCTCCTTAGACTTTACCAAAAATAAAGTTTATAGATGGGGCAATAAGGCTGGTAGGTTACTGGCAGTCATGTCCCGACCTCCCAAAAGACGAAATACCATAACTGCTATACACCACCCCGTGACAGGCCATATTATTACCAAATCTCAGGACATCGTGACACAGTTCCAAACCTATTTCCAGTCCTTGTTTAGCTCTGCACCAGTAGACAACGACTTACAAACACAATTGCTTACAGATGAGGTACTACACCCCCTGACCCGGAACCAGAGAGAAGATCTTGCGGATGGTATAACGGCGGAGGAAATTAGCACTGCCATCTCCAACCTGCCCCATGGTAAATCTCCAGGCCCAGATGGTCTATCGGGAGATTACTATCGCATATTACAAGCCCATATTGTCCCTACTTTATTGGAGTTGTTTCGAGTCATACAAGAAAGAAGTTCCCCATCCCCACTGTTTAATGAAGCGTTTATTACCCTTATCCCTAAACCCGGTAGAGACACCAACTTTCTTTCTTCCTATAGACCAATCAGTTTATTAAATATCGACTATAAATTATTGGCAAAGATAATGGCACTGAGGCTTCAATCCATTCTCCCAGATGTCCTTACCACAACACAGATGGGCTTTGTGACTGGCAGACATGCAGTTAAGGCCATTCGTATGGCACTGGCAGCGGTGACGGCATCACAGTCTCCATGCACAGACACAAATATGCTTCTTAGTCTCGACGCCAATAAGGCTTTTGATATGGTCTTGTGGCCACACTTGTTCACTGTGTTAGAAAAAAGAGGCTTTGACACGGATTTTGTTAATTACGTTCGGTATATCTACGACAAACCTTCTGCTTCTCTGTTAGTAAACGGGATCAGGGGCCAAAGATTCTTTTTAGAAAGAGGCACCCGTCATGGATGCCCCTTATCGCCGCTGTTATTCAATTTAGCTCTAGATCCACTGCTTCGGACATTGCAGGATTGGCCAGACGTTCGGGGTATTAGAGTAGGTGAACAGGAAATTAAATTGTCGACCTTTGCCGATGATATCCTCCTTTACATATCTGACCCCGAACATTCCCTTACTCTGATTCTAGACAAAATCCAATTATTTGGTCGTATCTCAGGTTTTAGTATCAATATGGACAAATCTAAGGCGTTATTGCTATATGGCAACGTGACATGTCCGCATTGGACCTCGCGTTTCCCTTTACACTGGGTATCGACATTTATTACATATCTGGGTATTATGGTGCCACGATATATATCTGAATTATACAAACTTAACGTAAGCAAGGCCATACGTACTCTCACTGACGACATTAAGGGATGGGAACATCTTCCGCTGTCATATTTGGGCAGGGCTAACCTGCTAAAAATGGTAGCTATACCACGCATATTGTACCCATTACAAACACTCCCTGTACTGCTGACTAAACAAGATGCGCAAACGATTAACAAACTTATCAGAACATTTATATGGATGGGGGCCGTGCACATATCGCTTTGCATAAACTTATCCAACCTAAATCCAATGGAGGGATTAACTTCCTGGATGTGGTAATTTATAACCAAGCTGCACTCTTGAGACACTTGAGAGATTGGCTGCAAAACAGCTCTATATATACGAACACTTGCCTAGAACAAAACTTCCTAGTAAATATAGATTTGATATGTTTTCTCCACCAACATGATTGGGAAGTACCGGATCACGCTTAGTCAAACCCACTCTTGTGGTTTACCAGGAAAGTATGGTACATATTGCGCCATAGTGCGAAATTGAACCAATATCACTCTTTACATTTGCCCCTACTCAAAAACCCAGAAATTTTGGATGGCATGGCTGCTCACCCCTTTGTGAGGTGGAGGGAGGCTGATATAACGTCCATTCGTTCACTGGTATCTGTGGAGGACCAACGCTTGCTAACTTTCTCGGAGGTTTCAACGAGAAATGGGGTGGTTGCTTCGTCCCCCCTTCCATTTCTGCAAACACAATTTTATATTAATAAACTTTAAATAATAGAAACACTTCAGTGCGCAATTAACAGCAGCTAAAAGCCAGAAATTCTCTCCTATGAGGTCTCCTTCACCCCTCACCAAAAGTGCATATAAAGAAATAAATTGGAGAGAACACTTAGCTAGCGCTGTACTCGTTTTTCTTTCCTCTAGGTTCCCCTTCAATAATCTCACAGATTTGATCGCATGTAAGATAATGAAAAAGATTGTATATAGTGAAGTACTGTTTAATACAAAACACATATACACAAATAAACATTTAGAATAGGATCAGATTTGACAAAATCCTCTAGGAGGCGTGTAAGATGGGTAATTACCACGATCAATGGGGACTGTGCACAAACAGTCCCAACAGCGTTTGTGTCCCAAATATGGGTGCTCCGGATCAGCCCACACTTCACACAGATGATAACTGCTGGATCTAGGCAACGACACTCCACTTATTCAGCGTCTCCACAGGAAAAAACCAACGCGTTTCCTCCCCTAGCAGGGGACTTTTTCAAGGTGCAGTCAAGATACTGATCCTTTCCCTCCAACCCTCTATTTAAATATCCGTGCCCCAATAGGATTGATCCATCTCAGCCGGACATCGTTATATAATCAAGTCTCTCAATCTTTTAGTTGCTCCTGGCTCTCCGTCTAGTACCAGGAGTGACTTCCGTGTACATCGGTTGCTGTAGTAACCGAAGTCTCCCCGTCCGGCTGAGATGGATCAATCCTATTGGGGCACGGATATTTAAATAGAGGGTTGGAGGGAAAGGATCAGTATCTTGACTGCACCTTGAAAAAGTCCCCTGCTAGGGGAGTAAACGCGTTGGTTTTTTCCTGTGGAGACGCTGAATAAGTGGAGTGTCGTTGCCTAGATCCAGCAGTTATCATCTGTGTGAAGTGTGGGCTGATCCGGAGCACCCATATTTGGGACACAAACGCTGTTGGGACTGTTTGTGCACAGTCCCCATTGATCGTGGTAATTACCCATCTTACACGCCTCCTAGAGGATTTTGTCAAATCTGATCCTATTCTAAATGTTTATTTGTGTATATGTGTTTTGTATTAAACAGTACTTCACTATATACAATCTTTTTCATTATCTTACATGCGATCAAATCTGTGAGAATATTATTGAAGGGGAACCTAGAGGAAAGAAAAACGAGTACAGCGCTAGCTAAGTGTTCTCTACAATTTTATATTAGGCACGTACTTACACACTTTGCAGAGGGGGATTGGACTAACTCTTTAGATAGCCTCTTATTACACCCTGTACCTAGTCACAAAGCCATGCATTATACATTTTTGAGGCCAATCCTAGATCATGAATCTGTGGCGGGTGGAATGTCCAAATGGTTGACCCATTTTCCTAGGCTGACTATACCCATAATGGAAAAAGCATTATCTTAATCCCAAAGGGTCCTGCCAGCAAGTATGTATATACTTAACTATTTCTCCATGTATATCATAATACCTATCTATCCCCGCTACGGCGTTTCCATATGGGAACGTCGGGAACACACTCTTGCCCAAAATGCCATCAGAGAGAGGCTGATACCTATCATTGTTTATGGGCATGCCCAATTGTGCAATATTTCTGGCACCTTGTTAGGAGATAAGCAGAGGCTAAATTAATAACTTATGTGCCATTTACTCCCGAATGGGCAATTTTGGGTATCATTGATCCCACTCTCCGAATGCCTTCGGAATGTAGAAAACTACTGATAGCCCTCAGCGCTGCGGGGAAAAAAACGATTTTACAGGGATGGATAAATAGTGCGCCTCCACAGATACCTTTATTTTTGAACAAATTACACCACATATTCAGGATGGACTGGGTGGAAGCCATCGTGGATAGTAGGAAACAAGTAGATCGTTTTTTTACTCTTTGGGAATCATATATATCCACTTTACCCCTCAACACGCGGCTGCAAATCTATAATAGTCTAAAGAATACCACGTGGTACCTAACTAGACTGGCAGCACAAGACCAACCTGTATCTTTGATCTGAAGGTGGTCATATGTGGCGGCTCCCCCCAGGGTTACCTAAATTGTTCACAATACTGTCAATGACACGAATGTTGGAATGAGCACTTTGAAACAGTCTTTATTATTGCACATATGTGAAATCAAAGCACAACGCATATTTGTAAACTTTCTTTGCTACAAATTTTTACTGTCTTTACATCTTTTTGAAGTGTATTTTCCATGATGTCTCAATAAAAAATTGATTAAAAATAAATAAATTGTTCAGCTTGTCAATAATAACACAGAAATTAATTGTTATGTTTGTTCATTTTCATACTTAATTGGGACCCCTTGGTTATTGGTTCCCATAGTATTTAGAAATATTTCCAATGGCCACTCACCGTACAGAGGGAGATAAGAGGATGATTAGCTTTTCTTGCATTCACAATGATTTTGGATGTTCCCAGACAGATGTTGATCAGAATCAACTACACATTTCACCACAACCTGAGTGGACTCTAAATTTGTTGAAGTCCTAAATGTCTGATGTCGGCTTCCAGCTTTAGGTGAAAAGTATGCAGGATCCTGGTGTAATGTAAACTAAGTTAGATATGAAACCCTATATCTTGCTAAATGTAATTTTCTATTTCATTTCCCTCAATCGTACTATCAAAGTTATAAAGGGTATTCCTCCTTTAGGTGGACAGCGTTACCCTGAGAGACAGCTATGAGGAAGAATAGTTTTGGATTTTGTTTTTTTTTCCCCCAGTTGAACCATAAAATACTATTATATCAATACATTATATCATTACTTGACTGATATGTAAATATATGTATGTTTATCTTGCTAGGAGGCTGCTGCCAGACCACTCCATCTGATATTGCAAGTTTGAAAGAAATTCTGCTGGCCAGCAATCCTGATGTGCATTAATGTAAAGCCTGACACCTGTAAGAGCTGCTGCTGTTGAAGAATCAGAATCATCTTTTCTGTCAATAAAGCATTAAATGTGTCAAAGTAAATACTTTACAATTCACACATCAAAGTTGGATGTCATCACTGAACAATTTGGAAAATCTTTGATTCTGTGGAACAGACATATCTTTCTTCTACGCTACTCCATGGCAGCCATTACTCTGGGATTTATCCCTACTCCTAGATTTTAGACAGGAAGTTTTTTCTATTTTAGGCTCCGCCCCCTCTGGGAATATAGGTCCGTCCGCCTCTGGCTTCCCCAGTCTTTTTCCTGTCTCCTTAGATAGTGACAGTGTAGTCGTTTGTTATTTTAAATTCAAATATGAGGCTTACCAGGAATTTTCCCGGCCTAATGCGCCTCTGTGAGCCGCGGCTGGATGGGGTTTGGCACCCGGGACCCATGGAGGAGCATTGTATTACTGCCTGTGGCAGTACAAATGCTAGAAGAAAAGGAAAACCATAATAATTGCTGCCTGTGGCAGTACAAATATGGAAGAAAAGGAAAACCATAATAATTGCTGCCTGTGGCAGTATAAATATGGAAAAGCACTGATTTTATGTGCTGAACACTCATGGACACGGAGTATATTGCATTGGTGGCAGTGTGAGGTACCTGGGTGATTATGGTGAGCTTCCCCCGCCTGTTGCCGCTGGTGACCGCCGGAGACTGGAGGGCGGAAGTCGCGCTGAGCCTGGAGGGCAGCGCTGGACGCGGCGGGCGGAAGTGCGCGGCCGAAAACCGGAAGTGCCGCGTATCGGTCTGCGCATGCGCCGCCCGGAGGCTGAGAGTCAAGGGAGGATAAAAATGGCGCGGTCCACCGCTGAGAGTGAGAGAGGAGCAGTGTGGATTATTACTAATAACAAAGGAATAAAGCAATATTGGAGAAAGGATTCTGAGGATTCTGCAGACATGGACAAAGAGATGTCCCCCTCCATGCCTACATGTGCCCAGGAATGGTAAGCAGCCTCATTTAGGGCACTTATTATTACTTTATATAGTTAGGGTGCTTAGTGTATCATCTGCTTTGGTTGCAGTGTGTCTGATGTGCCTAGGAAGAGAACACATACAAAGAAACATCATTTGACTTGTTCTGGCTGTAGAAAGAGTCTATCTGGAAATAAACATAGCAAGTTATGCGAGGATTGTGAAGCATCCCAGGGCCAATCCAAGCAGATTCAGGATCTAATGGAATGGATGAAAAAATCATTTGTGACAAAAGAGGAATTAAAGGAGCTTCAGGGGGCTAAAAGATCCAGGTCACAGACCAGCCTAGATGCTGCTGAGGATTCAGATAGTCTTGTTGTATTAGATTATGCTGATAGTCCCTCGCCGGCAGAATCAGAGGAAGCTCAGGAGCCAGATAGATCATTTAATCTGGATATAGTGGATGGCTTATTAAAGCATATGTATAGAGCTTTAAATATTAAGGATGAAGCACAGGAGGATGGCGCTCAAGATCCTTTATTTGAGGACAGAATTAAGAAAAGCCGGTGTTTTCCGGTACATAAGGTGTTAAAGGAGATCATGTCAGTGCAGTGGCAGACTGCTGACAAGCGTCTCAATTATATGAAGAGGTTGGAGCGTATGTTTCCGATACAAGATGTAGAATTCACTAAGTGGTGTGAATTACCTAAAGTGGATGCAGCTGTGGCAGAAGTAGTTTCCAAAACCACAATTCTGTTAGAAGACGGTGCGGTGCTTAAGGATGCGATGGATAAGAAGGTTGAGAGTTCCTTGAAAAAGGTCCATAAAGCATCAGCAGTGACGCTGAAGGCCGGGGTAGCGATGGCGTCAACAACCAGGACCCTAAGGCTATGGGGGAACAATCTGCACCGTGACTTGGAGGATCAGGTATCCAGACATCACCTGCAGAAAGACCTGGCTGTGATGATGAAGGCGGTGGAGTACCTGTGTGAGGCCTCTCTTGAGGTAGTAGAATATGCAGCAAAGTCATTAGCGGCAGGTGTTGCGGCTAGAAGGTCATTGTGGCTGCGTACCTGGACAGCAGATGTCCACTCAAAAAATAGGTTGGTAGCTCTTCCGTATGAAGGATCTCGCCTCTTTGGAAGTAAGCTAGAGTCCATAATTAGTGTAATGTCAGGCGGTAAATCCGCAAAACTGCCATTTGATAGGAAAACAAAGTTTAGGGCCTCTTCACCTAAACAACAGTTTAAAGAGGCCAGGTCATACAGACCAGGTAGGCAGTATGGCAGATACAATTCAACAACCACCAGGCAGTCCTTTCGTCAGTCTGGCAGAAGAGGAAATAGAAAATTCTGACTATATGAGAGAAAAGAAAGTGCCCCAGAATGCTGCACCAGTAGGAGGCAGATTAATGAAATTTGCAGGTCAGTGGCAGGAATCAACTCAAGAAGCCTGGGTATTAAAGGTAATCTCCCAGGGTTACCGTATAGAATTCATAAAGAAGCCGGTAGGACGGAATTTTGTGAAGTCAAAAAGCTTAACATCAAAAGAACAGATAATAGCCTTTCAGGGTATTATAGAAAACCTCATCAAAACACAGGCAGTCGTGAAGGTGCCGAGGGCAGAAGAGAGAAGAGGTTTTTATTCCAGGATGTTCCTGATTCAGAAACCATCAGGCGAATTCAGGGCCATTCTGGATTTAAGAAGTTTGAACAAATTCCTTATAAAGAAAAGGTTTCACATGGAAACATTGAAGACCATATTATTAGGGATAAAGCAGGAAGACTTTATGGCCTCTATAGATCTGAAGGATGCATACTTTCATGTGCCAATTCACCGGGACGACCAGAAGTTTCTAAGGTTTCACGTCCTTGGAGAACATCTTCAGTTTACCTGCCTGCCGTTCGGCCTGTCTTCCTCACCAAGAGTCTTCACGAAAGTGCTTCTAGCTCTAGTAGCACATATGAGAGTGATGGGCATAGCATTATGGCCGTACCTGGACGACTTGCTGATCTGTGCGAACACAAAAGCAACTCTGATAATAGCCGTACAGAAGACTCTTCAGATTCTTCAAGCTCATGGTTGGCTAGTAAATTGGAAGAAGAGCAAGCTAGATCCAACACAAGGGCTGCAGTTCCTAGGTGTTTGGATAGATTCGAAGAAGTACACGGTGGCATTATCAGAAGACCGATGCAAAAAGATTCAAGATCTTTCATCTCTAGTTCAGGTAGAGGACAGCATTTCACTTCGTCTGGGTCTGCGTCTTGTGGGGATGTTGTCTTCTACAATAGATGTAGTACCCTGGGCCAGGTGGAAAATGAGAACGTTCCAGTGGGACATAATCAGAGCGGTCCGTATAGGCAGAGACCTAGACCACAAGATAATCCTTACTCAAGGAGCAAGGAAGTCCCTGGATTGGTGGATGGACCAGAGTTTGAGGCAGAGGTCGGTGTCCTTAGCACAACCCAAGTACGCTGTCTTAACAACAGATGCAAGTGCCACAGGTTGGGGAGGTCATCTGTTAAGCCACACATGCCAGGGGTCATGGTCCACCCAAGAAAAACTCATGTCTTCCAACAAGCGAGAAATGAGAGCAGTGTGGAATTCAATATGTTGTTTTCAGATGCTGCTGGTACAGTCTCATCTGAGGGTGTTTTCGGACAATGTGACAGTAGTGGCATATTTAAACCGACAAGGAGGCACCAGAAGTCGAGATCTAGGGCTGGAAGTAGCGAAGATCTTGGATTGGGCAGTACAAAATCTAAAGTCCATAACAGCCCTTCATGTTCCAGGAGAATCCAATCTAGTGGCGGATTACCTGAGCAGACACGAGGTATTACCAGGAGAATGGGAGCTAAATCCTCAAGTGTTCCACTTGATAACACAGAGGTTTGGGTACCCTCAGATAGACCTGATGGCTACATCCCAGAATACGATAGTGGAGCATTTCTTTTCAAGGTACCAGTCCCCAAATGCCAACGGGACAGATGCTCTCTCCCAGAGGTGGAACTTCAGCCTCAGCTATGTGTTCCCTCCACTGCCAATGATACCCCGAGTTCTACGGAAAATCAGAGAGGAGAAAGCGGTAGTTATAATAATTCTACCTCACTGGCCAAACAGAGTGTGGTTTCCCACGGTACTCAGAATGGCAATACAGGGTCCATGGGTCTTACCAGTAGAACCAGAGCTACTACGTCAGGGACCAGTCTTTCACCCAAACCCACAGAGTCTTCATTTGACGGCGTGGAAGTTGAAAGGTCAATCCTGAGAACTAAAGGCCTTTCAGAACAGGTTGTCACCTTACTTATGAAGGCAAGGAAAAGCACCTCTTCGAAATCCTATTACAGAGTGTGGAGAAAATTTGGAGATTGGCTGGGAGATGATGTCGAAATCTCTAAGGTTGAAGTTCCTCAGATACTGCAGTTCTTAAGCGAAGGTTTCCAGATGGGTTTGGCAGTATCAACCATCAAGGTACAAATATCAGCGTTAAGTGTATTGCTGGATAGGAAGTTGTCGGAGGATAACCTGATACAGAGATTCTGTCAAGCCATCAAGAGGGAACGTCCCAGAGTCAGATCAGTTATGCCAACCTGGGATCTGAACCTTGTTCTGAACGCACTTATGGATTCACCCTTCGAACCTCTGCGGGAAATCCCTTTAAAGTTGCTTACCTGGAAGGTAGTTTTCCTCACGGCAATAACTTCAGCGAAAAGGGTTGGGGAACTACAGGCTCTTTGGGCTGAGGAGCCCTACCTGAATATTCTTCCAGACAGAATAATATTGAGGAATAATCCTGAATTTCTACCAAAAGTAGTATCAAACTTCCATATGAGTCAAGAAAGCATTCTACCATCTTTCTTTCCGTACCCAACGGATGATTACGAAGAAAGGCTACATATGCTGGATGTTCTGCGGGCAGTCTCTATATATTTGGAGAGAGTCAAAGACTTTCGGAAAGTTAAGAATTTGTTTGTTCTACACTCCGGAGTCAAAAAAGGCGAATCGCCTTCTAAAAATACGATTTCTAGGTGGATCAAGGAATTGATTGCATTCACCTATCAAGAAAATGGGCGACCAGTTCCAGACCACATTAAGGCACACTCTACGAGGGCTGTGGCTACATCCTGGGCAAGAAAAGCGCAGGTGTCGGTTAAAGAGATATGTGCAACAGCGACATGGTCGTCCATCCATACATTCACCAGACACTATGGCTTGGATGTCTCTGGTGGTCACTTTGGAGAAGCAGTACTGAAGGAAGCAACTGCATAAAATTTACTTTAAGCATCATCTGGGTTCTGTGTGGTTTATTTCCCTCCCTACTAGTATGCTTTGGTATATCCCAGAGTAATGGCTGCCATGGAGTAGCGTAGAAGAAAGTAGCAAATTATACTTACCGATAATTTCATTTCTTCAAGATACTCCATGGCAGCCTAGTTTTCCCACCTCAATATATCTTTGTTTTTTATTAGGCTCCGTCAAAGAGACACTCAAAAGACTGGGGAAGCCAGAGGCGGACGGACCTATATTCCCAGAGGGGGCGGAGCCTAAAATAGAAAAAACTTCCTGTCTAAAATCTAGGAGTAGGGATAAATCCCAGAGTAATGGCTGCCATGGAGTATCTTGAAGAAATGAAATTATCGGTAAGTAGAATTTGCTACTTTGGGCGGTATTGCAGACATTTAGGGGTGTATCCAATTACCAGAGAAGAAACATTGGGTGAAAAATTAGCGTGTGTCCCCCCTCCCCCTCCCCCTCCCCCTATGGATCACCCATATTCTGTTCCAGGCTATCCAATTTGCTCACCTACAAAAACAATAAAATTAATTCTCACGAAAACACACAGGTTAAGTGAAACCTGTATGTTTTCGGTAGAAACATGGGCTGCTTCCAGGGATTTGTTTTGTCCATGCTGAAGCAAGTGAAACAAAATCCCTGATAAGCCGTGGCTTAATGACAAAGTTTTGAATGCAAGTACAGAGGGCTGAGTAATATACAGTATATGGGGGGTCATTCCGAGTTGTTCGCTCGTTGCCGATTTTCGCTATGCAGTGATTTGTTGCTAACTGCGCATGCGCATGGTACGCAGAGCGCATGCGCTAAGTTATTTAACACAAAACTTAGTAGATTTGCTGGTGTTCGTACGACGCTTTTCAGTCGCACTGCTGTTCGGTAAATGATTGACAGGAAAGGGCGGCAACTCAGCGTTTTCACGGCGTTGGCTAAAAAACGCAGGCATGTCAGGGAAAAACACGGGAGTGGCTGGCCGAACGCAGGGCGTGTTTGTGACGTCAAACCAGGAACTAAACGGACTGAGCTGATCGCAATCTGTGAGTAGGTCTGGAGCTACTCAGAAACTGCAAAGAATTATTTAGTAGCAGTTTTGCTAATCTTTCGTTCGCAATTCTGCTATGCTAAGATACACTCCCAGAGGGCGGCGGCCTAGCGTGTGCAATGCTGCTAAAAGCAGCTAGCGAGCGAACAACTCGGAATGAGGGCCATGGTCATTTGTTAAACTACTAACTCTGCATTTAATGTATGCGACTGTTGGAAAAGTGATATAACGCAGCACTTTGGAAGAGATGGCAAATTACAGGGTTTTTAAAGTTTTGTACTAAATATTGCTGCAGAGTTACAGCTCACTATAGGGCTGTTGGAATTGGTAAACAGGATTGCTCTTTGTAAGGGCTTGTATTTTAAAGTGCTGCTTGGATTTGTAAGTGTGAGTTGGTAACAGCAAAAGCAGGAGCTGGAAGCCGAGTGAAAAGGAGGTGCAGTGAGCTGGAACAACTGCAACTGCTAAGTGGAGTATAGGTGCCGCAGGAGAGAGTACTACGGCTGCATAAAAGTGAAGGACCAAGAACCGCACAAAGATAGATGAGTATAAGCCAGCTTAATTATTGTATAAGTAAGATTGTTTGTCTTCTACTTTTTATTTTTGCTGCTTTTTCTTTGAGAGTAACAGGGAGAAGACCTTACAAACAATATGGGAGGGGCTGTGATTGGGGACCTCACTCAGTGCATGTCGTGCAAGATGTATGCACACCTGGAGCTACCGGCCCAGTGTGATTACATCTGCACGAGGTGTGTGCGAACGGTTGCCCTGGAAGCCCAGGTAACTGATCTAGAGCAAACCGTTACGCGACTGAGGGAGATTCACAATCTCGAGCGAAGTTTAGACAGAACGGTGGAGGAGTTGCGGGAGGGGTCACTGGTAGAAGAGGATGATGATCAGGTAGCCAGCTGGGTCACAGTTAGAAGGAAGAAAAAGAGGGGGAGGCTCGACATCTCCGTACTATCAAACCCGAACAAATTTGCCTGACTGGACGAGGAATCGGAGGATGATAGTGAAGAAATGACGGTGCCGGAGGAGACTGCTCTCTCTAGCATCCAGAGGAGCGGTCCCTCTGGCGCGGTTGGGATAAAAGATAGTGAGGTACCTAGTCAGATGGTGGTGGTAGGGGATTCTATCATCAGGAAGCCAGATAGGGCAATCTGCTACCGGGACCGCGATCGCCATACAGTCTGTTGTCTCCCGGGTGCTCGGGTACGGCACATCGCAGACCGGGTAGATAGATTGTTGGGAGGGGCTGGGAAAGACCCGGCGATCTTGGTGCACGTTGGCACCAATGACAAAGTTTGCGGAAGGTGGGATGTCCTTAAGAAAGACTATAGGGACTTAGGAAAGAAACTGAAGGCAAGGACATCTAAGGTAATATTCTCAGAATTATTACCCGTGCCACGCGCTAGTCCAGGGAGGCAGAGGGAGATTAGGGAGGTAAATGTGTGGCTTAGGGATTGGTGCAGGAAAGAGGGGTTTGTGTTCCTGGAACACTGGGCGGACTTCTCAGTCAGGCGCCATCTCTTTTGTCGTGACGGATTGCACCTGACTGAGGAGGGGGCAGCGGTGCTGGGCGGAAGGATGGTTAGAAGGTTGGAGATTTTAAACTAGGAGCCTGGGGGGAGGGTTTAGCTAGAAACTACGGGTCATGCAGTGAGAATAGTGGGGATGGCGGTAGTAAACGAAATGGGGGAGAAGTTGGGGGGAGGGTAAGAGCAGGCGGTAAGGTTACTAACATGGGTACTAAAAGAAATTTTACCAAAGCACTAACCAATGACAATTACAGGTCATCATTGCTACATAAGGTGAAAGATCTCCCTAACGCAAGGGAAAATACTTATCTTAGTTGTATGTATGTAAACGCCAGAAGCATTACTGGTAAAAAGGGTGAACTAGAAATACTTGCAGGAAGCAAACAGTATGATATTATAGGCATTACTGAAACTTGGTGGGACGAATCTCATGATTGGACAGTCAATCTAGAGGGCTATACACTGTTTAGGAGAGACAGACTAAATAAAAAGGGTGGAGGGGTGTGTCTTTACGTAAAGCCGTTTTTAAAACCTGATATACGGGAAGATATTCAGGAGGGGACTGTAGACACTATCGAGACATTATGGGTAGAAATTGCATGCGGGGAAAAAGGAATAAAAAAGTTAGTATTGGGTGTATGCTATAGGCCGCCTGGTATCAACGCATCTAATGAGGAATTGTTACTAAAGCAAATTGAAAGAGCAGCAGGAGTAGGAGACATAGTAGTGATGGGAGATTTTAACTATCCAGAGATAAACTGGAAAAACGATTCATGTGATACTGCTAGGGGCAATATGTTTTTAAACGCACTTAATGATAACTACTTAGTTCAACTAATTGAGGAACCAACTAGGTACAATGCAATCTTAGACCTGGTATTAACAAACAATGGGGATTTGGTATCAGGTATTATAGTAGGGGAACCCATAGGAAACAGCGACCACAATATGGTCACATTCAATATCAGTTTCCATAAACAGCCCTATACTGGCTCAACTAGGACTCTAAACTTTAGCAAAGCAAATTTTGATAAGATGAGGGTATTTTTCAGGGATATTGAATGGGAAGGTTTGTATTTAGGAATAAATACTACGGAGAAATGGGAGGTACTAAAATTCCTGCTAGCTAAAAATACACTCAAATTTATTCCTACGAGCAGCAAAAAAAG
Organism: Pseudophryne corroboree; assembly: GCF_028390025.1. Taxonomy (NCBI): domain Eukaryota; kingdom Metazoa; phylum Chordata; class Amphibia; order Anura; family Myobatrachidae; genus Pseudophryne; species Pseudophryne corroboree. Next base: position 375,831,085 of record NC_086445.1, on the reverse strand, counting down.
GAATAAAAATCATAAACCGATGTGGCTTAACAAAAAGATTAAGGAACTTATGGGCAAGAAAAGGCGAGCATTTAAAAAATACAAATCTGACGGGGAAGCAGAGTCATTTCAGCACTATAAGGAATGTAACAAAATATGCAAAAAGGAAATAAGAGCGGCTAAAGTAGAAACTGAAAAAGTAGTCGCAAAGGAAAGCAAAGCGAATCCCAAAAAAATCTTTAAATACATTAATAGCAAGAGATTAAAGAAGGAGAGTATAGGCCCTTTAAAAGACAAGTTGGGAGTCTTAAGCAAAAATGATAATGACATAGCGGAAACACTAGAGTGGTCCCAATTCAGGGACTAACATATATTCTCAATAATGAGCATATCCCACTGATAGGTACTTATTTAAGCGAGGAAGTAGTCTGTGACTGATTAAAACATTTAAAGATTAATAAGTCACCAGGTCCCGATGGTATTCACCCAAGGGTTCTAATGGAGCTTCATTCTGAACTTGCAAAACCGCTATTTTTGATCTTTAAGGATTCAGTAATATCAGGTATGGTTCCCAAAGACTGGCGTATAGCGGAAGTAGTACCTATATTCAAAAAGGGAAGTAAAGCTGAACCAGGTAATTATAGACCAGTTAGTCTTACATCTATAGTGGGGAAAGTATTGGAAGGTATTCTAGAAGATAGTATTCAGAAGTTCCTTGAAGTCAATAAGGTCATTAAAAGGAATCAACATGGGTTTATGAAGGACAGATCCTGTCAAACCAACTTACTTGGCTTTTATGAAACAGTAAGCGCAAACCTAGATCAGGGTAAAGAGGTGGATGTAATCTTTTTAGATTTTGCCAAAGCGTTCGATACTGTACCACACATGAGACTTATCTACAAGCTGCAAGAATCAGGGCTAGGAAGCACAATATGCACTTGGGTCAAAAACTGGTTAGATAATAGGGAGCAGCGCATTGTGGTTAATGGATCTTTTTCAACTTGGACTGAAGTGCTAAGTGGTGTGCCGCAAGGCTCAGTATTAGGACCGCTATTGTTCAATATTTTCATTAACGACCTAACAGAAGGTTTAGAGAGCATGGTGTCAATTTTTGCAGATGATACCAAATTGTGTAAAGTTATAAATGCGGAGGGGGATGCTGAGTCGCTTCAGAATGACTTAGTTAAATTAGAAGCTTCGGCAGCGAAATGGAGAATGCGCTTCAATACAGACAAGTGTAAGGTAATACACTGTGGTAACCAGAACAAAAATAACACCTACCTACTAAATGGGGTAAAATTAGGGGATTCTGTACTGGAAAAGGACTTAGGTGTCCTCATAGATAGCAAACTAAGCAGTAGTACCCAAAGTAGGACTGCAGCAAAGAAGGCTAATAAGATATTAGCATGCATAAAACGGGGAATTGATGCTAGGGATGAGAGTATTATACTCTCGTTATATAAATCACTTGTGAGGCCACACCTTGAATACTGTGTACAATTCTGGGCACCTTACTACAAAAAGGATATCCTGGAGCTAGAAAAGGTTCAAAGGCGGGCGACCAAACTAATTAAGGGTATGGAGACGCTGGAATACGAGGAAAGTCTTGCAAGACTAGGCATGTTTACACTGGAAAAGAGGAGATTAAGAGGGGACATGATCAACATTTACAAATATATAAGGGGACAATATACAGATCTTGCGCAGGACCTGTTTTTGGTTAGATCAACACAGAGAACTCGTGGACACTCGCTCAGGTTAGAGGAGAGGAGATTTCTCAGAATACGGCGTAAAGGCTTTCTTACGGTAAGGACGATACGTGTTTGGAATTCCCTGTCTGAGGGAGTTGTAATGGCCAACTCAGTCAACACCTTTAAGAATGGGTTAGATAAATTCCTAATGGATAAGGATATCCAGGGTTACGGGGCATAGTCACGCACTATGGTTATTATAAAAAAGAGGGGTTAATCGGAACGGCAGTCAACAACTTCAGTCAAAATTTTATACAAAATAATCGTGCATAGGAGACCACAAATAGGTTGAACCCGATAGACAATTGTCTTTTTTTCAACCTTAGATACTATGTATGTTACAGACAGCGGACTGCATCATTTATTTATGAACATCGGCTGTAGCTTCTGTGATTGTACCCCAACATCCATCAGTGAGATTCTAGCAGTTGTCCCTGGCATTACCTGAGACTGTGACAGTATGTGTATAATATATATAAGTGTGACAGTATGTGTATATTATGTATGACAGTGTGTGTAGTATTATGTATGAGAGTGTGACTGAGGGATATTTTCAATAAGAGTCAGATCCATTCAGGGGAGCGCTGCCAGGAGAGAGGTGCCTGGCCGGGGGGGACGTCAGAGTGGAGCAGTGTCTTCCAGCGTCCGCGGCTCCAGCTGCCCCTGCCGGTAAGTACTTTTAAGCACTTTCTCTCCCTCCCTCGCCCTGCTCCCCCGGGGCTCACCTCACCTCAATCCGACTTTTTTAAAAGTTGGATTGAGGTTGTCGGAAACGGGGTTTGGCCTCCACCAGGGTTAATGGTCCTGATCCCTGCTGACAGGACACTGAGCACGTGAGGGTCCTATTCGCAAGCCCCACCATGGCAAGTGTACAGGCCCGCAGCACGTCACCACCCCTAACAGAGCCAGAAGTAAGAAGAGTGGTGAGTAGGTGGCCGGTGTCCCAGTTCTGAAAACGGTTGAAATAGCGGCATAAGTGTGTGGAGCGCAGCGCTGACAGGCAGGCTGCGCTCCAGTACTCAGGATGACATGCTGTGTGCATGTGTTCCGCTGTGAGGGACGCACTGAGCCACTACTTACATTACCCACACCGGCAAACTAGCTTACAGGGGTTCTAACCCACTGTCAAGCACCAAGCATACCTCAGCCAGTATAAAAACCTAAGAAAACCGCACGCCATTACGGGGGTGGGGCTTCACTATGAGCGGATCCAGCAGCTCACCAGCGCCATTTTCCCTCTGCAGCTCTACACAGACAGACTGGCAGGGAAGCGCAGCCCCTCCACAAGGACTCCAGCTTGCCTCAGCGGTACCAGAGGGTCATAGCAAAGGGAGGGGGGGAGCAGTATTAGAATACTGACCCTTTATTAAGAGGGCTTAGTTTGCGACCCAGCTAACCTTATAATTAGCTATAGGGGCGCTGTGTGGCTGGCTCCATCATACTCTGTGTCTCCCTAGGGGGCTCTGTGTGGGTTAACTGTGCTTTTAACTAGAGATGTGCGGGTTCGGTTTTACTCGGGGCTCGAAATGACATTTTATTGGATCACGGATGTCACGCGTTTTGGATAGCCAATAAGCAAGACCCGAAATTCCTGAGTAAAACTGAACCCGCACATCTCTACTTTTAACCTATTCATCCTATATGTGTGTGTGTTCTTTTACATTTTACTATGTCAAAGGAGTGTGTTTCATGCACAGCAGTGTTTTTCTCACTCGGGGATCCCTACAGTGTACTCAGGATAGTACACATTCTCAGGCTAGTGGGTCCAAACCAGTATGGTTCGATTCATTGAAAGGGATGATCTCAAATATTTCACATAAATTATCCCAAAATGAGAAAGAGATGCAATACTTAAGATAATCTGTGGATGACCTGATGAATAGAGATTCAGTGGCCATTCCAGTGTCTCAAACCCCTGCCATTTGTCCACAAAAGCGTACACTGGCCCAAATCATGCAGACTGACACTGATGATGATGTATCAGACGTTGAGGAGAGTTAGGTGGACTCGGGAGAGGGGGATGCAGCTTTGTCACAGGGAATACAGGCCCTGATAGAGGCTATTAGAGATGTCCTGCACATTCCTGACAAAGCGACAGAGGACGATGAGGAATCTTGTTTTAATGTAAAAAAAAAAAGAAATCCTCTGCTACTTTCCCTGCATCTAAGGAATTAAATTCCTTATTTGAAGAAACTTGGTCTAGTCCTGACAAGAAGTTTCAGATCCCTTAAAGGTTACTCACATCTTTCACTTTTCCTCAGTACGATAGAAAAAAATGTGAAAACCCACCGATTGTTGACGCATCGGTATCTAGGTTATCACGTAAGGTAGTTTTACCGGTCCCGGAGGCAGCCTCCTTAAAAGATGCGGCAGACCGCAAGATTGAGACCACTCTCAAATCTCTGTACACAGCTGCGGGGGTGGCCCAGAGACCCACTATTGCTTGTGCTTGGATCACTAGGGCCATTGCAAAATGGTCAGGTAACGTAATTGAGGGGTTAGATTCCTTACCAAGAGGTGAGATGATTTTACTCCTGCAATATATACCGGACTCTGCAAATTTTATGGTGGAAGCCATAAAAGAAATTGGATTGTTCAATGCATGCTCCACGGCTATGGCAGTGTCAGCACGCAGGGGCCTATGGATACGTCAGTGGACTGCGGACGAGGATTCCAGAAAGCCTACCTATCACAGGCGAGGCCCTGTTTGGCGACGAACTGGATACGTGAATATCCAAGGCTTCCGCAGCGCCACCAGCTAGGAAGACCTACTCTGCAGTCCTTTCGGACAGCAATATTCAAACATAAAGCCAAGGGTTCTTCTACAGCCTTCACTGGAAATAGAGGTAACCGCAGAAAACAAGCAACTGCAAGTTCACAGGAACAGAACTCCGGTTCTGCTTCCTCAAAGCCTTCAGCATGACGGTGGACCTCTCTGCCTGGGAGACAGGCAGGTGGGAGCCCGATTAAGAGATTTCAGTCACATATGGGCGCTGTCATGCCAGGATCCCTGGGTCAAGGAGGTCATCGCCCAGGGGTACAGACTAGAGTTTCAGGAACTCCCACCGCACAGATTCTTCAAGTCATTCTTACCAGCTTCTCAAGAGGCAAATATAAACTTACAGGATGCAATTCAAAAACTGGAACAGACTCAGGTCATTGTTCCAGTTCCACCTCAGCTACGGACCAAGGGTTATTATTCCAACCTGTTTATGGTACCGAAACCGGACGGTTCAGTGAGACCCATTTTAAGCCTCAAGACGTTGAACTCCTACTTACGGGTGTTCAAATTCAAGATGGAGTCTCTGATAGTGGTGATCTTGAGTCTGGAGGAAGGGGAATTCTTGGTGTCTCTGGATATCAAGGATGCATACCTTCTATCCTGATCTGGCCGCCTCATCAGGCTTATCTCAGGTTTGCCTTACAGGACTGTCCCTTCCAGTTCCAGACTCTACCCTTTGGCTCCGAGGTAATGGCGGAGATGATGTTTCTCCTCTGCAAGCGGGGAGTAAACATTATTCCGTACCTGGACAATCTGCTGATAAAAGCACCATCCAGGGAGCGGTTATTGGACAACATTGCCCTCTCAACTCGACTACTCCGGGATCACGGGTGAATTCTGAACCTACCAAAATCTCACCTGGAACCCACTCGGAGGCTTCCGTTCCTGGGAAAGATACTGGATACAGAGGTACAGAAGGTGTTCCTTCCATTGGAAAAAGCAGTGGTGATCCAGTCAATGGTACAGGATGTTCTAAAACAAACCCGAATAGCGATGCATTTCTGCATTCGCCTTCTGGGAAAGATGGTAGCCGCTTACGAGGCACTGCAGTATGGAAGGTTTCACGCAAGACCCTTTCAGCTGGACCTGTTGGACAAATGGTCCGGATTGCATTTACACATGCACCAGAGGATTTGTCTGTCGCCAAAAGCCAGGATTTCTCTTCTGTGGTGGCTCCAGACTTCTCACCTGACCGAGGGCCGAAGGCTTGGGATTCAAAATTGGATTCTGCTAGCCACAGACGCAAGCCTCAGAGGTTGGGGAGCAGTCACCCAGGGGGCACAATTTCAAAGAAAATGGTCAAATCAGGAAAGCATTCTTTCAGACGACATTCTGGAACTAAGGGCCATATACAATGCCCTTCTGCAGGCAGCCCATCTTCTTCAAGATCAGGCAATCCAGGTTCAGTTGGACAATGTGACGGCAGTAAAGTACAAAAACCGACAGGGCGGAACGAAGAGCAGAGCAGCAATGTCAGAGGTAACGCGGATTCTCCTCTGGGCAGAAAGACACGCTGTGGCGTTGTCGGCGGCCTTCTTTACGGGAGTAGACAACTGGGAAGCAGACTTCCTCAGCAGACACGACCTCCACCCGGGAGGGTGGGGCCTTCACCCCGGAGTTGTTCGTGTGCGTGACACATCGGTGGGGAATTCCACAAATCGACATGATGGCCTCTCGTCTCAACAAGAAACTCAGGCGGTATTGTTCCAGGTCAAGAGACCCACAGGCAGTGAATGCTCTGGTGCCTCCATGGGTTTATGTGTTTCCACCACTTCCACTGATACCAAGAATTCCCAAATAATAAAAAGGGAAAAGGTTCAAGCAATTCTCATTGCTCCAGATTGGCCAAGAAGAGCTTGGTATGCAGATCACCTGGACATGCTGCTGGAGGATCCGTGGCCTCTACCTCTTCGAGAGCATCTTCTGAAACAGGGGCCGTTCGTCTATCAAGACTTACCACGGCTACGTTTGACGGCATGGCGTTTGAGCATCAAATTTTAGCCCGGAAAGGCATTCCGGACAGGGTAATTTCTACCCTGATCCAAGCCAGAAAAAGGGTAACGTCTAAACATTACCACCAGATTTGGAGGACGTATGTGTCTTGGTGTGAAAGCAGGAAATTCTCTACAGTAGAATTTCAGCTGGGTCGTTTTCTGCAGTTAGGAGTGGATGTGGGCCTACGCCTGGTTTCCTTAAAGGTCTTGATCTTGGCCTTGTCCAGTTTCTTCTAAAGACAGTTGGCGTCCCTCCCTGAGGTTCAGACGTTCTTGAAAGGGGTTCTGCACATCCTGCCGCCCTTTGTGCCTCCCATGGCACCTTGGGATCTCAACGTGGTGTTGCAGTTTCTACAATCTGAATGGTTTGAGCCTTTACAGGAGGTTGATGTAAAGTTTCTTACGTGGAAAACCGTTACATTGCTGGCCTTGGCTTCGGCAAGACGTGTGTCGGAATTGGGGGCGTTGTCTATTAAGAGCCCCTATTTGATTTTTCATGAAGATATAAAGGTGGTGTCTGCGTTTCATATCAACCAGCCTATTGTAGTTCCGGTGCTTACTGACACCTCTTCCACTTCAAAGTCCCTGGATGTTGTGCGGGCTTTGAAAATCTATGTCAAACGGACAGCTCATCACAGAAAATCGGACTTGGTGTTTGTATTCTATGATCCCAATAAAATTGGGTGTCCTGCTTCCAAGCAGTCTATTGTTCGCTGGATCAAGCTTACTATCCAGCATGCTTACTCTACGGCAGGTTTGCCGGTTCCTAGATCTGTACATGCCCACTCTACTAGGTCGGTGGGTTCTTCCTGGGCGGCTGTCTGGGGTGTCTCGGCCTTACAACTCTGCTAAGCAGCTACTTGGTCTGGTTCGAACAAATTTGCTAAGTTCTACAAGTTCGATACTTTGGCCTCTGAGGACCTTCAGTTCGGTCAATCAGTTCTGCAGGACCCTCAGCACTCTCCCACCCGGTTTGGGAGCTTTGGTACATCCCCATGTAACTAATGTGGACCCCAGTATCCTCTAGGACGTAAGAGAAAATAGGATTTTAATTACCTACCGGTAAATCCCTCTTCTCGTAGTCTGTAGAGGATACTGGGCGCCCGCCCCGTGCTTCGTTTCTGCACTGTTACTTGGTTAAGTAATGTTGGTTCAGCTGTTGCTGTTCCTGTTTCATGTTTGGTTAGCATGGCTCTCCTCTTGTTGTGTGTGCTGGTTCGGAATCTCACCACTATCCTTACCTATCCTTCTCTCACGGTATTGTACGTCTCCTCGGGCACAGTTTCTAGACTGAGTCTGGTAGGAGGGGCATAGAGGGAAGAGCCAGTGCACACTATTGATTTCTTAAAGTGCCCAAGGGTCCTAGTGGACCTGTCTATACCCCATGGTACTAATGTGGATCCCAATCTATACCCTTCCTAACAGACTCAGCCTAGAAACTGTGCCCGAGGAGACTGACATCTTCGAGAGAAGGATTTTACACAGATAGTGACGAGATTCACACCAGCTCACACACAAGGCAAACCAAGCTAACTGCAGAAATTGTCCAAGTTTAAACTCCACTGTAGGAAACTTCTTGGATAAACACCAAGACACATACTTTTTCCAAATGCGATCGTAATGCTTTGACGTTACTCCTTTCCTAGCCTGTATCAGGGTAGGAATAACCTTGTTCAGAATACCCTTCTGAGCTAATATCTGGCATTCATCCTCCATGCCGTCAAACGTAGCCACTGTAAGTCTTGATAAGTGAACGGCCCCTGCTGCAGCAGGTCCTCCCGAAGAGGAAAAGGCCTCGGCTCTTCTAGCAGTAGATCCAGAAGATCTGCGTACCAAGCCCTTCTTGGCCAGTCCGGAGCAATGAGGATTGCCTAAACTATTGTTCTCCTTAGGAGTTTTAGAACTTTTGGAATAAGTGGAAGTGGAGGAAACACATATACCGACTGGAACACCCACGGAGCCACTAGGGTGTCCACCGCCACTGCTTGTGGATCCCTCAACCTGGAACAATATCGCCGAAGCTTCTTGTTGACATGAGAGGCCATCATGTCTATTTTGGGTACGCCCCAAAGATCTGTTACCTCCTTGAACACCTCCGGATGGAGATCCCACTCTCCCAGTTGTCTACTCCCGGAATGTAGATTGCCGACAACGCCAACGCGTGTTTTTCCGCCCAGAGGATGATTCTTGTTACCTCTGACATTGCAGCTCTGCTGTTCGTTCCGCCCTGTCGGTTTATGTAAGCCACTGTCGTTACATTATCCAACTGCACTTGTATGGCCCGATTTCTCAGAAGATGGGCTGCTTGGAGAAGACCGTTGTAGACGGCTCTTAGTTCCAGAATGTATATCGGCAGGCCGACTTCCAGACTTGACCACCTTCCTTGGAAAGTTTCCCCTTGAGTGACTGCGCCCCAGCCCCGGAGGCTTGCATCCGTGGTTAGAAAGATCCAGTCCTGAATCCCGAACCTGCGGCCCTCCAGAAGGTGAGGTAATTGCAGCCACCAGGAGTGAGATCCTGACCTTTGGCAACAGACGTATTCTCTGGTGCATGTGAGATCCCGACCATTTGTCCAGGAGATCCAGTTGGAAGGACCGAGCATGAAATCTCCCATACTGCAGAGCCTCGTAAGAGGCCACCATCTTCCCCAGAAGGCGAATGCACTGATGAACCGACACCCGGGCTGGCTTCAGGACATCCCGGACCATTGTTAGTATCACCAACGCTTTTTCCTTTGGAAGAAATACCCTCTGCACTTCCGTGTCGAGGATCATTCCCAGAAATGACAACCTCCTGGTTGTTTCCAAATGTGATTTGGAAGATTCAGGATCCAACCTTGTTCCCTGAGAAGCTGGGTCATGAGAGCTATGGACTGTAATAGCTTCTCCTTGGACAATGCTTTTATCAGCAAATCGTCAAGATATGGAATTATGTTCACCCCCTGTCTGCGGAGAACCATCATTTCCGCCATCACATTGGTGAATACCCTCGGTGCTGTGGAGAGGCCGAATGGTAGGGCCTGGAATTGAAAATGACAGTCCAACAGTGCGAATCAGAGATAAGCCTGATGCGGTGGCCATATCGGAATATGGAATCCAGGGATACCAGGAATTCCCCCTCCTCCAGACCTGATATCACCGCCCTTAGAGACTCCATTTTGAACTTGAACTCCCTCAGAAAGGGGTTATAGTGATATTAAGTTCAGAATGGGCCTGACCGAACCATCTGGATTCGGTACCACGAAAAGGTTCGAATAGTAACCTTTGTTTTGCATCTGGGGAGGAACTGGTACAATAACCTGTGCCTCCACCAACTTCTGGAAGACTCCCTGTAGGATAGCCCTGTCTGCCGGCAAAGCTGGCAAGCCTGATTTGAAGAACCGGTGAGGAGGGAGATCTTGAAATTTCAGCTGGTACCCCTGGGACACAATATCTTGTACCCAGGGATCCAGGCCGGATGACACCCAGACGTGATTGAAATGTCTGAGTCTCGCCCCCACCGGACCTACCTCCAGGCCGCACGGTCCACCGTCATGCTGAGGACTTTGGCGTACCTGAAGCAGGCTTCTGTTCCTGGGAACCCACAGCAGCAGGTTTCTTGGATTTTGGTCGACCTCCTCTAAAGAAGGTGTTGGACGGTTTGGCCGAAAGGACTGTGATGCAGCTGAAGAAAAAGGTTTCTTCGTAGCAGGTGCAGCTGAGGGGAGAAAAGGTGACTTACCCGCTGTAGCTGTGGAGATCCACGCATCTAACGCTTCCCCAAAGAGAGCCTGACCTGTGTAGGGTAGGGTCTCCACACCTCTCCTGGATTCCGCGTCGGCAGACCACTGGCACAGCCCAAGTCCCCTACGAGCTGAGACAGACATGGAAGATATCCCTGCAGCCATGGAACCCAGGTCTTTCATGGATTCCACCATAAATCCTGCAGAATCCTGAATGTTACGTAAAAACAATTCAACGTCACTATTATCCATTGTATCCAAATCCTCAAGTAATGTGCCTGACCACTTTACTATAGCTTTGGAAATCCATGCACAGGCAATACTGGGATGTAGAACCGCCCCTGAAGCCGTGTATATGGATTTGAGCGTAGTATCAATCTTGTGATCAGCCGGCTCCTTTAAGGCGGTAGATCCTGGAACAGGTAAAACCACCTTTTTCGAGAGTCTGGATATAGATGCGTCCACTATGAGTGGGTTTTCCCATTTTTTTTCATATCCTCCTCAGGTAAGGGGAAAGTAACCAGAACCCTTCTAGGGATCTAGAATTTTCTCTGGGTTTTCACATGCTTTTTCAAAAATACCATTTAATTCTTTGGACACAGGGAAGGTTAGCGAGGCTTTCTTATTGTCAGTGAAGTAAGCCTCCTCAACCTGCTCAGGTGTTGTATCAGCAATATTCAACATATCCCTGATAGAGGCTATCATCAACTGCTCCCCTTTAGCAAGAGATATGCGGCCCCCATGAGCACATCCCCATCACCGTCTGCAGTGTCAGAATCGGTATATGTGTCATCTTGCATAATCTGGGCAAGAGCACATTTGTGGGAACCTACAGAGGGGGGCCCTGAGGTAACAGAACCGGACCAAACTGCCATAGAGTTCTGTAAAACCTGAGTCGCAGATTCATTCTGTGTAACCCAGGCATGTCCAAACTGTGGCCCTCCAGCTGTTGTGAAACTACATATCCCAGCATGCCCTGACACAGTTTTGCTGTCAGAGAATGCTAAAGCTGTGTCAGGGCATGCTGGGATGTGTAGTTTCTCAACAGCTGGAGGGCCGCAGTTTGGACATGCCTGATGTAACCCCAGTAGAAATCTGAGAAATCATAGATTTGATAGAGGATAACCATTCAGGCACCCTTTCTGGTATCTGCGCTAAAACAGTCCAATCCTGATTACATGTAATGAGATCATCCTGAGAGGACATATCCTCTGCAGCATATGACACAGAGTCCTGGACATAACTACATGGAGACCCCAAACACTCCACACAAACACAGGGGAGGCTAGACAGAGTTTCACCCCCAAGAATGGCAAGAGAGACACAGAGATTGGAGCCAACCCACACACAGCGCTTTCAAGGTATAGGGAGACCCCAACCAGCGCTGACTGTGCACCCTAATAGGTTACACAGTCTTTACACAGCCTCCCCCCCCCCCCCTTCTACAACCCCCTGGTACCATAAGAGATAACTGGAGTTGCTCTTGAGGGACTGCTCTTCACCGACAGCGTTTCTGCAGGCAGGAAAATGGCGCTGAACGCTGCTGGGTCCGCTCTGAGAAGCTCCGCCCCTTTAATGGCGCTGTCTTCCCGCTCTTCATGAGATTATACTGGCCTGAGGAGTCATGCTGGCAGTGATCCCGGGACCCTGACATGCTTTAGAGGTCAGTGTAGGGTGTAGGCGCTGGCTCAGGGCGCCCCTCACAGCGCCGCACTATGTACGGCTGAGCCCCGGAGCGCAGTTAGTACTGCGCTCCATACCCTGTTGCCGCCATCTTCACACCGGCTCCCCGCTTGCTAGGGGGCCAGTGACTGACTCACCACTGATCGTCTGGCTGGATGCTGCCGGGGTGAGCGATCCCCTGTGGCGGGGAACGTTCGATCCCCTCAGGAGCTCAGTGTCCTGTCAGCGGAGATGGTGGATCAGACCCCGCAGAGCGGACACTACTCCCCCTCTTAGTCCCACGAAGCAGGGAGGCTGTTGCCAGCAGACTCCCTGTAAAATAATAAACTCTAAAAATAAACTTTTTCTAAAGAAGCTGTAGAGCTCCCCTAGCTGTGACCGGCTCCTCCGGGCACATTTTCTAAACTGAGTCTGGTAGGAGGGGCATAGAGGGAGGAGCCAGCCCCACACTCTCAAACTCTTACAGTGCCAATGGCTCCTGGTGTACCCGTCTATACCCCATGGTACTAATGTGGACCCCAGCATCCTCTAGGACGTAAGAGAAAGAATGATACACTATCAAAAGGAAACAGAAACTTAATGTAGTACAACTATAAAAGTAGAAAATAAGTCTTTACTAGTAAGCAAAGTTCTGAAGACAAAAGATAAATAAGAATATCCATCATAAATCGCATTATACCTATACAGTTTGGTATGGTAAATATAATATATTTAATTTCCTTGCAGAAATATTTATAAAAATTCCCTATACAAATCGGTTAACAGAAAAGTATCCCTTCCATGTCTAGACGATTGTACACTCACAGTCCTTGTTAGGTGTGGGGGGTGACACTGTGTACAGAAGGCTCTGATCTCTGCCAGGTAACATGCAAATCAGTGGCGATAAACGTACGTTATACAATGCCATGCTGTCTAACAACTTCATTATATAGATTATACTCCTTGCACACCTATGTCAAATGGGGTGTCGTACGGTATGCCGGCGCCCGGGCTCCCGGCGACCAGCATACCGGCGCCGGGAGCCCGACCGCCGGCATACCGACAGCGTGGCGAGTGCAAAGGAGCCCCTTGCGGGCTCGCTCGCCACGCTACGCGCACCACACTATTTTATTCTCCCTCCAGGGCGTCGTGGACCCCCACGAGGGAGAATAGTTGTCGGTGTGTCGGGATTCCGGCGCCGGGATCCCGACATTCGGCATACAGAAGATGTATTACTAAATGTATTGTCAAATGTATTACTAAAATCAAAACTACTGGGGAGAATTGGGCTATCCAAGAAAAAAAAATAATAATAAAAAAAAGTCACCATGAACAACAGGATGTAAACCAAGTATGTCCTTCACCGACCATCAAGTGGATTGGTTGCCTCCCATAAAAACAAACATGGCTTTAATAAGAACCAGGGCATTCTCTTATCTAATGCAATGACAAACGCCAGTTCCTAAGCACTTCTCCCTGTCTCTTCTGTGTACAGTGTATTAGACTGTGTACTACCCCAAGCTACATCAGACTGTGTCCTCTCCAAGCTATTTACATAGACTTATACTTTGGGCATATATTACATGTAGCATATATGCCATAAACATCATACAATTAACTGCCTGCCAATTGGAACAGGATAATTTCTAAACGTCTACATGATAAACTAGTGATAGAGCTAGTGACTTCATACTTTAGAATTTGTGTCACTCTAGTAGTTCTATGTAGAGCAGTGTATATCAAATCCAGTTCTCAGAACACCCTCACAATGCATGTTTTCCGGTCTCGGCATAGGATAACAAGTGAAATATTAGCGCTACTTGTGGATCTTTCACAATGCCTCTGCCAATGAACACACTTGTGCATGGAGATATTAATAATAAATAACAATTATACAGAGAAAGTATTATGTTGTTTTACAACTGGTAAACATGCATGGTTATTGCTCCTGGAAAAATGGATTTGAGAAACACTGGATTCCATTCAGCTTATAGTGCACCAACCATTGAAGCTGGTATGAGTGTTTGCCCACAGTGGCACCAAAGGTGCCTCACGACCATCAATAAGGCAAAGATCTCATATCCAGGTGTAAAAATTCTGCAAGTGCTTGGCACCTACTGACTTCCTTCTAGTGACATGGATATGCCTTTACATGTAACAGATTCCTATCGGAAGCCAGTTCAGTGCACCAATGCCTATAAAATAGCACATGAGGTCTGAATTAAATGTTAGAGAAATGGCTAACGACTTGACACATAAAATACTTAATAGACCTCCCATGTGTATCCCATAACATAATTTAGGAATTGCCCACACTTCAAATACTATGCAGTGGTCTTGTCCTGCAACACTCTATGAAACTGTGTGTGTAACAAACATATTTGAAAATTGTTTCATAATCCTGTTGGGTTGCCAGAATTGGACAAAAAATTTTTGCAAATAAAAATATTAAAGTACTTTACACCTTTGAAACACATTCCTTAATCCAACACTATTACTATTCTCCATTTAAAAATTACAAATATTTCTAGCCTATTATTTTAGTCCGTTCCTTCACAGTCTGTGTCACTCTCAGGAGAACCACTGCCCCGTCTCTCACTGATATTACATATCCTCTTCCAGGCAAACTCTTGATGAAAGCCTGCACTGAATGACCTCCCCAGACGTCCGTGTGGTTTTTTGGAGACATTATCTTCACTCTCAGATTTGGGAATTCTTCTAGTATGAAGTGGAGGTTGGGGTTCAGGTCGCAGGTTGCCAAGCTGCAAGGCCCAGGGACCAAATCTCTGCCAGCTAAGTCTTTGAAAAGCCATAAGACAATGAAGGTTTCCTCCAATCTGGAAAACATAAAATGAGTTTGCGATAGATCACAAATGAAAAGAAAGCTGTACTAAAGCTCCTTTAGAATGAAATCTACTTGACATTATCCTCATTATTTTGCACATATACTCTATTTTACTTAACAAACCAGCTGTAGCTTACTTCCTATGAGTCACAAAATGTTCTTCAAAATGAAGCAAATCACCTTATTTGTGAGGTTCATTTTGACAACAACTTAGTGTAACAGATTTTTGGAGATGGGGTTGGGGCAGGCTCTCCGTTTGAGAGGGTGGCCAAGTGGATAAGGATCCTGCCAAACCTGTTTTTCAAACAGTAACTGCAGCTATCATTTCAGTGATATTCCACTTTCTAAAGATACCACCCTGCTGCTCTTGGAACTGGTTGTACCAGGCCTTTACCTAGCCTCTGCCTCATTAACCTCCATCTGTATACCCGGCCGACTCACCTCATGAGAAGCCTGCTGGGCAAAGCGATTAGTGGCTACTTTAGGAACCAAACTGCAAGACAGATACCCTGAAGTCTCAAAGACCACAAATTTGAAATCTGTTATACCAGTAGCTGCTTGGCGCCTGTCCTGGGACACCCCCAAAAAAATCATTGTTCTCAGATACCCTGAAGTAGCTGTGATAGTTAAAATACTGTCAGGTTATGTGGTCCTCTGTCTCCTGAGTGGGACTTTAAACTCCACTGCACTGTTCCTAGCGAGATATACTCACTAGAAGCACAGATAGAGTAGTTATTGGAAAATGCCCATTACACTTCATCCAATATCCCAACAGAATGAATGATCTCCCCTACACTGCATTACACACTAGCTCTTCTCTAAACATTTGTAATATACAGTGGAAACTACAGCATTAACCACTAAGACTAGCACACCGTGCATTTCATACCCATGTCTGTTGCATGCTATTGCATTATATGCTCTTACAGGAAATGGCACTTGGGATTGGCACACAAACAGTCCTCACTTATGTACTACCAATAGGGTTTTGACAGATCCCACCTTACAAGGCTACAGATCACTAAATTAAGTTTCCAGATTTTTCATGGTCACACAGATGGCAGGAAAGCAAAAGCCATATGCCATGGTAACACAACTGCAGACATTCATACTAGAGCATCTTCTGGTTTCACTACAGCTGAGGAGAAAGCACCATGTTCCGAGAAAGATATACATGTTGAAAAAAATTTTTTTTTTTTAGAGATTCAAAGAATATATTAAAAATATCTCAGCGATTCAAAGTTTATTAGTAAATATCTGTACTGTGGGCTGCTATGGGTAGTTACAATCAGGTCCAATATTTGGATTTGGAATTCTACACTACATGGGAACTACAAACCAAGTTAGAGTACGGCCTCCAATGCGAATGATTAAGCGTCTGAGGGGGTAATTCAGACTGCATTGCTGCAGCGGCAGAGATCGCAGTCTGAATGACTATGCGCAGTGCACACGCACGACGGCACACTGCGCATGTGCAGCCAGTGAGATTCAAAAAGCATCTCACTGGTGCGATCGCCTCTGCCCGATTGTCAGGCAGAAGCTGCGCTGGCAGGGAGCTACTTGTCAGGTACAAAAGCATCGCCGCCTTGTGATCCTTTTGTACCGGTGCGTGGGGGGGTATTGGCTGACATGCGGGGCGGACTACCCCTGTGCTGGGCATCCCCCCGCATGTCAGAGTAAACCCCCTGAGTTTGCAACCAGTTAAGTGACACGCCTGCAACACTTTCCATCTTAATATATCTGAATAGCCAGTCACTGCGCATGACATTTTCAATACACTTCGGATACTGTCCGTCACAATCACAAATGCGCCTCCTGTATGTGCATACACTGTGGGTCCTCATAATGTTTTTAACATCAATAGTTTTTATTGAATTTTATATTGAATGCAAAAAGCAAAAAGGGGATAAAGAAAAAAAAAAAAAAAAGGGAGGGGGAGGTACAGAAAAAAAAACCAGGGTGGGGAGGGATGTACACGTCAATAAAATGCAACTGACATATAAAACAGATAGCATAACACTAAGTAGGTATACAGGTATCCTAGACATGTTAACAGTTTGAAATGTGCATAGGTATTTCAATATGGATTCTCTACTCCAACTCTAGAAACCGGTGGGCATCGGTTGATAACATCATAAATGTAGTGTCTAGTAAGAAGGACCAGAGGGGAAAGTATGGGAGAAAGAGCACTCAGGAAGTAGAAGGTTCCTCATTCAGACTGAATTGTATAGGGGACGACAGCCCCGGGTGTGATATGTAGGTGGAGCCCTCCCCCTCCGTGACGAATTCATGCCAATGGAACCATTTCACCATGGGAGAGGAAGCAGAGGAGGAGTAAGGCATACATTCGGTTTCCATAGAAAAATGAAAATTAACTTTATGGAACACCTTTAGAACAGGTGGGACCGCCACCTGCTTCCAGGCTTGGGCCAGGGTTGCCCTTGCTGCGATACAGATGTGTCCCAACAAGTACCTCTGAGAGGATGATACCTCCAGGGGATACATATGTAGGAGAGCCAGATCTGGTGATGGGCTTAAAGATAGGCCTAGAACTTTATGTATTAGCGTAAATACTTCTGCCCAGAAAGTTTGGAGAAGGGGACATGACCAGAAAATATGGTATACATGCCCTATCTCTCCGCAATTTCTCCAGCATAGTGGTGAGCAGGAGGGCCAAAAGGTGTGCAGTCTGTCTGGGGTCAGATATAATCTATTCAGTAGTTTAACATGCATTTCCGAATGATTTAAACAGCGAGACATGCGAAATGTTAAACGGTATAATTTCTCCCATTGTGCCTTTGCTATGGGAATACCCAAGTCTCCCTCCCAGCGCCTCTGAGCGTTAGACTTTTGGTATGGGACTAATGAGATGAGTGTGTTGTACCAATAAGTTATATCTTTAGTTGATGAAGATAATACTATGCGGGATCGGATAGACTGAGCCAAAGAGCTGGGGGGAGTTTGTACTGTAGGTAGGCTTTGAAACCAGTGTCTGATCTGGAAGTAGTGAAACAGTTCAGCACTTGGGAGGGAGAATTTATCGTGCAATTGGGCAAATGTAAGGAGGGTAGACCCGTCCAACAAGTCTCCAAGGGTATGAATATTACAAGCAGTCCACGTAGAGATATGTAAGTTGGGAATTAACTTACTCACTGCTTTAAGTGAAAGGGTTGTGTGGGGGGTAGTAATGCTAGGAAGTTTACTCATCAAATTATCCCATATTCGTAAGGAAGAAGCCGTAGAGGGAAGAACATTCAAACCATTTGGACGGAGGACCTTAGGGGTCCATAGCAAATCTGCTAAGGGGTATCCTATGCACCCGACCTTCTCAATGTGGGCCCAGAGGGGAGCGGGATTGGATATGTTCCAAGATTTCAATTGGGCAAGCGCACATGCTTCCTGGTACATACTTAGGTCAGGCAATGCGAGGCCTCCTCTATGTCGGGGAAGAATCATTCTAGCGTGTGCCAGTTTTGGGGGGTGCGATTTCCATAGGTATTTCGTCAGAACTATTTTGCATTTATCGAGGTACGGTTTGGGAAAAGAGTAAGGTATAGTGCGAAATAAATACATGAGTTTGGGTAGTAAGGACATTTTAAAGGCGGATAAACGTCCCAGCCAGGATATCTCATACAGCAACCATGAGGATGTCAGGATCTGGAGAGTGAGTATCAGGGGGGAGAGATTTAAATCGAACACAGCCGAGGAGGTAGGAGGGATATGAATCCCGAGGTATTTAAGTGAGTTGAGTTTCCAATTGTATGGATATTGGAGATCGTAAAGTGGCCGTGAGTGTATCGGGTAATTGGACCGGCAAGGCTTCGGTTTTTGTTGTATTCAGTTTGTAGTATGATGCCTCACTGAAGTCGTGTAGTATGGAATGTAATTTCGGGAGAGAGGAGGAGGGATGAGATACAAAGAGGAGAACGTCGTCGGCAAAGAGGCACAATTTATGGGAGAGTCCGCCATGGGTCAGGCCTGGGAATGCAGCATCTGCTCTAATTTTAGCTGCCAGGGGTTCAATACCCAGAGCATATATCAACGGTGAGAGAGGGCAGCCCTGGCGGGTACCATTAGTGATTGGGAAGGCGTCCGACAGAAATCCATTACTAAAGACTCTAGCTGACGGTAGGGTATATAATGCTAAGATTGCCGCCAGAATCTGGGCCGAGAAACCAAATTTAACCAAAACAGTACGCATACATAGCCAATTCAGTCTGTCGAACGCCTTCTCAGCATCCAATGAGAGTAATAAAAATCCCTCTGTGCCAGGGGCCCTATCTATCAGGTTAAAAACTCTGCGGGTATTGTCAGAGGCCTGTCTGCCAGGCATAAACCCAGCTTGATCGGGGTGGATCAATAGCGGTAGATAAACACTAAGTCGGGATGCTATCAATTTAGCATATATCTTAACATCACTATTAAGTAATGCGATTGGTCTGTAGTTTTGACAGTGGGCAGGGTCTTTCCCAGGCTTGGGGATAGCTACTACCTGGGCCTCCAGCATTTCTTTAGGGAATGTAGCAGTATTAGTTATCTCATTAAACAGAGCGGTCAAAGTGGGGGAGAGGCGGTCTGCAAAGGAAGCGTAGAAGTCGTTAATAAACCCATCGGGGCCTGGGGCTTTATTCTTAGGGAGAGCTTTAATAGTGGATTCGACCTCCGTTACGGTCCAAGGAGCATTTAAGGCGTCTAGTTGGTCATGGGTTAGGGTAGGGAGATTGATAGAAGAAAGGAACGTTTGAATAGTGTCGGTGGTAGGTTGGGATGTAAGGGGGTCAGAATGTAAGTTATACAGTTTAGTATAATAGTCTGCAAATTGGTTAGCAATATCTAATGGGTTAGCAAGCTTAGAGCCTGTAGGGGAAAGGATGAATTTAATTCTGTTACGAGCTTGTTGGGCACGAAGTCTGCGTGCTAGCATTTTACCGGGTCTGTTACCTACTAAATAGAATTTCTGCCGTAGTCTATTGAGAGCTATTTGGATTCTAAAAACCAAGAGTTTTTGTAATTGGCTGCGGATGTCAGCTAGTTCCTTACGTAAAAGACGAGAGGGGCGTAACTTATTCTTGTCTTCAGCTATTTTAAGTCTTTGTTCCAAGTCTAGTTGGAGTCTTTTGGCTTGCTTTTTAAGCGTTGCTCCAGCCTGAATAGCAGAGCCACGGACAACCGCTTTTAGCGCACACCAGTAATTTGGTAATGATGTGTCCGAAGGGGAATTGGTATCTGTATATAGGGATAGGCTGTCTGAGATAATCTTTTTGGCCAACGCGTCATGCAACAAATGGGGAGATAGTCGCCATTGTCTGGGGGGGGCGGGGGCAGGTCCAATGTGCCACTTCCAAAATAACGGAGCATGGTCGGACCAGGTAATAGGTAGGATATCCACCCCACCAGATTCCTGCAAGGTCCATTTATCGCATAACACGAGGTCAATTCGTGAGTATGAATTGTGAACTGGTGAAAAGAACGTGTAGTCTCTGCCTGAGGGGTTGCTGATTCGCCAAATGTCATATAGGTCAAATTCCGCTATCACATTGCGCAGTGCTAGTGAGGGGCCAGAGCGGATTTTAGGTGTAGTTGAAGAGGGCTGGGACGATTTATCTAGTTTGGGGTCTGGTACTAAGTTAAAGTCTCCTAGGAGGATTAGGGAGCCGACCCGGACCTTCTGGATAAGTAAGCATAGCTTCCGAATAAAGGCCACTTGATTCGAGTTCGGTGCATACAGAGAGATACTATTGTGACGGGTCTACCCTCCAAAATACCCGTGAGAATTAAGTACCGGCCTGCTTTGTCTGCAATTTGTGAGTGGAGAGTAAAGGGGACACCCTCTCTAAACAACAGAGCTACTCCATTTCTTTTAAAGGGTCCATTAGCGAAGAAACCAGTAGTGAACCTATGATCCTTCAATACAGGGGGGTTATGTGAGGAAAAGTGAGTTTCTTGAGGGGCGACTATATCGGCTTTATACTTATGGAAGGAGGATAAAGCTAATCTACGTTTATTAGGGGAGTTTAAGCCCTTAACGTTCAATGAGAGAATACCAACCATACTTATTCAGTTAAAATATCATGCAAGTGACGGCATCCCATCCGGATGGGGTGGGGGAGGGGGGGGATACAAAAATCAAGGAAACGGGGCGATATGCATAGATATAGGAAAGCAAAAGGGGAAGAAAAGTAAATCGACCCAGTATATCGGGTCTGCATAGCTACTGCAGGGGGAAAATGAATGCAGTAGAAAAACGAGGGTAGGCGGACTCTTCAATCCGCCCAGAGTCATTAAGAGATCAAACAGCTAATATATAAGGGGAATAACTGCACATCTTCATCTAAACATATGTGGTACGAGGGGTATAACTACATATCAGAAAAACACAAATATAGCACAAGTGTACTGGCGTATCTTGCCAGCGGGAAGACCGCCGTCTGCTACATTTAGCGAATACTAGAAAGATAGGCCAGTAAACAGGTAAACAAGTAAACTGGGGCGAGAGTTGAGCGACCACATTTAAGTAGAAGAGTATGCGCTATATGAATTAGTGGGAACATGGTGTATCTCACCTAGAGGGGTTCGAGAGCTTTAAGGGCTACAATAGACAGAATATAATCTAGACGGTAAGTCTAACGAAATACGACAAGGCATGTTAGAACAATACATTTATTACGTAATGTGGTCACTCAGTGGACCATTCTGAGCGAGGAGGAGGACGTCTCATGTGAGGCTGGTAGTTTCACCGAGATGTCCCAGTCTTCAAGCAGCTTCACTCCGGCTTCCAGTTCTGATATAACAAACGTAGAGCTGTCATAGAATACAATCAGCTTCACTGGGAAGCCCCACCGATAACGGATATCTTGGGCTCGGAGGGCGGTGGTAATCGGGGCTAGATTGCGTCTTTTAGAAAGAGTGATTGCGGAAAAATCCGGAAACAGTTGCAAGCCTCCTAGGGTATCAGAGTTCTCTGCATCTCGGGTAGCTTGGAGAATACGTTCCTTAACGGTAAAGAAGTGCACCCGGAGTAGTGTATCTCTAGGTAAGGAGCTGGAGAGAAACCGAGGCTTAGGAGCGCGATGAATTCTGCCAATAAGCAGCTCCGCATCAGATGCTTCAGGTAGTAGTTTACGGAACAGGGCCATCGCGTATTTCGTCAGGTCGGAGTTATCTACCGAATCGGGTATTCCACGTATTTTAATATTGTTCCGTCTGGAACGGTCTTCCATATCTGCCATTTTGTTTTTAACCATGTCCAACTCGTTTTGTTGTTGGTCGTGAGCTGTTATGAGCTCATTATGTGACGTCACCAATTCTTCCAGTTTACGTTCTAGAGTGTCGGTTCTATCACCAATGGCTGTCAGCTCCTCCTTAACTTCCCGTATGGCAGCTGTGAGGTCGCGAGTTAAGTCCGATTTGAAGGCCGACAGGACTTGGCAAAGGGTCTTCACGGTAAGGGGAGCGTCAGAGCTCAGGTCTACTCCCGACATTGAGAGCGAACTGGGCAGTTCGGATGTGTTCGGACTTTTCGTGGAGGGGGCCGACACTCTTCGAGGCGGCGGGGACGCCTGATGCTGTTTCCGAATCAGGAGAGATACCTGAGGAGGTAGCGTACCCTTTGCTTTTTTAGGTGCCATAGTGAGATAAAGGGAAAAGGAAAAAAATAATTGAGAAAAAATAAGAATTTACTTACCGATAATTCTATTTCTCGGAGTCCGTAGTGGATGCTGGGGTTCCTGAAAGGACCATGGGGAATAGCGGCTCCGCAGGAGACAGGGCACAAAAAGTAAAGCTTTAGGATCAGGTGGTGTGCACTGGCTCCTCCCCCTATGACCCTCCTCCAAGCCTCAGTTAGGTACTGTGCCCAGACGAGCGTACACAATAAGGAAGGATTTATGAATCCCGGGTAAGACTCATACCAGCCACACCAATCACACTGTACAACCTGTGATCTGAACCCAGTTAACAGTATGATAACAGCGGAGCCTCTGAAAAGATGGCTCACAACAATAATAACCCGATTTTTGTAACTATGTACAAGTAATGCAGATAATCCGCACTTGGGATGGGCGCCCAGCATCCACTACGGACTCCGAGAAATAGAATTATCGGTAAGTAAATTCTTATTTTCTCTATCGTCCTAGTGGATGCTGGGGTTCCTGAAAGGACCATGGGGATTATACCAAAGCTCCCAAACGGGCGGGAGAGTGCGGATGACTCTGCAGCACCGAATGAGAGAACTCCAGGTCCTCCTTAGCCAGGGTATCAAATTTGTAGGATTTTACAAACGTGTTTGCCCCTGACTAAATAGCCGCTCGGCAAAGTTGTAAAGCCGAGACCCCTCGGGCAGCCGCCCAAGATGAGCCCACCTTCCTTGTGGAATGGGCATTTACATGTTTTGGCTGTGGCAGGCCTGCCACAGAATGTGCAAGCTGAATTGTATTACACATCCAACTAGCAAAAGTCTGCTTAAAAGCAAGAGCACCCAGTTTGTTGGGTGCATACAGGATAACAGCAAGTCAGTTTTCCTGACTCCAGCCATCCTGGAACCTATATTTTCAGGGCCCTGACCACATCTAGCAACTTGGAGTCCTCCAAGTCCCTAGTAGGCGCAAGACACCACAATAAGCTGGTTCAGGTGAAACACTGACACCACCTTAGGGAGAGAACTGGGGACGAGTCCGCAGCTCTGCCCTGTCCGAATGGACAAACAGATATGGGCTTTTTTGAGAAAAAAACCACCAATTTGACACTCGCCTGGTCCAGGCCAGGTCCAAGAGCATGTTCACTTTTCATGTGAGATGCTTCAAATCCACAGATTTGACTGGTTTTAAACCAATGTGTTTTGAGGAATCCCAGAACTACGTTGAGATCCCACAGTGCCACTGGAGGCACAAAAGGGGGTTGTATATGCAATACTCCCTTGACAAACTTCTGGACTTCAGGAACTGAAGCCACTTCTTTCTGGAAGAAAAATCGACAGGGCCGAAATTTGAACCTTAATGGACCCCAATTTGAGGCCCATAGACACTCCTGTTTGCAAGAAATGCAGGAATCGACCGAGTTGAAATTTCTTCGTGGGGCCTTCCTGGCCTCACACCACGCAACATATTTTCGCCACATGTGGTGATAATGTTGTGCGGTCACCTCCTTTCTGGCTTTGACCAGGGTAGGAATGACCTCTTCCTGAATGCCTTTTCCCTTAGGATCCGGCGTTCCACCGCCATGCCGTCAAACGCAGCTGCGGTAAGTCTTGGAACAGACATGGTACTTGCTGAAACAAGTCCCTTCTTAGCGGCAGAGGCCATAAGTCCTCTGTGAGCATCTCTTGAAGTTCCGGGTACCAAGTCCTTCTTGGCCAATCCGGAGCCATGAGTATAGTTCTTACTCCTCTACGTCTTATAATTCTCAGTACCTTAGGTATGAAAAGCAGAGGATGGAACACATACACCGACTGGTACACCCACGGTGTTACCAGAACGTCCACAGCTATTGCCTGAGGGTCTCTTAACCTGGCGCAATACCTGTCCCGTTTTTTGTTCAGACGGGACGCCATCATGTCCACCTTTGGTAATTCCCAACGGTTTACAATTATGTGGAAAACTTCCCCATGAAGTTCCCACTCTGCCGGGTGGAGGTCGTGCCTACTGAGGAAGTCTGCTTCCCAGTTTCCATTCCCGGAATGAAACACTGCTGACAGTGCCATCACATGATTTTCCGCCCAGCGAAAAGTCCTTGCAGTTTTTGCCACTGCCCTCCTGCTTCTTGTGTCGCCCTGTCTATTTACGTGGGCGACTGCCATGATGTTTTATCCCACTGGATCAATACCGGCTGACCTTGAAGCAGAGGTCTTGCTAAGCTTAGAGCATTATAAATTTACCCTTAGCTATATTTATGTGGAGAAAAATCTCCAGACTTGATCACACTCCCTGGAAATTTTTTCCTTGTGTGACTGCTCCCCAGCCTCTCGGGCTGGCCTCCGTGGTCACCAACATCCAAACTGAATGCCGAATCTGCGGCCCTCTAGAAGATGAGCACTCTGTAACCACCACAGGAGAGACACCCTTGTCCTTGGATATAGGGTTATCCGCTGATGCATCTGAAGATGCGATCCGGACCATTTGTCCAGCAGATCCCACTGAAAAGTTCTTGCATGAAATCTGCCGACTGGAATTGCTTCGAAGGAAGTCACCATTTTTTTTACCATGGCCCATTGTGCAATGATGCACTGATTTTAGGAGGTTCCTGACTAGCTCGGATAACTCCCTGGCTTTCTCTTCCGGGAGAAACACCTTTTTCTGGACTGTGTCCAGAATCATCCCTAAGCACAGGAGACTTGTTGTCGGGATCAGCTGCGATTTTGGAATCTTTAGAATCCACCCCTGCTGTTGTAACAGTATCCGAGATAGTGCTACTCCGACCTCCAACTGTTCCCTGGACTTTGCCCTTATCAGGAGATCGTCCAAGTAAGGGATAATTAAGACGCCTTTTCTTCGAAGAAGAACCATCATTTCGGCCATTACCTTGGTAAAGACCCGGGGTGCCGTAGACAATCCAAACGGCAGCGTCTGAAACTGATAGTGACAGTTCTGTACCACGAACCTGAGGTACCCTTAGTGATAAGGGCAAATTTGGGACATGGAGGTAAGCATCCCTGATGTCTCGGGACACCCGATAGTCCCCTTCTTCCCGGTTCGTTATCACTGCTCTGAGTGACTCCATCTTGATTTGAACCTTTGTAAGTGTTCAAATTTTTTTAGATTTAGAATAGGTCTCACCTAGCCTTCTGGCTTCAGTACCACAATATAGTGTGGAATAATACCCCTTTTCTTGTTGTAGGAGGGGTAATTTAATTATCACCTGCTGGGAATACAGCTCGTGAATTTTTTTCCCATACTGCCTCCTTGTCGGAGGGAGACCTTGGTAAAGCAGCCTTCAGGAGCCTGCGCAGGGGAAACGTCTCGACATTCCAAACTGTACCCCTGGGATACTACTTGTAGGATCCAGGGGTCCTGTACGGTCTCAGCGTCATGCTGAGAGCTTGTCAGAAGGGTTGGAACGCTTCTGTTCCTGGGAATGGGCTGCCTGCTGCAGTCTTCTTCCCTTTCCTCTATCCCTGGGCAGATATGACTCCTATAGGGACGAAAGGACTGAAGCTGAAAAGACGGTGTCTTTTTCTGCAGAGATGTGACTTAGGGTAAAAACGGTGGATTTTCCAGCAGTTGCCGTGGCCACCAGGTCCGATGGACCGACCCCAAATAACTCCTCTTCCTTTATACGGCAATACACCTTTGTGCCGTTTGGAATCTGCATCACCTGACCACTGTCGTGTCCATAAACATCTTCTGGCAGATATGGACATCGCACTTACTCTTGATGCCAGAGTGCAAATATCCCTCTGTGCATCTCGCATATATAGAAATACATCCTTTAAATGCTCTATAGTCAATAAAATACTGTCCCTGTCAAGGGTATCAATATTTTTAGTCAGGGAATCCGACCCAGCCACCCCAGCTCTGCACATCCAGGCTGAGGCGATCGCTGGTCGCAGTATAACACCAGTATGTGTGTATATACTTTTTATAATATTTTTCCAGCCTCCTGTCAGCTGGCTCCTTGAGGACGGCCCTATCTATAGACGGTACCGCCACTTGTTCTGATAAGCGTGTGAGCGCCTTATCCACCCTAAGGGGTGTTTCCCAACGCGCCCTAACTTCTGGCGGGAAAGGGTATACCGCCCATATTTTCTATCGGGGGGAACCCACGCATCATCACACACTTCATTTAATTTATCTGATTCAGGAAAAACTACGGTAGTTTTTTCACATCCCACATAATACCCTCTTTTGTGGTACTTGTAGTATCAGAAATATGTAACACCTCCTTCATTGCCCTTAACGTGTGGCCCTAATAAGGAATACGTTTGTTTATTCACCGTCGACACTGGATTCAGTGTCCCTGTCTGTGTCTGTGTCGACCGACTAAAGTAAACGGGCATTTTAAAACCCCTGACGGTGTTTTTGAGACGTCTGGACCGGTACTAATTGTTTGTCGGCCGTCTCATGTCGTCAACCGACCTTGGCGCGTGTTGACATTATCACGTAATTCCCTAAATAAGCCATCCATTCCGGTGTCGACTCCCTAGAGAGTGACATCACCATTACAGGCAATTGCTCCGCCTCCTCACCAACATCGTCCTCATACATGTCGACACACGTACCGACACACAGCACACACACAGGGAATGCTCTGATAGAGGACAGGACCCACTAGCCCTTTGGAGAGACAGAGGGAGAGTTTGCCAGCACACACCAAAAACGCTATAATTATATAGGGACAACCTTATATAAGTGTTTTCCCTTATAGCATCTTTTTTATATATTTCTAACGCCAAATTAGTGCCCCCCCTCTCTGTTTTAACCCTGTTTCTGTAGTGCAGTGCAGGGGAGAGCCTGGGAGCCTTCCCTCCAGCCTGTGAGGGAAAATGGCGCTGTGTGCTGAGGAGATAGGCCCCGCCCCTTTTTCGGCGGCCTCGTCTCCCGCTCTTAACGGATTCTGGCAGGGGTTAAATATCTCCATATAGCCCCCGGAGGCTATATGTGAGGTATTTTTAGCCAAAAAAGGTTTTCATTTGCCTCCCAGGGCGCCTCCCTCCCAGCGCCCTGCACCCTCAGTGACTGCCGTGTGAAGTGTGCTGAGAGGAAAATGGCGCACAGCTGCAGTGCTGTGCGCTACCTTAAGAAGACTGAGGAGTCTTCTGCCGCCGATTCTGGACCTCTTCTCGTTTCAGCATCTGCAAGGGGGCCGGCGGCGAGGCTCCGGTGACCATCCAGGCTGTACCTGTGATCGTCCCTCTGGAGCTAATGTCCAGTAGCCAAGAAGCCAATCCATCCTGCACGCAGGTGAGTTCACTTCTTCTCCCCTAAGTCCCTCGTTGCAGTGATCCTGTTGCCAGCAGGACTCACTGTAAAATAAAAAACCTAAGCTAAACTTTTCTAAGCAGCTCTTTAGGAGAGCCACCTAGATTGCACCCTTCTCGGCCAGGCACAAAAATCTAACTGAGGCTTGGAGGAGGGTCATAGGGGGAGGAGCCAGTGCACACCACCTGATCCTAAAGCTTTACTTTTTGTGCCCTGTCTCCTGCGGAGCCGCTATTCCCCATGGTCCTTTCAGGAACCCCAGCATCCACTAGGACGATAGAGAAATAAGTGTTCTGAGGATAATACAGCAGCTGGGTCCCTCTAGGTTGATGTGTTATAAAGTAGACAGGATGCTGTTTTTCAGACGTATTCCCATGTTAAACGGTAAGACTCTGGGCGGAGGTAGCGCATATTAGGGGTCACATCTTGCCGGGCTGTCTGAGTATAGAGACGAGGGTTGCTTCAAGCTCGGTAATGATGGTAGAAAGTCTCCAGGCAGGGCTGAGAGTAGTGACAGATTAGTATGGTAAGGCACAATTAATTTGCAGAGCGTATTGCAGAGGCTGCAATCAGCAGCTTATTATATGTCTTCAATAGGTAGAGGTGAATACAGCATGCAGGATAAGTGGGCTCAGAGGATGTCACAGAGCAGCTATGTAGTAACTCTGTGTTGTACTGCCTGTGATCTCAGGAGCTGTTAGGAGAAATCCAAGATGGCCGCCGCCAGAATCATCAGGCCAGAGACTTCACTACCTCTGGCTTTAACGTGCACAGGGAGGGAGCCAACGGTATTTGGAAGGTACCTGAGGGTCTGGGAAGGGTCTCCGCCGCCCAGGCTGGGTGTTGTGAGCCCACAAGAGGTCCGCCGGGTCCCGCCGCGGCCGCGAACGGGTCCCGGAGCTCGGCGCCGGGCTGTCTCCAAAATCGAGGCCCCGGCTTCTGGAGGATGTGTAGGCCCCGATCTCGGAACTGCAGAATTCAGCTCCCAGCGTTACCGGAGGTCACTCCGGGCAGCCCCCAGCAGGTAGCAGCTCACTGGGGGGGATCAGGAGCCAGCAGAGGCTAATATAGGGAGATTTTGGCTGTTTTAGGGATTTATATTCAGGAGCTCCAGCCCAGCGTGACTGTTCAGGCCAGCGTCCAAGCCACCCCTCATAATGTTTTTAAACACCCTCTCTGCTCATTGTCCAGTAACATGTAGTGTATCCAGGAAGATTTTATATGCTTCTTAAGTTTTTTTCTGACGAAGGAGCTCCACCCTCTCACTGCATAATGAATGACTTCTTTTGCATGTCTATGGGGAGGTAGCGGGGCCATTATGAGAATTAAGCCATTTTGATCCCACCCCTTTTTCACAGACTGAGGTATTATGCCACTAGGGGGAGGGGTCCAATTACATAATGTGCCCAGCCACACCCCATAAGTGACCTTCTGATGCATCTCTCCAGGGGTTAAAGTGAGCCGGAACGGGCGGAACTGCGTTCCGCCAGTTCCACTTGGAGACGGAACGCAGTTCCGGCTCACCTAACCTGATGTCCCGGCGCTGCAGGGAGATGCCAGGCGCCCGCTAAGGTTGCATTACCAGCGGGCGCCCGTCTCCCTCTCCACAGCGGCAGCTGGAGGCAGGAGCTCACTACTGAGCTCTTGCTTCTGGCTCTGTCTGTGCGCGCTATGGGAGAGACCATAGTGCCGAGGAGCGGACGCCCAGAGAGGTCTGCGGCGGGAGCGGGGCTTGGAGAGTATGGTTCCTCCCCCCCCCTCCCCTCCCATATGTGTATTAGTAGCGACGCATCTACTGGGGGCAAGTTACTGGGGGGCTTTACTACTGGGGGCAAACTACAGAGGGGCAAAATACTGGGGGGCTTTACTACTGGGGCAAACTACAGAGAGGCAAACTACTGAGGGGCTTTAGTACTGGGGGGCAAACTACAAGGGGGCAAGCTACAAAGGGGCAAACTACTGGGGGCATTAATACAAGGGGGCAAACTACATGGGGGTTAAACTACAGGGGCTAAACAACTGGGGGCTAAACAACTGGGGGCTAAACTACATGGGGCAAAACTACATGAGGGCAAAACTACTGGGGGCATTACCACTGGGAGGCTAAACTAAAGGGAGGGAGGGAGGAGTAAATTACTGGGGTCATAACTGCAGGGGCATTACCAGTGGGGGCATGACTACTGGGGCTAAACTACAGGGGGCTAAACGACGGGGCATTACTACAGGCAACATTACTACTGGGGGCAATACTACACAGGGGCATTACCATTAAGGGCATTACTGATGGGGTGCACTGCTAATGAGAGCATTGTACAGGGGGCACTTCATAAGGGGCACCACTCCTGGGGACATAAGGGGCACTAATATTGCGGGCATTGCATAAGGGGCACTACTACTGTGGGCATTGTATAAGGGGTGCTACTGCTGTGGGCATTACTGTATGGGCCGACAAAGAAGCTGAGCTCCCGGTCCGCCCTCTGTCTCTCCGCCCCTACCATCGCCGCCGCACTGGAAGCCCTGGTTCCAGATTCCCAGCTGCAGCGGATCTGGGACCAGGCCGGCTTTATTATTCCTGCCGCCGCATCGAGCTCCTGTGACCGCGGCGCTACTAGTTCAAATCTGTTGCTGATTGGCTGCCAGTCCGCAGCAGTTTTGAAATATTAGCGGCGTGGTCACAGGATCTCGATGCGGTGGCAGGGATAATAAAGCCAGCCTGGTTCCAGATCCACTGCAGCCGCCCTCAGCCTCCTCTGCCACCCCGCCCCTTGGACCTCTGCATGCCCACAGCCTCCTCCTCCGCACTATCTCCGAGGCCCACAGCCTCCTCCATTCCACGCCTACCACAGCCTACTCATCCACCGCACCGCAGACCACTGCCGCTGCTAAACAGGTAATCTTACCCTGCTGCCTTTCTCTCTCCCTAGTCCCTACTGTATGCCCTTGCTGTCACTTTCCATGTCCCTGCTGTCATTTTCCATGTCCCTGCTGTCATTTTCCATGTCCCTGCTGTCATTTTCCATGTCCCTGCTGTCACTCTGTAGTGTGAATTTCGGCTCATACCGTGTGCTATAATGTGAATTTCGGCTCATACCGTGTGCTATAATGTGAATTTCGGCTCATACCGTGTGCTATAATGTGAATTCCGGCTCATACTGTGTGGTGTAATGTGAATTTGGCTCATACTGTGTGGTGTAATATGAATGTGGCTCATACTGTGTGGTATAATGTGAATTTTGGCTCATACTGTGTGGTATAATGTGAATTTCGGCTCATACTGTGTGGTAAAATGTGAAAGGGGTCCTACTATTGTGGTGCATAATGTGTATAAGGGGTATATGGTGTGGTAAACTACACTGAAGGGCACGCCCCCTTTTCAGGAGCGCACGTGCCTTTGGCGCGCACATAATTACAACCTTCACTTTTCCATACCCCCACTTCAAAATTTTCACTTGGGTGCTACTACTGTGGGCATTATTACTATTGTATGACCATGCCCCTTTCTTTTTGAGACCACACCCCCTTTTTGCTGCGCGCAATACCTTTTTTGCTTGGGCACCGTGGGGAGGGGGGTGAGTTCCACCACCTCTCTAGGACCACTTTAAGCACTGCATCTCTCCACTTGGTGTATGGGGAGGGTGTATTATATATACACATTTGTGTGTGATAAAGATTCTAGATATGTAGCAATTAAAACGAACCTCTACCCTACAAATCCAGAGTTTGCCCTTTTAATGTGCCAAATAGCTGTCCAGCAGAATGTTCACTCACATTTTTGGATCCGCAGACTTCTTATTTGTGCCAATCCATTAGACACATTCCTGTCCTTAGTTGCTATGGTACCAGAGCTGAAACACAGCACTGATTTCAAGGCATTCCAGAAACACTGTTGACTCCCTTGTAGGACACTGAATTATGTGCCATTATTTAGAGGCTAGTGACGCCACACTCACATCATATACCGTGTGACAATGAGGGCCAGATGCAAGTACATACCATACAACAGCTCACATTTTGCATTTTTTTGCTAGTTCCAGTAGGCTGATTCTGCTTGTTCCGGGGCTTACACGGTTTATTACATCTGCCCCAGAGAATTGCTGGGACAAAAGCCACCATCTGCACTGCAATCTCTTCTGCTTGTCATGGTACCCAGAGATCAGTTGCTGGTGACAGAATTTGATGGCAGACAGGAACCAGTTGGTTAATCTCAACCCTTTTTGATCCTTAGTTCTTTATAAGGATATTCATATGCCTATCCCAAGTATGTTTATATTGCTCTACTATCTTAGGGGGGTATTCAATTAGTGCCATTTTTTGGACTAGTCGAAAAAACTTCACTTTCGCTCGTTTTTAGGTTGAATTTACATCCGACCTATTTAATGCCAGTACCGTTTTTTCGATTGGTCAAAAACGCAGGCACTGGCGAAAACCACACGTATTGGTAAATTTGCCGCTGATACACGTGTTTTGGCATATTTGCTGCCATGTTTGCCCATTTTTGGCGCAATTCTCACCCATGCTGATTCGACAAAAAAGAGTGAAACAGCATGGGCGAAAATGGATTAAAAAACCCGCGAAAATGCCCGCAATTGAATACCCTGTCTCGAATTAGGCACTTATTTGAATACCCCACTTCGGAAGGAAGGCTATACCACTTATCCACTACGCTTTCTGTGAAGTCATTTTTCCTTAAATTTCCCCTGATACTGCCTCCCTCCAGTTTCAGGGCATGTCCTCCTGTACTTTGTTAAAACCCTTGGTATATTTAAAAGTTTCTATAATGTCCCCCCTTTAGGCCGCACAGCATGCTGACCGGAGCTTCCCCCATCAACAAGCAGCAATTGCGAAAGCATCGCAATTTCTGCTTGTTAGCAGAAACTGAGGAAGCCTCCTGCCGGCGCAGGAGACCCGCCGCCATATTCTCAATCGTGGCAGCTCCGTGTGATGTCACGCAGCCACCGTGATCACGCCCCCGACACACCCGTTTGGCAAACTCCGCCCCCCCTTCCATGCCGCACTGCCCCTGCAATGCGCTTCCCTCATCCCAGCATTCACAGCGGCAGCCAGCCAATGTGGAAGAAGAGGGACAGCTGCAGCGGCGCCGGCACCAATTACAGTGCGCAACTGCGGCTCCCGAGTCCCCCTCCCTCCTCCATCTCCCCTGCCGTAATGTGTAAAAAGGGGACTCTGTCCGCCGTAATGTGTAAAAAGGGGCTCTACCTGGTGTAGTTGCGCTACTGTGCAGCGTAATTTGAACAATGGAGACTACTGTGCACCGTAATATGAATTGATAATATTTTGTGGCCGCACCCCTACCCCATGAAGCCACGCCCATATGGCGCGCACTGCCCCTATTTTACATAAGGGGGGGTGGGGAGCGCCGATGCCATTTCTTACACACAGTGCAAAAATGTCTAGTCAGGGCACTGTTGCCGACCTCCCCCCACGACCGCCTCCCCCCCCAGACCCCCACCCCCCTGCGGGGCGATCTGAATAATTCCGGTTGGATCGCGATTTGCGATCCAACCTGAATTAGCCCCATGGTCTCCAGAACTGGATAGAGTATTCCAGGTGAGGGCGTACCAATACAGTGGCAGTATTACTAATTTCTTTCTGCCAACGATTCCTTTCCCTATGGAACCAAGCATCTGATGTGCCTTTCTCATTGCTTTGTTGCATTGCGTCCCTGCCTCTTGAAATAGTGACTCCTAGTACCCTTTCTCCTCCTATTACCCTTAATACTATATTTAGTCTTTGTGCTTTTGAGAGTGCATGATTTTGTATTTTTTATCATTAAACTCCAGCAAACTATGGTGGCCAATCCCGGGATCGGCGGGATCCCGGGATTTAGTGCCAAAAACGGCCGTGATACAATCCCGGGATTGGAGGCTCCAATCCCAGTGATTGAGGGATCAGCGTTGAGCATCCACAGGACGCTCAGACGCTGCCCGGCTTCCTCCTTCCGGCTCCATCGGCGCAGCATGAGGTCACCCTGTGCTGTCAGCCGCCGCTGGGGAGAGAGAATGTGAAGTTCCCCGCCCGCGGTATACGGTTAGTTATGTGTGCGGGGCGGGCGGGGTAGGGCGAGGGGGCGGCAACATAGTTAAAAGCCAATCTCGGGTATCCCGGATTAGGCATTTTTCAATCCAGATACCCGGGATTGAAAAATGGCCCAGGATTGGCTTCCCTACAGCAAACAGCTCCATCAGGAAGGTGTCTGCCTACAGAGTGATATGTCATGGGTTCAAATCCTGGGAATGACAATTGCAAATTATATGTCGAAAATATGGACAATGTGACTTTTAAAAGGTGCAGGAACTAGAGGGGGAGTTAGACACAGAAGAGATAGCTGCAGCTATTAACCACAGAAGGAGATAATGTCGGCTATCAATTAACTGATTAAAACAGTTCATTTGAGAGGTGTCACGACAAGCTGTAAATCAGCAGCAAATACAGGTCAGCACACCTTCAGGGCAGGAGCCCAGCGGCAGCTGACTCCATTGCCTCGGGAAGTTCCGCCTCTCACGGAGACCAATTTCCAGTATTAAGTCGACCATAGTGTGGTAATTTGTATCGTAAAATACAGGTAGTTCTGGGCCTCTTGTAACGCTATTTCAAAATTGGATTTATGGTACTTACATGTCAGACACTTCTTAGTAACTTTACTTACAAGTGGTCTGTAGCAAAGAGGTCTATACTCTATACAGTAAGACTCACCTTTTTTGTTTTCCTATATTGTAGACCCCTTTCTGTGTGACGAATATCAAAGAATTCAGGATTTTGTGTGTTCAAATCAGTAACAATGTCTGTCCATCTACAGGAAAAATATGAATGAAATGGTTACATAGCAAACGCAACTATTTCCTAGTACAGTAATGCATAACTAAACAAATTAACTTTTATTCCATTTTTGGGTTTCAAACATTAAAACAGGATTATTTGTTTTAACACTGGTCTGTCATCTATAAATGGTTCATGTGGCTTCAGACGTGACACCACACACAGATCTAGTAGCTGGTGCACAGTTTTTTTGTTTTCACCTAACAGTAGGTTCCAAAACCTTGAAGAGATAAGGGTTTTCTAGTGATAAAGTGCAATTACTTGTGCTAGTTCTAAAGCCTTAGTTTTCTATTAATATTTTTTCGACTTAACATACTTTTTACAATGAATTGTTGGATGTTTTCTGCTCGGTTCGCCTATTAATATCCAGTATTCAACTTCATGCTGGAACAACGGATCCCTGCAATGCAAAGATATATAGTACTGATCCATGTAACATTACAGGAAATATGCAATACATTTCTCTATACATGTCAAATGTTGACAGTAGATAAATAAACAATGTTTAACTAGGTTTATGTTATTGTTTTCACATTTAGACATATTTTACTCAAATTAACTCTGACATGTATTGCATAGATTCTACTCACCTGTATGCTTTACAGGGCTTTACTGGAGTAGCTTCAAATCCAATAGGGCAAAAATAGTGGTTCTGGCAATGATAAATGTAGGCCATGGAATCATCCTTCAAGCCCTGGGTCAATTTGGACAAAGCGCCAACAGCTAGAAAGCACATATGGGGAAACCAGGTCAAAACAGCAGCTTTCAATTAACTACAGCAGTCTCAGACTTCAAGCAACCATGGCTGATACAGTCAGCTTATCTGAATATACACTTATACAGACTTTAACAGGAAATAAAATAACATAAACAATCTAATCTCCGCTTGTGTTTGTGGGGATTCTCATATTTGTGTTATTTTGCAACCGTAGGGAGGGATTTTGTTTTTGTTCCTATCTTTCTAGCCAAATACTGGCAACAGCAAAATGTATGGCCCATACAATGCTGAAATTATTTTCTGTATGAAACCCCACGATAACCCATGGGAGACTTTTACATGGCTCAAATCATACCTCCTGGAGAACCATTCTTCCTTATGTGACCTTTAAGTCTCTCTCTTTGATTAAAAGTGTTTCCCATTTGTTCTACAAATACTTTTTATTGGAAAAAATACTGCCTTCCTGAGCTCTATTAATACTTCTTATGTTTGTAAAAGTTTCTATAATATCTCCTATGTCCCTGCTCTCCCCTAAGTGGCAGTCAATCCTGAGAAGCCCATACACCATTTTAGTAGCCCTCTCAGGATATAGGTTTAAGGTGTGTTCTCAACAGTGACTTATAAGTTGCAAACTAACCTCTATTCCAGCTCTTACTATACAAGCAAATATTCTGCTGCCATCTTCCACTGCTTACTTACCTTCATATACCTTTCCCCAGTAGACATAACTTCACTATTTGTTTTGTATTTTGCTTTTGCCTGTGTGCCACACATGCAATAAAACACACCTTGCCTTGTAAACCTTAAAGAAGTTAGCTAATTTATACCTTAAACAAAACTGAACCTAGGACTAATAATTGAACTAAACCATTGCCTCATGTCCTTTAGTGAAATATTATCTACAGTACAGTACAGTACTGTATGTACATCGCTAACTTAACTCAAATACAAGAATTTTCAGTTATGGAATTTAATGTAGATAATGCACCAAATACCATTGGTAAGCTCTAAGCTACAGTGGATCCAGTTAACCACCCTGATCACTTTAAATAAAAAAACAAACACACAAACGCCACAAGATTTATGTCACACTTTCTATGCACTTTTCGCTCACTCAAATAATCCTGTCCCAAACAAATAAAATTTACTTTGGAACTTCAGTGTAAAATTAGGAGCACAGGAGCTCCTAATCCATAATGTGCACTACCACATACACTACCACTACATTGGCACACTTATCTATGCACCTCCCAACCAACTAGGTGCATGTGAGCAAAGGTAGGTACAGTATGTGTAGTCATTAAAGAGCAGTTGTTGTGCGGTTTCACATTCCGTAAATTAAGTTTTACAGAAAGTTAAAACTATTTTAATCTATTACTCGAAACAGCATATCTGGCTGGCTGCACTGTGGGTTCTATATTACATAATTTAGATACTAGGGGGAACAAAAAAAGTCTTAATGCTAATAAGACGTCAAGGAGTCTATTTACGAAGCAGTGAAAAGTGTGGAAAAGTGAGCCAGTGGAGAAGTTGCCCATGGCAACCAATCAGCATTGAAGTAACATTTATAATTTGCATACTATACAATTGTACGGAGCAGCTGATTGGTTGCCATGGGCAACTTCTCCACAGGCTCACTTCTCCACTCTTTTCACTACTTCATGAATAGACCCCTTAATGGGAACTCAGTGTATGGCGAGTGCTCATATATACCCACAGAGACTATGTAATAGAAATGTAACAGACCATGATTTGTGGAAGCCGGCGCAATTTAGGGGAGCTAGTCATTAGATTTAATAATAAATCTAATTGGGGCTTTAAATCCAGTGACTATATTACAGATTCCCACAAATCGCAGGCTATTACATTTGGCCATATGAATGTTGGAACGCTTTGCTTAGTGGTTACCACTTAGTTATGTAATATTTATTCCCCTCAGACATACATTTAAAAAATGTAACAGTAGTTTGCATTTGAAAATAAAGCCGGAGGAGCAGAGTTATAAAATGAAGCTATACCATTGCAGACATTCGGCCAAAGCTTGCCGAAAAACCTTTGCAATATTCTGTCCAACCTTTGTTTTATACTGAATTGTTTTATCCGAAAAATATCATATGGGTATTTTTTCCCCACATAACAATGATCCAGTGAGGTGTAAACAAGGTGGGCAAAACAAAACCATGCCCTAAAACATGCCTTACTATACAGGTCAGCAGAAACAGCACATGCAATAAACAGGAATCCATATCCCCTCAGGAACGTAAGGGCTCAGGGTAAATACCTCCTCTTCAGTGCTATACATTGCTGCTGCATCACTGTGCACTCACCGGATTCTCCTGCAGTCTTATTCTTCCCATGTGGTTTGTACAGCATATATGAACACCCTTTCACATGAAAGTGATCATTCATTTGTTTGAACCATCTAAAAGGAGAAGAATTCCACTAAGGTTAAAATGCAGATACAGAAGAGATAATGGAGGTACAAATGTGTCTTCATACATCATTGCTGCAGTCACGGCAAACAGCCTCTCTTGGCACGCCAGGTTCCGTGACACTCTGCTAGCATCTGACATCTTTTTTTATGAAAATGCATCTTAGGGGTGTATTCAATAAGTGTCAGAAGCTGCCGTCTTGTCGGAAAGACGGCATCTTCCGACAGGTTTAGGTCGGAAAGGGTTCCGACCTATTCAATACTGGCTGTTTTTTTTCCAACAAGTCGGGAATTCCCGACTTGTCGGAAAACACGTGGATTGTCGGATTAGCCGTGGATCCACGTGTTCCGCGGGCAAATTCGACAGGTTTTGGCCCCAGTTCCGACAATGTCAATCCAACTTTTTTTAAAGTCGGATTGACACTGTCGGAACCGGGGAGATGAGACGTGTGAGGCGGCCGGAGGAGCAGAGGCATAGGCGGCCGGAGGAGCAGCGGTACAAGCGGCCGGAGGAGCAGCGGGACAGGCGGCCGGAATAGCAGAGGCAGCCGGAGGAGCCAGGGATCGGGGACTGGTGAGTATTGCCAGTATTGACGGTCGGATTTGGCTGCCCCATTGAATACTCACCTGTCGGGCAGGTATTGAATATACCCCTTAGTCGCAACACAAGGCAAATAAGACGCACAAGAACACTGCTGATTCATTTAATAGGTGACACTTGTATATCTGTGTGCGAGGGAGCCTCTGAATCGGCGTATGCAGTGCCATGATTACATAGAGGGGTTGTAATTAGGTAGGATAGCTTATGGAGGTTACGTGGGTGGTCCTGGAGTTTGATTAACCTCTTCAGGCAGTCTTGTTTCAGGAAACACTTGTAGGTTTGGAGCAAGTTAGAAGAAATTCTTATTGTGCTCGGGCGGGCCGGGGGGCAGTGCACGGACTGGGTGTACCCGGAAAAAAATCCTGTCACCATGAGTGGGAGCAGGTAATGAGTGTGGATGATAAAAGCAGAGTTGGGAGATATTTTGAGATAAGCGAGATGCAGGTAGGTGTTGAATGGTTTATAGAAGTATAAGTAAAAGTATTTTTTTATTGAATGCAGGAAAAAACAAAACAAAAACAGGCAACCAGTGTAAGAACTGCTGGGCCCGTGCATTTAAAACAGATTATGGGGGTGAAAGTCTGTTTAGGGGGAAGACCAGTAAAGATTCTATTGCAATAAAAGCAATGCTGGTTATAATGAGTGTATATTAATTGTGTGTGAGATATGGACATATTCTGGATATGTTTCTTGGATGTACAGTATGTATTAGGATTTGGAAACAGATTGAATGTGGGCAACAATGAACAGTTCAGAGTCAAGGATGACACCTAGGCAGCGAGCTTGAGGGATACGGTTAATGGTCATGGTATCACAAAAGAGAGATCATGTCAGAACAAGAACTACAATTGGCCAGTGAAAATATTAATTCCGATTTTGTATAAGTTTAAGGTGGAGAGATGACATCCTAGATCAGAGCTGGCCAAACCAGTCCTCAAGATCTACCAACAGTTCATATTTTCCAGAACACCTAGCTGGTGCTCAGGTGTAGTCATTACTAATTAAGATGTGCTGCATTCATTCCTAACTGACAATTCTACAGATCTCCAGGAGGACTGGAAAACATGAACTGTTGGTAGATCTCGAGGACCGGTTTGGCCAGCCCTGTCCTAGATGAAATGGAAGTTTTGAAAACGATGCTATGTTTAAGCTATCGTGCTGTATATAACATAACTGGCTGAATTTACCTCATCAAAGTTGTATTCCCAGTAAAAGGACCAAAACGAATCTCTTCAAAGGGTGGCTGAAAACCCAAAATATGCAGAGCTTCTTCTTGGGTTATTGGTGGAAGACTTTGGGATAGACAAAACCATGATGTTGTATCAGTATGAACCACAATAAAGCACAGTCATGTTTAATAAATACATTGTTTAAACAGAGAACATCAGACAAATTATATTTTTATAGAAAGCTATCTCCTCAATTAAAAAAAACAAAAAAACTTTACCCCTGCGCTTTTATCTGGAGAACAGCATGGGCCAGTACTGAGCGCACTAGAGAGTAGCTCCCGGGTTTACTATCTGGAGATTGGGCCTTTGGTATATACATTGCTGGCCTGTGCCAGAAATGTATGTAACCCAGGGATACAACATTGGTTGCAGCAACTCACTTCACAGAGAAAGCTGCTGCAGATGAATGTGCTGCTACCGCTGTTTGCTGCTCCTCAGCGTGCGTCTCCGTGCGATCGTGAGTTTGCCGGAGGGAGCAGGGCGGGACCGCGGCGCCATAACCGGTGGGGTTTGGGGAGGGAGCAGAGCGGAAAGTCATTCATCTTTCAGCCATCATCGCTCGTGGCCGAACACACTGAGCGATGATGGCTGAAAAATGAAAAATGACCCATCATTGCCAAACATGCTGGTAAAACCAGCAGACGGACCACCTCGCTGGCGATAATGTGGGACTGCGCATCATCGCCCGTCATCCGTCGCTGGGCCATACACATTGGCTGACTTTGACGTCCAAATCACTCAAAACAGCCAAAATGAGCAATTTTGAGGCCAAAGTCGCCTAGTGTGTATGGTCCTTAAGAGGTGTCTAGGTAGAACTAGAGATTCATTGTCATGTTCCAGAGAAAGTGTAGTTGTGATTTTAGATTTGTCATTCATACTTATCAGGTAAATTCACCTTCCTCTCCTCCAAATACCTCATTACCTTATTATCAAAATGACTTATTGTTGAAAAGCTGCTTAGATCAAAAATAAATGTTTTAAGCGTTAACTACAAAGTGCAGTTACTATTTTCCACCATAATAGGCTTATAAATCATATAACGTTTGCAACCAGAGTAAAGCAAGAGAGTGACAGTGCACAATGGACTCCTACATCTCCTGCCAAGGCAGATAATAGGATTTTAATTACCTACCGGTAAATCCTTTTCTCGTAGTCCATAAGGGATATTGGGGAATCTAGTAGGATGGGGTATAGATGTGGTCCAAAGGAGCCAGTGCATTTTAAATTTCTTCAACTGGTTGTGCTGGCTCCTCCCCTCTATGCCCCCTCCCACAGGCAGTTATAGGTAAAAACGTGCCCAAAATGAGAAAGGACATATATGAGAAAAGGAAATATGATAACAAAGAGTGGTGAGATTTACAGACCAGCACACCATGAACCAACAACAACCAGCATTGGCTGGTAACAACAACAACAACAACAACAACAACAGCAACAGCTGAACAGATAACCACATAACGAGAACCTGCAGAAAAAAGTCAACGCACTGAGGCGAATAGGGAATCTAGTACGATGGGGATGTCCAAAAACTTCCAGAACGGGCGGGAACGTGTGGAGACTGCTGCAGCACCGCCTGCCCAAACTGGGTATCCTCTTTGGCCAGGGTATCAAACTTGTAGAACTTCAGAAAAGTGTTCTCCTACGACCAAGTAGCCGCTCGGCATAGCTGTAAGGCCGAGACTCCACGGGTAACCACCCAGGAAGAACCCACTTATCTGGTAGAGTGGGCCTTCAGAGACTTAGGAACAGGTAAGGCTGCCGACACATGGGCCTGTTGAATATTAAGCCTAATCCAATTAGCAATGGACTGCTTTGAAGCATGACAACTCTTTTTCTGCGCATCATAGAACACAAACAAAGAATCCGTCTTTCTGATCTGAGCCGTTCTTTTGACATAGATCTTCAAGACTCGCACAGTATCTAATGCCTCCGGAGGATCAGAAGTGTCAGAACTGGACGAAACCATAATAGGCTGATTCAGGTGAAACGCAGAGACAACCTTCGGCAGGAACTGCTGCCTATTTCGGAGCTCCGCTCTGTGTTCGTAAAAGACAGAGTATGGACTTTTACACAACAAGGCCCCTAATTCTGAGAGACGTCGAGCAGAAGCCAGGGCCAGTAACATCACCATCTTCCACGTGAGGTACTTGTCTTCTACCGTTGTCAGAGGTTCAAACCAGGAGGCCTGTAGAAATTCCAATACTACATTCAAATCCCAGGGCACCGTAGGCGGCACAAAAGGAGGTTGGATGTGGAGACCTC
Source organism: Pseudophryne corroboree (assembly GCF_028390025.1). Taxonomy (NCBI): domain Eukaryota; kingdom Metazoa; phylum Chordata; class Amphibia; order Anura; family Myobatrachidae; genus Pseudophryne; species Pseudophryne corroboree. The sequence goes on along the minus strand of NC_086445.1, from coordinate 375,789,362 downwards.
CTTGCAAGAAGGTCTGAACTTCTGGCAACACTGCCAATTTCTTCTGGAAGAAAAATGGATAGGGTTGAAATCTGGACTATAATGGAACCCAGACTTAAGCCTTTATCCACACCAGCCTGCAGGAAATGTATGAAACGTCCCAAGTGAAACTCAGCAGGCGGATATGTGTGTTCCTTCCACCAAGAGACATATCTTCCAGATTAGATGATAGTGTTTTGACGTCACAGGTTTCCTGGCCTGAACCATGGTAGCAATAACTTTATTTGGAAAGGCCCTTGTGAGCTAGGATGTTTGGCTCAACCTCCATGCCATCAAATGAAGTCGCTGTAAGTTCGGGTAGACAAACGGTCCTTGTTGAAGAAGATCTCTTCGTAGTGGTTAAGGCCAAGGGTCTTTGACGGACATGCCCAGAAGATCCGCGTACCACGCCCTTGAGGCCAATTAAAATTGCCTGGACTTCCTGATTTCTGATGCACTTGAGCACCCTGTGGAGTAACGGAATCGGAGGAAACAGGTAGACCAGCCTGTAAGGCCAAGGCAATGTCAGTGCATCCACTGCCCTCGCCTGAGGGTCCCTGGTTCGTGAGCAATACCAGTGAAGCTTCTTGTTGAGACGAGATGCCATCATGTCTATCTGTGGGCAGCCCCACCGGTGGATGATCTGCTGGAACACCTGCTGGTGGAGCCCCCACTCCCCCGGGTGTAGATCATGACGACTCAGGTATTCCACTTCCCAGTTGTCTACTCCCGGAATGAAGATTGCGGACATTGCTCTTGCATTTCTTTGACACCTCTCGCATGCAGGCTCTGGTTTTTGTCCCTCCCTGCCGATTGATGTACGACACTGCTGTGGCGTTGTCCGACTGAACCTGGATCGCCTGATCCTTGAGCAAAGAAGAGGCCTGAAGCAGAGCATTGTAGATCGCCCAAAGTTCTAGAATGTTGATCAGAAGGAGGCTTTCGTGGGTTGACCACCTGCCCTGGAACTGCGCCAATGGGCGACAGCTCCCCATCCTCTTAGACTCACATCTGTCGTGAGGAGGGTCCAATCCTGAATCCCGAAACTCCGGCCCTCCAGTAGATTGGAGGACTGCAGCCACCACAGGAGGGAAATCCTGGCCTGAGGTAACAGCTGTATCATCCCGTGCATCTGAAGATGTGAACTGGACCATTTGCTCAGGAGATCCAGCTGAAAAGTTCTGGCATGGAACATGCCATATTGGATTGCCTCGTAGGAGGCGACCATCTTCCCCAACAATCTTATGCAAAGACGGATGGGACACTCGAGCAGGTCAGAGTACCATGCGGACCATCTCCTGAAGTGTTCTCGTCTTGTCCTCTGGTAGGAATACCTTCTGGGCCACAGTATCCATTAACATCCCCAGGAACAGGAGCCGCCGAGTCAGCTCCAGGTGGAACTTCTGTAAGTTAAGGATCCACCCGTGGTGTGACAGAAGTTGGATAGTGCGGTCGATATGGAGCATCAAAAGCTCCCTGGATCTTGCTTTGATTAGAAGGTCGTTCAGGTAAGGGACAATATTGACACCCTGGACCCGGAGCTGGAACATCATCTCCGCCATCACCTTTGTGAACACCCTCGGAGCTGTGGACAGGCCGAAGGGCAGTGCCTGGAATTGGAAGGGATTTTCCAGCAGGGCAAACCGCAGGTACGCCTGTTGAGGCGGTCAAATCGGAATATGGAGGTAGGCATCCTTGATATCCAAGGAGACCATGAATTCCTGTTCTTCCAGGCCTGCAACTCCTGCTCGCAGGTATTCCATTTTGAACTTGAACACTTTCAAGTAAGGATTCAAGGATTTTAGATTCAAAATGGGTCTTACCGAACCGTCCGGTTTCGGCACCACAAACAGGTTGGAGTAAAACCTCTTGCCACGTTGCAGTATTGGCGCTGGAACAATGACGTGGCACTGGCCCAACTTTAGGATGGCCTGTTGCAACGTAACCTGCATATCCTCCAAAGCTGGTAAGCTTGATTTGAAAAATCGTTGGGGAGGAGTACTGTTGAACTCAAGCTTGTAGCCCTGAGAAACGAGATCTCTGACCCAGGTATACTGGCAGGAAGCCTCCCAGACGCGGCTGAAGTGACGCAGTCTAGCTCCACCTCGAGATCCCCTCGGGGTGGGTGGGCACCGTCATGCTGAGACCTTACCGGAAGCAGAACTCGTGGCCTGTTCCTGAGAGCTGGTGCTTGCAGGTTTTCTGGACTTACTTCTGGTGCCTCTAGTCCCATTGGAGGCACCTCTGGCCTTAGATCGAAATCTGTGAGACCGAAAGGACTGTACAGACAGCCCCGGGGTAGGAGCGTCTCGCCGACAGGGCCCCAGAGGGGATAAACGTGGATTTTCCAGCCGTAACTTTGGAAATCCAGGTATCCAATTCAACCCCAAAGAGCCATTCCCCAGAAAAGGGGAGGGATTCCACACTACGTTTGGATTGTGCATCCGCAATCCATTGACGCAACCACAAGGCCCTGCGCGCCGACACTGCCATGGCAGAAGTCCTAGCATTAATGTTCCCCATCTCCTTGAGAAAATCAGAGAACACATGTAGTGTCCTGAATGTGTTTTAGGAGGGTCACCATAGTGACCAGGGGCATAGCCCCAGAGAGGCCCCCCTGAATTTGAATGGCCCAGGAATGAATGGCATGGGTCATCCAGCAACCCGCAATGACCGGCCTTTGTGATACACCTGCTGCCATGTAAATAGATATGAGTGTAGTCTCTATTTTCCTATCCCCAGGGTCCTTTATGGTAAAGGAGCCCGGGGCAGGCAGCACCGCCTTTTTGGACAGTCGAGAGACTGACACGTCAACCCCTGTGGATTCCTCCCAAAATTTGCTACCTTCAGGAGCAAATGGGAAAGTGCGCAAAAACCTTTTGGACACTTGGAATTTTTTGTCTGGATTTTTCCAGGCCAGCTTGAATAGGTCATCTAACTCTGCAGAATCAGGGAAAGTGACATTAGGCTTGTTTTGTGTAAAGAAAAACGACTGCTGTGATGCAGTGTCCTCTAGAGCGAGCCTTAACACGTCTCGTGTAGCCAGAATTAGGGGTTCAATACCCTGAGCAGAATCGGGATCCCCACTAACAGGGTCCATGTCCTCACCATCCTCCTGTATATCCTCATCTGTCAGATATTAGTGCAGGTAAACCACGCTTTTGTGGTCCTGCATGAGAGGTTAGGGGAGCTGTGCAACTTCTTGCCCTAGCAGCTAAATCTGCAACAGCCTGTTGTAGTAGCTGAGTTTTCTGAACAATTGCAGTAAGCTGGGAGGACATATCAGACATAGTTTTAAGAGACCCTAGCCAGTGGGGCTCTGGACCCTCTCCCCCAGTCCCTTCACTGAATTGTGAAGATTGGCTGCATTGTTCACATGAAACAGAATCAGATGATAATGGTGTGGCATACACTGCACAGCTTGTGTTTACCCATATTTCCCAGTAAGCACAATAACATACACATACACACAGAGTGTTATATTGTAAGCCTGCCCTACTGTATGTGAGAGGAGACCCACAGAGAGAAGGACACCAGCACACCCCTAGCTGTACAGCCCTAGTGAGGCTGGACGCTAACTATATTACAGTAAACACTAAGAAATCCTGTCCTGTAGAGCACCCAGATAGTGTACAATAGCGGCTCTCCCCCTTTGCTACACCCTGTACCAGAAGGTGCCAAAATGCCTCTGGTCCCGCTCTGTGGTAGCTTCGCCCCCCCCCCCCACCCCATAGCGCCTGCAGTGCTTTATTATATTGGCAATGTCTCCTAACAGCTTAAAAACATCACAACAAGTGCTAGTTTAAGAGGTCGTGTGACAATCTATACGGCGTGCGCGCGTTCAGCCGCACAGTGAACAGGGTAACCCCCCTAGCGGGGCCCCCGGTTTGTACTCGCCACAGTTGTCACCTTCAGGCAGTGTTAGCGGTGTGCTGCGGCTGCGACAGCCAAGGTGCAGTGCCCCGCTGAACAACAACCCCTCAGAACTGTGGTCCTGCAGGGGGGAAGCGGCTCTGCACCACGTAAGGCCGATGACCGTTCCCCCTCCCCTCCCGTTCCCCCTCCCCTCCCCCCCTTAAATCCCACGGTGCAGGTATGCTGTTGCCCAAACAGCATACCGAAAATAAACATTAAAAAGAAATTGAAGAAAACTCTCTGGAGCTCAGAGATGTGCATCCTCTCCTGAGGGCACTTTTTTCTAAACTGCGTGTGGGAGGGGGCATAGAGGGGAGGAGCCAGCACACCCAGTTGAAGAAATTTAAAGTGCACTGGCTCCTTTGGACCCTGTCTATACCCCATCATACTAGATTTCCCAATATCCCTTATGGATGCTAGAGAAATAGGGGCTATATTGTATACAGTATGTCTTTGAAACCACAATATGACAATCACAGTACATCTGAGTGCAACCATATTGTACCTCAATAATAATTATATATATATATATCTACAGTATATCTATCTAATAAAATGAGGCAAAAAAACTCCCAGGTTGTGACAAGAAAGGCATGGTAAATGCAACTCAAACTTTTAGTACATAATCTAAAAGTGCATGGAATACAGTTTATATTCAATTGATAAACTGCTCTGCTCTTGGACTTCCATTTTATTTATGACTGCAGTCACCTGTGTTGAAGTGATTAATTGACTACAATCATACATAAAGAGGGAGGTCCAGGAGCAGAGTATTTGTACATGTGGAAGGGGTCATGTTGGAGAGCATAAGGTATGCGGCTCAATGAGGGAAGGGAAGGGAGGATTAAATTCTGGCATGATCATACTGAGACTGTCACACTGCAGGCAAAATCAGCATACAGCACCACTGATAATGCAATCCCAGAGGTAAACCGGTTAACTAGTTTGTTCGCAAATTATGCATTCAACGCAGAAGGTTAATTTACCAGAGAGAAAACTACTGTCTGACTGACCGCACTCATTATCACTAATAATGATCCTCATTGGTGGCGTACTTACCTTCCAGATCCCAGAGTGCTAAAGAGAAAGTTCCAGCAGGATACTAAAGAGGAAATCCCACATGAGGTCTTATACTGTGGCCGACTGATGCAGTACCTGCAGTGACAACATGGGAAAGTACAGACATGAATTGCTTTGAATTTTATGCCTGTCTCATTACGTAAACTGTTCTAAACAAATTACAGCATTGAAGGATTACAAACTAGAATATAAATTATATATAAATTATTTATTAGTTATTCGGTAGAGTCTGTATAAGCCTCCATTCCAATAGGAGTGAATTTAATCACACTAAGCCTGAGACGTAGATGTCTATCTTGTATGTGGTGGAGCGACCGTTTGCCATTGTGTATGGTCTTGCGATTTCAGTCGGAGAGAGGACTTATTTGCAGTGACTGACAATCAGAGGCTATTTGTGGGAGACATAAGAGGAGGCGACACAAATGCAGGCAGGTGGTGACCATTTCTGGGGCATCACAGCTTGCGACTACGATCCATAAGGTTACTCAGATGGTCAGTGTTTGAACGATGTGCATCCTATGGTTGAGTCTTTGTACACCAGCAGTGACTGAAAGAAGTCAATGCAAAACCTAGCCGCTGCTGCAACATTTGCATGTTTTCGCACCTTTGCTCCTGTGCCAGCAGGAATACAGACAGCGGTATTCCGACACAAAGGATCCAGACACCTACTAGGTAAGAATACTATGTCTAAGCTCCTACCTCCCTAATCCTCCCTCTCAACAGCCTGACCCTAACCCTACTCTCCCAGCAGTCTAACCCTAACCATCCCCAGTGGTGCCTAAACCTTACCAACCCCTCCCTGCAGCCTAAACCTACCCCTTCCGCCCCCACTGCCTAACCCTAAGCAGCCCCGGCATATTTACGTTTGATATGCTGTCAGTCGTGATTCCGGCGCCGGCATTGCAATCGATGTCGGGATCTCAGCGTCAGGATTCTGAGCAGTGTTGGGATTCCGCCATCGGTATTCCGACTGTTGACACCCCGAATGTCAGTATCCTGACTGGATCCCGAAAATAGCTACGTACAGTACAAATAAAAGTGTTTCACGAATGTGCAGCTTGCAGCTCAGACAAGGTTGGGTTAGGCTCCTTTTGCCGAATGTGGTGTATGTGTAAACAGCATTGAGGCATCTGCATAATAGCATAGCCTTACATCTGCAAGTGAGATAATCTAAGGCAGTATCCCATTACTCTCATTCTTCATTTAAGACTAGATCAGTCTAAATAAAGCAGTATTTTATGATAAAAAGGGATAGGATGAAATAAATTAAGGCTGTGGTCTTTGTGGCACTTAGCTTAACTTAAATAATGTCTTTACCAGATACTGTACGCATTTACAAATCAGACCTGCAGGCCATAAAAATGATATGCAGAGCATTTACCATGCTGATAACTCCAATAAATGGAATATTGGTGTGCTCCCTCTCATGTATGTGGCAGCCAGGTCAGAGCAAATCTAAAAAGGAGATTTATGGTAGACTTACCATGGTTAAAGCTCTTTCTGAGAGGTACACTGGGTTCCACAGGGAATACATCAGGGTGTAGAGATGGATCTTGATCCAGAGGCACAATCAGGCTGAAGCTTTAGACTGTCCCAGAATGCATTGTGGGGCCTCCTCTATAACCCCACCTCGAGGCACTGTGAGCTCAGTTTCGTTAACCAGTCCAATGCAGAAGCAGGTAAAAGAGAAGGCAGATGTTAGTCACATAGAACCACATTCTCACGAAAGGAGAAGGGACTAGTGGCTAATGCCATACAAACCCAAAGTAGCTAAGTGCGTCAGGGTGGGCGCCCTGTGGAACACAATGTACCTCGCAGAAAGAGCTCTAACGATGGTAAGTCTACCATAAATCTCCTTTTCTGCAGCGGGGTACACTGTGTTCCACAGGGAATACATCAGGGATGTCATAAAGCAGTTCCTCAAGGGAGGGGACGCACCTTAGCGGGTATGAGAACCCGGCGTCCAAAGAAAGCATCCTGGGATGCGGAAGTATCAAAGGCATAGAACCCATGCCTGTTCATTGAGGACCACGTAGACTCCTTGCACAATTGTTCTGCGGACGCACCACAAGGGGATGCTCAAAACGGTCCAACAGACCGAGTAGAATGGGTTTTAACAGCAGCAGAAGCTGGCAGTCCAGCCTGCGCATAAGCTTGTGCCATCACCATTCTAATCCATCAGGCCAAGGTTTGCTTATTCGCATGCCAGCCACATGTGTGGAAACCAAACAGTACAAAGAGGGTATATGATCTCCTGATAGAGGCAGTCCTCTCCACATATATACGGAGAGCCCGTACCACATCCAAAGGCCGTTCTTTGGAGGACAATTCGGAAGAGATGATGGCCGGAACTACAATCTCCTGATTAAGGTGAAAAGATGACACCACCTTAGGTAAATAACCAGGGCGAGTTCTAAGAACTGCTCGGTCACGATAAAATATCAAAAAGAATGGACGACAGGACAAAGCGCCCGAGTCTGACACCCTTCTAGCAGAGGCAATAGCCAGCAGAAACAGGACCTTGGCTGTGAGCCATTTAAGGTCCACTGACTCAAGAGGTTCAAATGGAGACACCTGCAGGGCATTCAGGACAACAGACAAATCCCATGGAGCCTCAGGAGGGACATAGTGAGGCTGAATCCGCAGTACGCCCTGAGTGAATGTATGAACGTCAGGTATAGACGCAATTTTTCTCTGAAACTACACCGACAATGCAGATATGTGAACCTTGAGGGAGGCCAGACGAAGTCCTAAATCCAGGCCTTGTTGCAAAAAAGCCAGAAGTCTGGAAGTACTTAACTTGGAAGCATCGTAATTCTTAGCTGCACACCATTTGAAGAAAGAATTCCAGACCCTATAAGAAATCCATGCAGAAGCCAGTTTGCGGGCCTTTAGCATAGTTTGGATAACCGCCTCAGAGAATCCTTTGGCCCTCAGGAGTGAAACTTCAAGAGCCACGATGTCACAGCCAGTCTGGCCAGGTCCAGGTAGACACAAGGGCCCTGAACGAGGAGGTCTGGGCATTGAGGAAGTAGAAGAGGACGCTCGATTGATAGACCCTGCAGGTCTGAGAACCAATGCTGTCTGGGCCACGCTGGAGCAACTAGAAGTAGTATTCCTCCTCCTTGCTTGAGCTTCTGTTGTGCCCTGGGCAGAAATGACACTGGAGAGAACATGTAGGGCAGCCGAAAGTTCCATGGAACTGCCAGTGCATCCACGAACGCTGCTTGAGGATCCCTTGTTCTTGATCCGAAGACCGGAACTTTGTGATTGTGTCGTGATGCCATCAGGTCTACATCTGGTAGACCCTACTTGTCCACTAGGAGTTGAAAGACTTCCTGATGAAGACTCCACTGTGTACGTCCTGACAACTGAGGAAATCTGCTTCCAAGTTGAGGACTCCCGGAATGAACACCGCCAATATTTCTGGCAGATGGCGTTCCGCCCAACGAAGGATTTTTGACACTTCCATCATTGCCATGAGACTTTGAGTGCCGCCTTGATGGTTTATGTATGCCACAGTGGTGGTGTTGTCTGATCGTACTTTAACAGGCCTGTTCTGTATCAGAGGCAGGGCAAGAGTCAAAGCATTGAACACTGCCCGCAATTCAAGAATGTTTATCGGGAAGAGGGATTCCTCCTTGGTCCACCGACCCTGGAGAGAGTGTTGCTCCAGCACCGCGCCCCAACCCCTCAGACTGGTGTCCGTAGTCAGTAGGACCCAGTTGGGGATCCAGAAGCGATGGCCCCTGCTCAACTGCTGGTCCAGTAGCAACCAGCTCAGTTACAGACAAACCTCCGGAGTCAAGGAGATCATGTGAAACCTGGTCCGATAAGGCAGGCCATCCCACTTGGAAAGGATTAACCTCTGTAGAGGGCGGGAATGAAATCGAGCGTACTCTACCATGTTGAAAGCCAACACCATGAGGCCTAGTACTTGCATCGCCGAGTGTATCAACACTCTTGGGCGAGAGAGGAAGTATCTAATCCTGTCCTGAAGTTTCAGGACTTTCTCTGGAGACAGAAACAGTCTTTGGCTGTGTATGTCCAGCAGTGATCCCAGGTGCACCATGCTCCGAGCAGGGACCAGCGAGGACTTCTTCCAGTTTACAAGCCACCCGTGGGCTTGTAGGAAGCGTACAGTGAGTTGCAGATGACTGAGGAGGAAATCCTGGGAGTTCGCCAGGATCAGCAAGTCGTCCAGATACAGCAGGATTCTGATTCCCTAATGACGCAGATGAGCCATCATCACGGCCATAACCTTGGTGAAGATCCGAGGGGCCATGGCCAGTCCAAACGGCAGAGCCAGGAACTGATAGTGAAGGTTGCCAATAGCAAACCGCAGATATTGCTGATGCGTTATGGCAATAGGTACATGCAGGTAAGCATCTTGTATATCCAGGGATACCATATAGTCTACGGGTTTCATGGCCAGTACAATCGAGCCCAGCGTTTCCATATGGTACTTGGACACTCTCACAAATTTGTTCAGTGATTTGAGGTGGAGTATAGGCCGGAAAGACCCATTGGGTTTCGGGACTAGAAACAGGGTCGAGTAGTATCCTCCACCTCTCTGGGACAGGGGTACCGGCACTACCACTCCTGTATCCAGGAGGGAATGCACAACCAGGTGTAGAGCTTGCGCCTTCAACGGGTCTGAAGGAATAACAGAACTGTTATAATGCAGAACTAGCGAGGGGGACGGCTCTTGAAAGAAACCGCGTACCCGTGAGAGATGACTTCTCGCACACATGCGTCTGAAGTGGTCTTTAACCAGACCTGGGTGAACTGCTGAAGTCGGCCTCCCACCCTGGGATCCTCCAGGGGGAGTCCCGCCCCGTCATGCAGCAGGCTTGTCTTGTTTGGAAGCAGGCTGACGGGCGGCACAGGATTGTTTTGTTTTGGGCTTAGTGGTTTTGGGAGCACGAGCTTGTCTCGGGTATGTCTGACCCTTCGCTTTGCCTTGAGATCGAAAGGAACGAAAAGTGGTACTCTTTGCCTTCTGTGCAGAAGGATTAGTATTCGGGAGAAATTCAGTCTTAGCAGCCGTTAAGTCAGTCACAATCTTATTCAGATCTTCCCCAAATAGGATGTCTCCCTTTAAAGGAAGTACCTCCAAAGTCTTTTTGGAGTCCAGGTCCACCTTCCATGACCTCAACCACAGAATTCGGCGAGCCAGGATGTACGTAGTCGACGCCTTGGCCGCCATTACACCTGCCTCAGAGGAAACCTCCTGAATATATTGGGAGGCAGTGGTAATATGAGACAGATATTGTCTGGCAGTGTCATATATATCCTGAGACAGCTCATCCTCTATTGCCGGAACCCATGCTTCAATTCCTTTTGCGGCCCAGGAGGCCTCTATAGTGGGTCTATGTACAGCACCTGTAAGGGAGTAAATAGACTTCAGGCATCCCTCCACACGCTTATCGGTCGGTTCTTTCAGCGAGGTGACAATGGTGACAGGCAGAGTAGATGACACCACAAGACGGGTGACATGGGAATCCACCGGTGATGAATTTTCCAACTTGTTACACAACTCAGCAGGGAGAGGATAGCGAGATAGCATCTTTTTAGGCAGGGAGAATTTATTTCCTAGAGAAGACCAAGGTTCCTGACGTATGTCTACTAAGTGGTCAGAATGTGGTAAGACTACTTTAGCTACCTTCTGATGTTTAAACTTATCAGGTTTCTTAGACGCAGTAGTGGGATCTACATCATCATCGATTTGTAGAATCAGCTTAATAGCCTCCACTAAGTCAGGGACATCAACCTGAGTTGTAGGTTCCTCGTCAGAAGCAACTGAATCAGTGTCTGACAGGTCAGTATACTCCCCATCCTCATCAGAAGTATCATCTTATATATTAGTGGATTGTGAGGAGGAAGCGGCCCGCTTAGATGACCCCTTGACCCCTGAAGGGATGTGGGGTAGGTTTTTGTCTTACCAAAGATTGATTCAATTGCTGCAACTGGGTAGACAAATTATCTAACCAAGGCGGATTTACCATAGGGACAATATGTGGCTGCAATGGCACAGGAGGTCCCATAGGGGGCGTAAGGCGTGTCACAAGCGTATTGAGCATAGTTGAGAATGCTGCCCAAGGTGGCTCCTGATTGGTTACAGGAGCTGTGGACTGACTGGGAAATGTATGGAACATATTACACAGACCACCATTTAAAGCTTCCCCCCCAGACAAATCCGTGGCGCATGGGCTGCATGATACAGAAGCGTCCGTGGATTTCCCGCCTTTTGTGTTAGACATTTTAGTGAATGTAACCGCAGAGCGCATGAGTATGATACAGCCAGACAGAGTACAATACCTGCGAATAAATCCCCTAGTATGTGACTGCGTACACAGTACACAATACCAGCGAATAAATCCGGTATGATGTGACTGAGTACACAGTAGAATACATTTAACGGTAAATACTGTGCAGCACTATATATGAGACCCTGACGCACCTAGTCCTTTAGGGTACAGAATACATTGATAGCTATAGCTGGGATACATTGAAAGTTAAATCCACATAGCAGATACAGGCACACACAGTCACGGTGACAATGTAGATAATTATTTTAATGAGACAATAAAACTGCACTGGACTAGTAAAATATATATATATATATATATATATATATATATATATATATATATATATATATATAAATAAATAAATAAATAAATAAATAAATAAAACAATGCGCGGTCCGACACCGGATGTATATATCAGAATACTCGTACAATATATTCTGGTAGAGGTACACTTGTTCTTAACTAACACTGTCTTAAAATGACATGTAGAATACTTAAGTGTCTGTAAACTCACAGCGCTGATCAATCAGGTGGATTTACAGAGGAGACCTTGCCCTGCAGTCCCGGAGACCAATCGCAGCTACTGTGAGAATATGGCGCCCAGCATCTAGGTCAGGGAGTAAGGGAGAGTGTGAAGCAGCTCCAGGGCAGGAACACCAGCAGTTGTTGGCGCCTGGAGCTGGGGGAGGGGCTACAGGTCAAGCGCCTTTCCCCTATGTAGGTCCTCACCACTTTGTACTATGGAGCCTTATTAAAGTGGATATTTTACTATTCGACCTGTGCTCCCATGCCCTGGTGGATATAGTGGGGTCCCTGCTCTGACACAATGTCCACGCCAGCGTCACGGTTCGTCTCCTTAAACCACGACCGGAACGCGATTTAATGGTGGGTCCCGCCTGGGGGACCCTCTTACCTCCTCCCTTAGTAGCAGCCACGCGATCCAGGAGAGCGCCTGCGGTGGTGTGCCTAGGAACCGGAGCGCCTCCGCCGCAAGTACCCGGGAACAGAGCCAGCGGGAGTATGCGACGCCGCTGGGGAGAGGAAGGAGCCGCAGCACAGTATGTTACACTGACATATGAAGTGCTGCAGCCCTTGAAGTCTTCTACAAAGCTTTTTCAGGGCTGCCTAGCGCAGCCCCCCTGTTAAGTGACCTGCTTCATGCAGGCACCAACTCTAAAATTGAGCTCACAGTGCCTGGAGGCGGGGTTATAGAGGAGGCCCCGCAATGCATTCTGGGACAGTCTAAAGCTTTAGCCTGTTGGATCAGGATCCATCTCTACACCCCGATGTATTCCCTGTGGAACATAGTGTACCCCACTGCAGAAATAATGCTGTGTGCCTACTTGTCTGCCTCATGCATGCAGGGTTGTAACGATGGTGGCTCCAGTGGAGCGTGAGCTCCGGGCGCTGAAAAAGTTAGAGGGCACGCTGCTGTCAGCATTCCCTCGTGCCACTGTACTGGCAGCCACAGAGTAGGAGGATGAGAAGCAGAGGGGCACACACACTGACTCGGAGATTTGGTAGGGAACAGGGCAGGCTAGAGGTGACAGCAGGAGATACTGGCACATGCAGAGCTCTGCCCATCCTCTTTATATGTCTCACTGTCTGCTTGTAGCAGTTCAGCAGGGTTACTTCTGTCCTGCAGCACCACTCTCTGTCTCCACTGCTGCTGCAGCAGCTCTCTCTGCCCCAGCTTCTGCAGAACCTCTCTCTGCCCCTGTGGCTGTAGCGCCTCTGCCTCGGCTGCTGCAGCACTTCTCTCTACATTGATGCTGCATCACCTCTCTGCCCCTCAGGTTGCTGCGGCGCAGCCCCCTCTGCCCCTCAGACAATTCTGAAACATTATTTTCATTGAAGCATAATGGGAATATAAGGTCTGAGATGGCAGTTCTTGGGCATTATTTTCATTGAGACCTTGGGGGATTATCAAAAGGGGGTGTAATGTTATCAATTATGGGCCTTAAGCACTAGGTTTCTTTACTGTAACAATAGTTACACACACTCTGCAAGATCTAGCTATTGGCTGAATATTACAGTATGTGAAATGTATCATATCATTATCAAGAATTTTGGTAAATGTAAACAGAAGAATACAACTATCAGCCAGCAGGTGCGCTCATCTTCCAATTGCACTAGCAGGTCCTGAATCTGGAAGAGAACACTGCTTGATTCAGAGGTGGATGCAGTGCTAATGTTTGTTCAGCTGAGTGATAGGTAGCAAGGGTTTGGGGGAGGCAACTGGGAGTGGCTACAAAAACGCAGGTGTGTCACAAGCCTTTTCTGGGCGTTTCCAAACTTGCAACAGTGAATTTGTAGGCAGTTGTAAAGGCTCTGGGGGCTTACCTGTGGTTGCTCAGATGATCGATGGTGCGTCTTTGTATGTGGATCAGAGACGCCGGTAGTGGGCGCCTCTGTACAAATCCCTGCATAAGCGTCATAATAAAATATTTTCACAGATCCGCTGCGTGTGCGATCGCAGTACAGACGTGACTCGTTCCATTGTTTCATTTGACATAATTGGCTCCCATACGATTTATCATTAAACTAGTCTTTAAATGTGTGAAGTAGTATAAGACTGCATGCTGTATTACCATCTCCGGAGATCTAGGACTTTGCGTTGTTTAATATCATCCTCAATGAAGTGTTGGGTACATTCTCTTAATGGCCTCATCTTCCTCTCAGCTTTCTTCTTTGGGACCTGCTTATTAACCACACCTGCAGACAAAGGACACATTGCAACTAAACGATGTTTAAATGATAAACAATTTTATAGAAAAGGTTATACATCCAATAAACAGCCTGTTGGAACTTTGCTCACCCACTAAAGATCAACTAGGACACAGAGTCAGGCCATAAACTATTTAAAATTAGACATATAAAAAGATAACTTAGCAATATACAATGAACACCATAAGTGTGTGTACATTCAGACTATACACACTACTCGTAGGCCATGTCTCCTTACACACAACTTGCTAATCTGAATATACTGGACACAGTTTTCAGGACTTGTTGGCAGAGCCTAATAATGACAGCTTTTATTTAGAGATGTGCAGCCGACACTTTTCGGGTTTTGGATCTGGATCCCCGCTCGTGTTTATGATCTGGATTGGTTTTGCCAAAACCACCCTTTTGGTTTTGGATCTGTATGATTTTTTAAACACCCCCCCCCCCCCATAAAAACAGCTAAAATCATAGAATTTAGGGGTAATTTTGATACAGGTTGAGTCTCCCTTATCCAAAATGCTTAGGACCAAAGGTATTTTGGATATCGGATTTTTCCGTATTTTGGAATAATTGCATACCATCATGAGATATCATGGTGATGGGACACAAGTCTAAGCACAGAATGCATTTATGTTTCATATACATCTAATACATACAGCCTGAAGGTCATTTTAGCCAATATTTTTAATAACTTTGTGCATTAAACAAAATGTGTGTATATTCACACAATTCATTTTTGTTTCATATACACCTTATACACACAGCCTGAAGGTCATTTAATACAATATTTTTAATAACTTTGTGTATCAAACAAAGTTTGTGTACATTGAGTCATCAGGAAACAAAGGTTTCACTACCTCAGTCTCACTCAAAAAAGTCTGTATTTCGGAATATTCCGTATTTCGGAATATTTGGATATGGGATACTCAACCTGTACTACGGTATTATTAACCTCAATGACATTAATTTCCACTAATTTCCAGTCTATTCTGAACACCTTACACCTCATAATATTGTTTTGAGGCCAACGAGTCGCAACGAGGTAGCTGGATGACTAAGCTAAGCGACACAAGTGGGCGGCACAAACACCTGGCCCATCTAGGAGTGGCACTGCAGTGTCAGACAGGATTGCAGTTTTAAAAACAAGACCCGAAAGAGCACATAATGCAAAGAAAAAAAGAGGTGCAAGATGAAATTGTCCTTGGGCACTCCCACTTACCCTTATGTTGTATAGACAGGACATGCACACTTTAACAAACTAATCATTTCAATGTCAGGGTCTGCCACACGACTGTAGCTAAAATTATTGATTTGTTTAGGCCCCCACAAAAGAATAAACAATTAATCCCTCCAACAAAAAAGAAGCAATTAATCTCTCCTTGCACAAACTGGCTCTACAGAGGCAAGATGTCGACCTCATCCTCATCCTCCGATTCCTCACCCCTTTCAGTCTGTACATCCCCATCCTCACAGAGTATTATGTCGTCCCCACTGGAATCCACCATCACAGGTCCCTGTGTACTTTCTGGAGGCAATTGCTGGTAAATGTCTTCCTGGAGGAATTTATCATTCATTTTGATGAACATCATATTCTCCGCATTTTGTGGAAGTAACCTCCTATGCCGATTGCTGACAAGGTTACCGGCTGCACTAAACACTCTTTCGGAGTACACACTGGAGGGGGCAACTTAGGTAAAATAAAGCCAGTTTGTGCACGGGCCTCCAAATTGCCTCTTTTTCCTGCCAGTATACATACAGACTGTCTGACATGCCTACTTGGATGCTGTCACCCATACAATCCTCCACCATTCTTTCTATGGTGACAGCATCACATGTAGTGACAGTGGACATGTCAGTAATTGTTGCTAGCTCCTTCAGTCCGGACCAGATGTCAACACTTGCTCCTGACTGCCCTGCATCACCACCAGCGAGTGGGCTAGGAAATTTTATCCGTTTCCTCGCAGCCCCAGTTGCGGGAGAAAATGGAGGAGATGTTGACGGGTCACGTTCCACTTGAGTTGACAATTTTCTCACTAGCAGGTCTTTGAACCTCTGCAGACTTGTGAGAGATACAACGTAGGCTTTAAACCTAGGATTGAGCACGGTGGCCAAAATGTAGTGCTCTGATATCGACAGGTTGACCACCCTTGAATCCTGGCAAAGCGAATGAAGGGCTCCATCCACAAGTCCCACATACTTTGCGGAATCGCTCCGTCTTAACTCCTCCTTCAATTTCTCCAGCTGCTTCTGCAAAAGCCTGATGAGGGGAATGACCTGACTCAAGCTGGAAGTGTCTGAACTGACTTCACGTGTGGCAAGTTTGAAGGGTTGGAGAACCTTGCACAAGGCAGAAATCATTCTCCACTGCTCGAGTCAGGTGAATTCCCCCTCCTTTGCCTATATTGTAGGTGGATGTATAGGCTTGAATGGCCTTTTGCTGCTCCTCCATCCTCTGAAGCATATAGAGTGTTGAATTCTACCTCGTTACCACCTCTTGCTTCAGGTGATGGCAGGGCAGGTTCAGGAGTGTTTGCAGGCGCTCCAGTCTTCGGCATGCAGTGGCTGAATGTTGAAAGTGGCCTGCAATTTTTCGGGCCACCGACAGCATCTTCTGCACGCCCTTGTCATTTTTCATAAAATTCTGCACCACTAAATTAATTGTATGTGCAAAACATGGAACGTGCTGGAATTTGGCCAGATGTTATGCACGCACAATATTGGTGGCATTGTCCGATATCACAACTCCCCAGGAGAGTCTAAGTGGGGTAAGCCATTGTGCGATGATGTCCTTCAGTTTCCATAAGTGGGTGTGCCTCTTACAGAAACCGGTGATACACAGTGTAGCCTGCCTAGGAACGAGTTGGCGTTTGTGAGATGCTGCTACTGGTGCCGCTGCTGTTGTTGTTGCTGCTGGAGACGATACATCTACCCAGTGGGCTGTCACAGTCATATAGTCCTTACTTTGCCCTGCTCCACTTGTCCACATGTCCGTGGTTAAGTGGACACAGGGTACAACCGCATTTTTCAGGACACCTTTCTTAATGTCCCTGTACAGTCCGGGGATCTCTTTCATAGTGAATTGGAATCTAGACGGGATTTGGTACCAGGGACACAGTACGTCCATCAACTGTCTAAATCCCACTGCACTAATGGTGTATACCGGACGCACGTCTAACACCAGCATAGTTGTTATGGCCTAAGTAATCCGCTTTGCAACAGGGTGACTGCTGTCATATTTCATCTTCCTCGCAAAGGACTGTTGGTTGCTTAGTTGAAGTAGTACAAGTGGTCTTCCGACTTACCCTCTGGGATTACGATCGACTCACAGCAGCAACAACAGCAGCAGGCATACCACTCAAGGATTCTCCGGAGGAATCCCGGTTAGGAGAGGACTCGTCAGTCATGACAGTGACATGGCCGGCAGGACTACTTACGTTCCTGACTGAGGAAATTGACGTTGAAGGAGTTGCTGGTGTGGCTTGCAGGAGCTTGGGTACAACAGGAAGAAGGGATTTAGGCATCAGTGGACTGCTTACGCTCTTACCCAAAGTTTCTGTACTTGACCATGACTTCTGATAAATCCGCTGCAGGCGACGTATAAGGGAGGATGTTCCTAGGTGGTTAACGTCCTTACACCTACTTATTAGGATTGACAAAGGCAACACACGGCTAGACACCTGTTGTCCAGATCTGTGGAGAAATAATTCCACACCGAAGAGGTGGATTTTTTGGTATTGTGCCCAGGCATGACAATGGGCTTACTTATCCCACGGACAACAACTGTCTCCACTGGTGCCTTATTCAACCAAACCACATCACCATCAGAATCCTCATCGTCAACTTTCTCCACAGCGCCAGCTACACCAATATCTTCCTCATCCTGGTGTACGTCTACAGTGACATCCTCAATCTCAATATTAGCAACTAGACTGGCTGTGCTCTACCCAGCACTTGCAGGGGGCATGCAAATGGTGGTAGGAGCCTCCTCTTTCCATACATTCTTGGGAAGGTGAGGCCTAGACATCGCAATCGCGGACACACTTGGACTCTACTTGGGGATTTTTGATATCTCTGAATGCAGAGTTGTTTTTTCCTGTGATTTAACAAGCTTAATTTTTTCATTTTTCAAGAGAGAGGAGGGCTTCCATCCTCATGAGAAGCTGAATCACCAGTCATGAACATAGGCCAAGGCCTTAGCCTTTCCTTGCCACTTCGTGTCGTGAATGGCATATTACCAATTTTACTTTTCTCGTCAGATAATTTCTTTTCTGATTATTAATTTTTGCTTCTTGGATTTTACATGCCCTCTATGACAATGGGCATCGGTCTTAGCAGATGACGTTGATGTAATTGCATCATCAATGTTATGACTTGTGGCAGCAGCACCTTCAGCACTAGTACTAGGAACTGGAAGTGGTTCCTGATCTTCCACTATTTTTTCCTCCAAATTGTTGTTCTCAATGTCACAGGACAGCACCCCTTTATTATTACAGCACACAGAACAGTGCCCCTTTACTTTCACTGCACCCCTGTATTCTTACAGCATACGGGACCAGTGTGCTTTTATTTTGACAACTGCACCCTTGAATTTTTACAGCATACAGGGCCAGTGCAATGTTATTTTAACAGCAGCACCCCTATATTTTTACAGCATCCTGACCAGTGTGCTTGTAATTTTAAACAACTGCACCCTTGAATTTTTACAGCATACAGGACCAGTGTAATGTTATTTTTACAGCAGCACCCCTATATTCTTACAGCATACAGGAGGACAGTGCCCCTGCCCCCTGTATAACAGTGACAGCCAGGACAGCAAAAGCCATGTACAGCTGCAGCACCTGTAACAGAACATGAAACACCAGTGACAGCCAGGACGGCACCCCTAAAACACCACAGGTTTACCACAGTGACTGCAGCAACACCCCTACAGAGCACACACTAATAATCGCACCCGACGTCACCACCCACAGAGACAGAGGTCTGTCTCCCTCACTCTCCAAGTTCAGAGTGAAAATGGCGGCGGCGCGCGGCTGTTTATATGGAATCCAAAACCTGCAAGAATCCGACAGCGGGATGATGTTTTCCCTCGTTCTGGTTTCCGAGTCTGGCGGGAAGTCCCAAGCAGGACTCGGATCTGGACTCGGAGCGTGAAGTTTGGGGTGGTTCGGTTCTCTGGGAACCGAACCCGCTCATCTCTGCAGTAACAGAATGCCACAGTGTTACTCCCGAATTAATTAAGATCTACTGCTAAACTCCCAAGCCAGCATGTTCCTGGTCAGTGCTTATGATGGTACAGAAGAGACAGAGATGAGTGACTGCACTATCCGCCGTTCAGGATCCGGACGCCGGAATCTTGTCAGCCGTGGAAATACCAGCGGTCTGAATCTCGACCCACTTGAGGGGGAATATAACAATGTGGCAAGCTAAGCTCGCCACCAGACCCGAAGCGTGGCGACTGCGCGAGGGAACTTGCTGCACTCGCTGTCTGCATTCTGAATGTCGTGATTCCGTCATCCATCTCCTGACCGCCGGGATCCTGACTGACGGTATT
The DNA here is from genome assembly GCF_028390025.1 of Pseudophryne corroboree. Taxonomy (NCBI): domain Eukaryota; kingdom Metazoa; phylum Chordata; class Amphibia; order Anura; family Myobatrachidae; genus Pseudophryne; species Pseudophryne corroboree. The sequence goes on along the minus strand of NC_086445.1, from coordinate 375,769,757 downwards.
TCATACCGGATCCGTCAGTCAAACTGTGTAGTTAAATGATGTGTAACAAGGATACATATCACTATGCTTTCTGCCTACTGACTAAAAGAAATACATACATGGCTTTATATTCCCATTAATGCTTCATTTCTAATGGTGCATACACATGGTGAGATTTTGGCTATCTTTTGATTTTGACTATGCGTGCTTGAGATACTGGCTATGTGCTATTTTGACTAAGTGCAAATTTTGACTATAGTACTAGATAGTCAATTTTCACTAACACCTTGCGATTTTGACTATATAGTCAAAATCGCAAGGATAAATCTCACCGTGTGTATGCACCTTAAGAATGTAACTATATTTTTGTTTAGAGCTAGCGTTTCTGTATCTGACAATAGGTGTGGAAAAAAAAAATTCACCTGATTTGGTTTTCATCTTTGTAGTCATTGTGTTAAAGTCAGACGTATCAATTTCCCAGGCAAGAGGAAGTGTCTGAAGATCATTCGACAAAGAATCCAAGCTTGCATCTTCATTATAAATGATATCAGAGCCACTGCTAGACTGGAGATCAATGTAATTTAATGCATTGTTTAAGGAGGGTTTCTCTTGTGAACTTAGGCTGCTCACAGTGCCAGGAGCTTTGTACAGAGATGTTGCTTGGTTCAAGAAAGCGTAGTCTGAACAGATCGTATAGAACTTTTCCCTTGTGTGAGTGACCAGGCATCCCCAGGGATAATGACGGTCACCACCAGACTCTAGATGTCCAGAAGAAGAATCTCCAACATTGAAGGATTTCACATTTTCTTGTACATTGTCCCTCGGAGATCTCCCTCTGGACTTGTGGTCGTCGCTGCCAGAACCATTAGATTCTCTGTCAGCCTCTACGTTAGGCATTGAATGAAGAGGTAAGATAGGAAATACCAAAACCTTGGGGCCAACAACTTTTCCTTCAGTAACAGAGACTAATTATTTAATCAGGAAAGCTTCATAATGAACAAAGTATCTGGAAAGAAAATATAGAACATTAAATTCGGTGCAAGCTGGCATGCAGTTTAGATATCAAGATACTAGGTTGTTAAAATAAAAAACTTTATTTTACATACCTCTGATAAATAGCAACAAAGCAATACTAACCAATAACTGTTTAATAACCTACATGGGAAGACATTTAAGCAAATAGTGCTTTCAGTTAGGATAAAAATAAAATGACTACTGTATTATTGTATGAACTTAAATCATTGGTCCTTTAAAGAAAGTCATTACATAGTATTCATTCTAGCACCCTGCACCTTTCAAAATCCGTGCAGTTCCTCTTTCCTGCCTGGGGTGTCGCTCTTTTCTGTGATGCTTCTCAGCATACTCTGATATGTTACTCAGTGCTGTGATACAGACCTGTATGTGCTAAGAAGCACCAGAGCAGAGAGCGACACCCCAGGCAGGAAAGAGGAACTGCACAGGATTTGAAAGGTGCAGGGTGCAAGAATGAACACTAATTACATGTTTATATTGGGATTATATTGTTATTAAGACACTGTTGATTGATAGTCAAAAGACATGATGAAGAGCATGAGCATGTGACAACGGGATATACAACAATTCTGTCCTTTGTATTATGACTGTATGAAAAGATCACAGACATCCCATTGTGTTCAGTAGAGGACCTGCATAAGTTTAGTGCTTTTCAGGATAAACATAAGCTACCTACAGGTGTACATAGGGGGTAATTCCGAGTTGATCACAGCTTCAAATTTGTTAGCAGTTGGGCAAAACCATGTGCACTGCAGGTGGGGTTGATATAACATTTGCAGAGAGAGTTAGATTTGGGTGGGTTATTTTGTTTCTGTGCAGGGTAAATACTGGCTGCTTTATTTTTACACTGCAAATTAGATTTCAGCTAGAATACACCCCACCCAAATCTAACTCTCTCTGCAAATGTTATATCTGCCACACCTTCAGTGCAAATGGTTTTGCCCAACTGCTAACAAATTTGAAGCTGCGATCAACTCGGAATTACCCCCATAGTGGCTATCACCTTAGTGTGCACTGTGCTGTGACCAAGCTATGCTATTAGCCAATAATGTACCCATACACAAAGGTGCCAAGTGCCAACATAAATCTTTCAATAACAACCTGATAGCAAAGTGGTTGCTGTGCAAAAGAATCTTTAGACCAGCCACAAGGCGTGACACGCATGAATACACGTGCCATGTTTGCAGTCAGGGTGCAAAGTTAAGCAAAAATAATGGATTGTATAATGAAGCATATACTAGATTCACCAGTGCACCTATTCTGGGTCTGGGACTCAAGGTCGACACCAATAAGGTCGACACCACTTAGGTCGACATGAACAAAGTCGACATGGAAAAAGGTGACATGAGTGTTTTGTGTTTTTTTGGTGTCGTTTTCTCCGTAATGTGACCGGGAACCTCAATTCGTGCACTGTGTCCCCTTGCATGGCGAGCGAAGGGCAGGTTACTGTTCCCAATTGTAGTCCACATGGATCGTAAAGTATGAAAAAGTTCAAAAAATGAAAAAAAAAAAAAAGTGAAAACTCATGTCAACCTTTTTCCATGTCGACCTATTTCAGGTGTCGACCTAGAGTCCGGATACCCCTATTCTTGCACTGCAGAAATTACATTTCAGTTTATGGAGCGATGTAAATGTAATTAGCTAAATTGGTGGAGACTACACTGCTTAACACTGAGGACTTTGGTTTCACAGGTCAGGGCAGTCTTTGGGACTTGCCCATTTTGCAGGCGAGTATTCCAAATACTGGAATAACATATTTAACACACAACTGCCACAGGAAAGTGGTTGTCAAAAGTGGTTGGAGGTTTTAAATTTTCTGGCATTTAGAGATTTTGACATCATTCTGCACTCCAATGGGCCCTACACACTGGCAGATAATACTGAAAGCTATGAATGATCTCATTCATTAATGAACGAGATACCGTTCATATCTTTCAGTGTGGAGGCTCCAGCGATGAATGATCCGCGCTTGTTCATCGCTGGTGCCCGTCGCCTGTGCATGCAGGCCAATACGGACGATCTTGTCCATATATGCCTGCACTGCTATGGAGGTGGGTGACGGGGGGGGGGGGGGGAGAAAGAGTGAAGAAACTTCACTCCCCCCATCACTGCCCCCCCCCCCCCCCCCCGCCGCCGTGTCGCTCGTCGGCTGTATCTGCCGTCGGGCAGCTCGGCGGCGGATCGCGCTATGTGTAGAGCCCATTAGGCGCATTTCCAGATTATGGAGGTCTCTACCGAAAACAGAACAGGCATGTGCTTGATCTGCAATGGATGGATCAGCCAGCACACTGGTTCCAATTCAGTGCCTTAAGCAGCGCACCTCAGGAGCGCTTCTTACAACTGTCTTTCGGGGTAATTCCAAGTTGATCACAGCAGGATTTTTTTTTAGCAGTTGGGCAAAACCATGTGCACTGCAGGGGAGGCAGATATAACATGTGCAGAAAGAGTTAGATTTGGGTGGGTTATTTTATTTCTGTGCAGGGTAAATTCTGGCTGCTTTATTTTTACACTGCAAATTAGATTGCAGATTGAACACACCACACCCAAATCTAACTCTCTCTGCACATGTTATATCTGCCTCCCCTGCAGTGCACATGGTTTTGCCCAACTGCTAAAAAAAATCCTGCTGCGATCAACTTGGAATTACCCCCTTTGTCTGGTTTTGGCTTTTTAATGAATTGTCTTATTGTAATGACCTTGGCTTAATTAAGGTTATTTTTTTACATCACATTATTGTAATATAATTGAAAATAACAAATGCTGAATATTTTGTTTGTTACAAATAGGAGTCAGGCCTGCAGAGTGTACTAGAATTACAAAGCATAACAGGCAACAAACATATACATAAAATATTAAAGTGTAAATAATCAGATGTCTGGTTTAAGATTAGACGATTTTGAACAATAAAGATAAAGATTTCCCTTGAAACTTCCCCAGCTGCAGAATGAACAATAAAGTGCATACACACTGAACCATATAGTGAATAATATCGTTCAGTGACATCACCACTCCCAGCCCTGAACATGCAGTCATGAAAGATATAGCTTAAATTGGACTGCATGCTCAGTTGATGGAGATAAATGCTAACGACCCACGGGAGCACGCATCGTTATCATGTATACACACTTGACAATATGCACGCTAATAACTTTATCATGCATATTGTCCACCGAAATCGTCTAGTGTATATGCCTAATAGGCCCTACACACTGGCCGATCGCCGATGGGCGACCCGGCGGCGGGAGGGGGGGGGGGGGCAGTGAAGTTTATTCACTCCCCCCGTCACCCGGCTGCATTGAAGTGCAGGCAAATATGGACGAGATCGTCCATATTGGCCTGCATGTACAGCCGACGGGGGACCAGCGATGAACGAGCGCGGGGCCGCGCATCGTTCATCGCTGGAGCCTCCACACTGCACGATATGAACGTTATCTCGTTCATTAATGAACGAGATCGTTCACATCGTGCAGTCATGTCGGCCAGTGTGTAGGGCCCTTAAGGGCCCTACTCACTGGCCGACCCGCCGCCGAGCTGCCCGACGGCGGATACGGCCGACGAGCGACCCGGCGGCGGGGGGGCAGTGATGGGGGGAGTGAAGTTTCTTCACTCCCCCCGTCACGCGGCTGCATTGAAGTGCAGGCAAATATGGACGAGAACGTCCATATTGGCCTGCATGCACAGCCGACGGGAGACCAGCGATGAACGAGCGCGGGGCCGCGCATCGTTCATCGCAGGAGTCTCCACACTGAAAGATATGAACTAGTTCTCGTTCATTTATGAACGAGATCGTTCATATCTTTCAAAAAATCGGCCAGTGTGTAGGGCCCTATAGTTATAACTTTGAGAATATTAATTTCAGTGTTTGAACGGAGTAGCTAGTCACCATGAGGTTATCCAGTTATGTAATGAATATAACATACTAGTAAACAGCCAATCTAATAACATGATGAAAATATCAAAAAGGTTTACAGTACCCAAAGAAAATAAATTATCATCATCATCATATGAATTAGTCTCTGCTCTTAACCTAATGCCAGAAGAGTAACTTGGTATGTAACGATTCTGTGACTGATTTGCAGTCTACAGATAATTTATTAATATTTATGGATTTACTCTGAAACACAAATTGAAAACATGTAAATCTGCCACCACCTAGTACTGTAAAATAAAGTCAAAACGACTTTTTATTTTAACCATATGAGATGCCTCACATACTGTATGTATGCAGTGTGCTCTTTCCACATTTCTGTGAAGTTTCCAATACATGTAGATACTTAGTGACAATGATGCAGACAGCTCAGTAAAATCGCTACAAATGCAGAAGGCAGCAGCTGCAGCAGCACAGTGATGAAGGATCGGGCCTGTGCCCCAGCTCCAAGACAACCTAACTACAACAAAGCATGAGCAGATGGCTGGTACAGGCAGCCGCTATGTGCAGAGGGCAGGCTGGTGACACAGCATTGCTATCTCAATACGGGGGTAACTCTCCTTCTGAATATGAAGCTTCAGTTCAGCTTCAGCCCGCCTTACCTGCCCCCACACCATTGAGAAAGGCTCCAGCACAGCAGTGGCAGGTGCACCACGCCCCGTGTGAGGTCAGATGGGATTAATACGGACCGGGCAGCAGCAGCTGTCACCCACTCTCCACCTACTCCGTAGTATCACCACTCCCAGGCTAGCAGCAGTAATGGGACCCGGTGCACTCCGCATACAGTCATCGCCACCTGCTGTACGGAAGACCTCATCTTTTAACTCTTTCAGTGTTCCATGCTCATGCATTGCAATTGCAATTAAAAGCTAACCACTATAGTTATCTAATTTCCACTTCGTTTCGTCGCTTTCATTTTATTTCTGTCTAATGACAGTGTGAAAAGTAAATAAATAGTGGTTTATCTATACTGATTATAATGTCATCTGTTATTGCACTTTAACCAGACAATGCATGGCATATCATTTATAATGGAGCTTGAGAAAGTAGAGCTGTCATTGCCAACCTCGGTCCTCTGGGCACACTAAGGCCGGGTACATGGTTCAGCAGGGCTTAAAGTGGTCCTAGAGAGGTGGTAGAACTCATTTGCCCTGCCACCTAGCCCACTCCCCGCCCCCTCCCATTAGATGGAGCAAACTATAAATTTGTGCCTTACCTCCCATACGTTATAAAGTACCCCTCCCCCGCACAAGTACAAAAGCATCACACAGCGGCAGTGCTTTTGTACTGGAAGAGTAGCTCCCAGCCAGCACAGCTCCTGCGCGTTGGCAGGTAGCTACCCGTCGCTGTGAGGGTCTCAACGGCTGCGCGTGACGTCACGCAGCCACCGCAGCCCGCCCCCCCAATGGTTCGGGCACACCTGCATTGCCCGGATCGCACCCTCTAAACGGCGTCCAAACACCGCTGGCCTGCCCACCGATCGCCTCTGCCTGTCAATCAGGCAGAGGCGATTGCAGGGCTAAAACAACCGTCGGCTGTCTGGCATGCGCCGGCGCATGCGCAGTTCAGATAGCTGTAGATGGTAGCCGGGGGGGTCCCAAAGCAGGAGAGTGCAAACAAAAGGAAGTGGGCATCAATGCGTTTCGTCTCCTAGCAACTGGAGACTTCCTCAAGATAGATCACTTCCTCCTGCAGATTCTTTATTTATACCCATGTAACAAGTCCAAATGGGTTCAGGTGTATTAATTGGTTTAATTAATCCTATTATATAGTTCATATATCAGTGCCAACAGTATAAATGTATTAAAACATATATATGCTATAGCTATCTGGCTCTCACATAACATCTAACACTGGTCGGAAGTACTCTCTTGCTGCCAGCCGGTCCGCACTCGGGGTCCATCTGTGCGGTGCGTGCTCCATTGGCCTCACAGCAGCTGTTGACGTCTGCAGAGATATACACAGCCGCAGGTGTTTTTCGTGCACATCGCGGAGACGGTCTTTCTATACAGCGGACAGGCAGTGCACTGATCCATTTAAAGGCTGCAGCCCTTTCAACTGAACATTGTTATACAGGGTGGTCTTCAGTATGCCGGCTGTCGGGATCCCGGCGCACAGTATACCGGCGCCGGGATCCCGACAGCCGGCATACCGACACTTATTCTCCCTCGTGGGGGTCCACGACCTCCCTGGAGGGAGAATAAAATAGTGTGGCGCCACCGTGCCCGTAGCATGGCGAGCGCAGCGAGCCCGCAAGGGGCTCATTTGCGCTCGCCACACTGTCGGTAAGCCGGCGATCGGGCTCCCGGCGCCGGTATGCTGGTCGCCGGGAGCCCGACCGCCGGCATATCGTAGTGAACCCGCCATACATACCACATGCACTTTATTGATACAGGATCCCTGACTGCTATACAGGAACCAGCACGGTGGAAACTATACATGTCAATATGTGACTGCATGCTGTTACAATCTTACTATTAGGTGCATGTATTGTGAGAGCCTAGTCAGCTGATTACTAATACCCCTTTCACATCGCACTAAAAACCCTGTATCGACACGGCATATTGCCGTGTCGAAACGGGTCAGTGTGCGATGTGAAAGGTCCTTTTCAGAATTAGCGGGTCGCCTGACCCGGTAATTCAACCTGGTAAAAAAGAAGGGTTATTACCGGGTTGATTACCGGGTCAGGTGCAGTGTGAATGGGAGCCGTTCCGATGCGACACGGCTCCCATTCACAGCATAGGCAGAGGCGGCGCAGGAGATGAGCTCATCTCCCGGCGCCGCCTCCACCCCCGCCTCTGCTGCTGCGCCCTCCGCTGCTATGGCAACCGACCCGGTATGTTACCGGGTCGGAAAGCCAGCAACGGAGCGCAAATGCCGGATCCCACCTGGTAACTACACGTTTCTCTTACCGGGTAGGAGAAGGCATTTGCGATCTGAATGCAGCATAACACTTTAACCCCACTGGGATGGCAGTGGTGTGGTTTTATAAATCCTTTAGGAGAGACGCTTGTTTCATCAATTTTACTAACCAGTATTAAAATATTGCTATTGTTTATTATTGCATTTTACTCCCATTGTAAGATAGTTTGTTTTAATAACTAATAATAATAACAACTAATATCCGGAGCTTGCAAGCTTATAGACATGTGCTAATTGTTCTTATATAAATATGTGTTGTTTGTGAATTTATGCTTATAAAACAAAGATTTGTTTATAAGAATGAGCTTCACTGAGTCTATTCATTCTGACAGACAGCACCTTTAGACATCTAATATTTACTAGTGTCCCAAGCGCAGGGTTTTCTCTTTATTTATTCTCACAGAATTGCCTAATGATGAAAAGTGCCACCTGCCTAGCCCCCTGTTAATAGCATCCTCTTCCCTCAGACTCCAAAAGTAAGTGTAACCATGTGTTTTTCTACGAGTATGTGTTCTGTGTGTGTGTATGTGTCAGGATCCCGACAGACGAAATACAGATGCCAGAATCCCGACACTTCTCGGAAAACCTGCGCCCGGCATCCTGGCCAGGATCACAATCCCATCGCCAGAATTCATACTGCCAGGATCCTGAACAAGTGTTTGCTGGGCTGCCGGATAGGTAAGCCATGGGGTGTCGGTTAGGCTGCAGGGGGAGGGGGGATTAGATTTAGGCTGCGAGAGGGGGAAATTAGGGTTAGGCTGTGGGGATGGGGATCAGGCACCCCTGGGGAGGGTTAGGGTTAGGCTGCAGGGGGGGGGGAGAGGGTTAAATTTAGGCTGAGGGAATGGTGGGATGGGTTTAGGCACCACCGGGGAGGGTTAGGGTTCCAAAGCTCATTGATGTATATATTTGTTATTAAAAGGATATGTATTCAATATATCACAATGTACAGTATATATATATATATAGTTACATGGTTACAATTTATACAGTAAGCAGTTAATACAAACTAAATCAAACACATACAGTTACAGGCCAGCAAATACATCACCATATCTTTTTCATATAAAGTCTTCCCTCCATATCACTCTCTCTCTCTGTAAAATCATGTAGGCACTGGACTGGCAGCATCTCCAGCATCGTCTGGGACAAAACAGCAACTCCTGTGTGTCTGATCAGCAATACACTATGTAGTTTGGGGGAGTGCACACATCTAGTCTAGGGGAGGGAACTTTCTCATTCATGATGAGTCACTGGTCAATTCATATGCAAACCAGGTTCAGCCTTGAAGACATCAAAAGGGCTGGCCTGAGTTTCCTGTCCACCACATGCGTGGAATGTTCATTGTTCTAATAAGAGTGACTTTAACTTTCATACATTTAATCATAACTATTCATAGTAATATCCTACAACTTAATAGCAAGTATCAAATGAATCTACACATTAATCTGGTTACTTTAATACCAAACACGACATGTCTATCTTGCTCTGCTCCAATAATACACATACATGACGTTGCTCCATTATATAATTAAAACATTATGATGTCTGGCGCTTGATATGTTCAAATTATGGGGCAGATGTATTAACCAGGAGAAGGCATAAGGAAGTGATAAACCAGTGATATGTGCAAGGTGATAAAGGCACCAGCCAATCAGCTCCAATATGTAAATTAACAGTTAAGATCTGATTGGCTACTGCCTTTATCACCTTGCACATATCACAGGTTTATCACTTCCTTATGCCATCTCCAGGTTAATACATCTGTCCCTATGTGCTGTATGAAATATGTGTTGAATCTATCTCTGTGGCATGTCTGTGTAAATGCGTGTTACCATATATTGCTGTGTGTATTTGTAAGCTTAGCAACTCAATATGTGTGGAGTCTGTATGTTCTCTCTATGTAATATTTTTGACTTCGACAGTCCACCCTTTGGCAGTAAACAATAACTGCCATCAATTATTAACATAAGAAAAAAATATTTCAGACAATAATCGGTGACCTAGACACAAGTATGTATTCGTTTCGCAAATCAGATGTTTGACCATATTTGGGGAAGACAGGGAGGAGGACGAGACATCCTCTATATGCACTCAGCGGTCACGGGACCACTGGTAGGGTGTGGGACAACATTCAACCTATAGAGTATGCTGGGACAGTGCTTTGGCCTATAATGTCTGATTTGGACGAACATTTCACACATACATGTACCTACGTCTTTGTACGCTAATGTTCGGATTCGATTGAGGTTCTGCTGGGTAGATGAAGACACAAACAAATCGTGAAAGTGACATAAAATTTTCATGATTTACATATTCCTATCATTTTCTGAACATTGTTTCCATTTCTGGAACGTATGCTAGGTCTATTTAATCATTGAACAAGGGTTATAAGTAGTGTCCTTCCTAGATAATATAAACCTTCGGAGTTCGGGGAGAGCCACTCATAAGCCTTTCTTTCACATATATTAATGAGCTCTTTTTCTGCAATGTGTGAATAGCCATTGTCTGATTGTTCCTGATTACCTCTCAATTTCCTGAAATTGGTGAGATTTAAACATACCAAGGATTTATCTATGGTACTGGTGGATCTTAAGGCTAGGGGGTCTAGTTATATTATACTCTTTGTCCACCAGTCCCCTCCCCCTTCCGTGTAATTCAAGTACCTCAGCTAACTCTAAAAAAAATATGACACTAATCCGGCATCTTTTCGTCTTAGAGGTACCTGTGAGCACATCCAACATTCCGTTTTGTTTAAGACCTTACCCACTAGTGAGTGGTAATCACTCAAGGGATGTCTGTCACCTTATTGCTTGACTGACATCTCTGGATGCTCTCATCTTCAAATATGGGGTCACAATAACTACAAAATACAGTATTCCTCAGACAATAGCCTATCACGTTACCTCTGAACTCTGTAACTACTAGACCTTTAATTTTTCTCTGGCTTTAACAAACTGATTGGCTAATCCTAGGATCCTATAAGGAAATCACTCCTTCCAGAACCAGTTCCAGTCCCAAAAAAATCCTCGCAAAAATAGAATGTCCTGAAAAATGTTTGTCAGCGGGAAAGAGAGAAAAGAGATAGAACAAAACAACTCTTGTCCATAACAAATCAATTACAATGACTGGTCTTTCTGTGATCCTTTAGCACGCTCAGGTAGTGTTCAACAGTGCCACCTCTCAGTCTTCACGGAACAGACTCTCTGGTGATACTTTTGCGATCTCACTCCATTTACGAGTTCCTTCTGCACTACCGACTTTCCTGCAATGGGAATCGTGGACCCAAGTCTCTGGGCTACTTACACTGGGATAGTGCTGTCAACAAAACTTGGTATGGTCCTTCCCACCTGTCTATTAGGCAACCTGAGCGTAAGAACAATCACACAGTCTCTTGGTTCACAATCAAGACCGTTAGTATTTGGCATACCAGCAATCAACAGTTTCAAGTTCTTTTGTCAAGTTCTCAAATGCTGGCTCATCTCAATAAAGTACTGTACTGTCACCTCATTGGTGTATTTCTGATCATTGTGCGGATCAATCATGACATGAGGTTGTCTTCCAAAATAAAAAAAACACAAATACCAAAACCAAAACAAACATTTCGAAGAGGGTGATTCGTTAAGTGAAGATCTGGGAGTGGTTCCGATGCTACATAATACTAGTGGCAGTATCTATGATCACTATAGTCCAATTCCAAGCGTTGCTCCTACTTCTAGGGGTACCATTATCTACACACAAATTTTTGCACAATTTTTCTTTGCGGTAAACACAGCAGCATCCGTGGCGGCAGGAAATGCCTCTACCCAGTTTGAGAAAACATCAGTGCACACCAATACATAACAATAATTCCTAAAGGGTGTTAACTGTACGAAGTCGTTGTGTGTTTGCAATGTAGAGTACCATGAGCATAACTCAAAAAAAAAAAAAACCGTCTCTAGAGGAGAGAAAGAAGGAGAAAATGAAAAAGAAAAATGTCAGGTTTGCCATTCACCAACAGGCATATCAGTGGCTACAAAATTTCCCTTCACCAGTATTCTCATCCTTCATCCACCCTTTGTGCATGACAAGGCACACTGCAGTAATACTGGTGTTATCGTACTGGTGAGATATACTGGGTTCGGGCAGAACTCTGAAGGACCAATTAGGCATGTAGTGTTTGAACTGAAATCGGGTCCGTGTATTGTACCACCCTGTGTGAACGCAAAAGATGAAGAGAAAACTGTGGAGAAACAGAATAAAGGTTGGTGACAGATAAGTTTGTAGGGTAAAGAAGATTTTACTAAAATGACAACTGGATTGGGCACTACGGGGAAGTGATTCTCTACTTGGTCTACTCCCCTTAAAAAAAAATCTGTGTTTGTTGTATCGCTATTGGGACTATCCCAGCCATCAATCCAATGTCCTGCCCATCCTAAGTTCATAGGGAACCTGGTTTCTGTGAGATAATTTCCTCTACCTGTGATGGACATGAATCTAGAACAGTGAAATGTAACATTAGTCTTCGTGGGTGTCTAACATACTTTGTACTTCCTGAGCGGGAGCACATTATATGTATATCATATCTAACAAAGCTCCTGTTAAGTTAATCAGGGGCCATTTCTGCTAGAAAAAGAAGCAAAAGTTTAGAGGCCCCATCTTAACCCCAGCAAGTTTTGTCAAAGGGTAATGTTGCATTTATTTTGTTCTTCCCATTAGCCGAATCTGTGTTTTCTATATGGCTTGTGATTCCTTACTATATGTCCCTTGGTCCCGTCTATGTGTTTAATAATTAGTGATGAGCGGGTTCGGTTTCTCGGAAACCGAACCCCCCTGAACTTCACCCTTTTTACACGGGTCCGAGCCATACTCGGATTCTCCCGTATGGCTCGGGTAACCCGAGCGCGCCCGAATGTCATCATCCCGCTGTCGGATTCTCGCGAGATTCGGATTCTATATAAGCAGCCGCGCGTCGCCGCCATTTTCACTCGTGCATTAGAAATGTTAGGGAGAGGACGTTATTGTTGAATTTGATTGTGCTTATTGCTTAATTCATTGTGGGGAGGACTGGGGAGCAGCTGTATAATATAGGAGGAGTACAGTGCAGAGTTTTGCTGATCAGTGACCACCAGTTATCCGTTCTCTGCCTGAAAAAAACGCTCCATATCTGTGCTCAGTGTGCTGCATATATCTGTGCTCACACTGCTTAATTGTGGGGACTGGGGAGCAGCTGTATTATATAGCAGGAGTACAGTGCAGAGTTTTGCTGACAGTGACCACCATTATACGTTGTCTGCCTGAAAAACACTCCATATCTGTGCTCAGTGTGCTGCTTTATTGTGGGGACTGGGGAATCGGGACCACCAGTATAATATTATATAGGAGGAGTACAGGCCCTCATTCCGAGTTGTTCGCTCGCAAGCTGCTTTTAGCAGCTTTGCACACGCTAAGCCGCCGCCTACTGGGAGTGAATCTTAGCTTATCAAAATTGCAAACGAAAGATTCGCAAAATTGCGAATAGACACTTCTTAGCAGTTTCTGAGTAGCTCCACACTTACTCGGCAACTGCGATCAGTTCAGTCAGTTTCGTTCCTGGTTTGACGTCACAAACACTCCCAGCGTTCGGCCAGACACTCCTCCGTTTCTCCAGCCACTCCCGCGTTTTTCCCAGAAACGGTAGTGTTTTTTCGCACACACCCATAAAACGGCCAGTTTCCGCCCAGAAACACCCACTTCTTGTCAATCACATTACGATCACCAGAACGAAGAAAAAACCTCGTAATGCCGTGAGTAAAATACCTAACTGCATAGCAAATTTACTTGGCGCAGTCGCACTGCGGACATTGCGCATGCGCATTAGCGACTAATCGCTCCGTTGCGAGAAAAATATAACGAACAAACAACTCGGAATGACCCCCACAGTGCAGAGTTTTGCTGACACAGTGACCACCAGTATACTATACATAGCAGTACGGTACGGAAGGCCACTGCTGTACCTACCTCTGTGTCGTCATTAAGTATACTATCCATCTGCATTCTATACCTGTGGTGCATTTTAGTTTTGCAGTTTGCTGACACAGTGACCACCAGTATACTATATATAGCAGTACGGTATGGAAGGCCACTGCTGTACCTACCTCTGTGTCGTCATTAAGTATACTATCCATCTACATTCTATACCTGTGGTGCATTTTAGTTTTGCAGTTTGCTGACACAGTGACCACCAGTATACTATATATAGCAGTACGGTACGGAAGGCCACTGCTGTACCTACCTCTGTGTCGTCAAGTATACTATCCATCCATACCTGTGGTGCATTTCAGTTGTGCGCAGTATATATAGTAGTAGGCCATTGCTATTGATAGTTACTGGCATATAATTCCACACATTAAAAAATGGAGAACAAAAATGTGGAGGTTAAAATAGGGAAAGATCAAGATCCACTTCCACCTCGTGCTGAAGCTGCTGCCACTAGTCATGGCCGAGACGATGAAATGCCATCAACGTCGTCTGCCAAGGCCGATGCCCAATGTCATAGTAGAGAGCATGTAAAATCCAAAAAACAAAAGTTCAGTAAAATGACCCAAAAATCTAAATTAAAAGCGTCTGAGGAGAATTGTAAACTTGCCAATATGCCATTTACGACACGGAGTGGCAAGGAACGGCTGAGGCCCTGGCCTATGTTCATGGCTAGTGGTTCTGCTTCACATGAGGATGGAAGCACTCATCCTCTCGCTAGAAAAATGAAAAGACTTAAGCTGGCAAAAGCACAGCAAAGAACTGTGCGTTCTTCTAAATCACAAATACCCAAGGAGAGTCCAATTGTGTCGGTTGCGATGCCTGACCTTCCCAATACTGGACGGGAAGAGCTTGCGCCTTCCACCATTTGCACGCCCCCTGCAAGTGCTGGAAGGAGCACCCGCAGTCCAGTTCCTGATAGTCAAATTGAAGATGTCACTGTTGAAGTACACCAGGATGAGGATATGGGTGTTGCTGGCGCTGGGGAGGAAATTGACAAGGAGGATTCTGATGGTGAGGTGGTTTGTTTAAGTCAGGCACCCGGGGAGACACCTGTTGTCCGTGGGAGGAATATGGCCATTGACATGCCTGGTCAAAATACAAAAAAAAATCAGCTCTTCGGTGTGGAATTATTTCAACACAAATGCGGACAACAGGTGTCAAGCCGTGTGTTGCCTTTGTCAAGCTGTAATAAGTAGGGGTAAGGACGTTAACCACCTCGGAACATCCTCCCTTATACGTCACCTGCAGCGCATTCATCATAAGTCAGTGACAAGTTCAAAAACTTTGGGTGACAGCGGAAGCAGTCCACTGACCACTAAATCCCTTCCTCTTGTAACCAAGCTCCTGCAAACCACACCACCAACTCCCTCAGTGTCAATTTCCTCCTTACCCAGGAAAGCCAATAGTCCTGCAGGCCATGTCACTGGCAAGTCTGACGAGTCCTCTCCTGCCTGGAATTCCTCCGATGCATCCTTGAGTGTAACGCCTACTGCTGCTGGCGCTGCTGTTGTAGCTGCTGGGAGTCGATCGTCATCCCAGAGGGGAAGTCGGAAGACCACTTGTACTACTTCCAGTAAGCAATTGACTGTCCAACAGTCCTTTGCGAGGAAGATGAAATATCACAGCAGTCATCCTGCTGCAAAGCAGATAACTCAGGCCTTGGCAGCCTGGGCGGTGAGAAACGTGGTTCCACCGTTAATTCAGAGGCAACTAGAGACTTGATTGAGGTACTGTGTTCCCGGTACCAAATACCATCTAGGTTCCATTTCTCTAGGCAGGCGATACCGAAAATGTACACAGACCTCAGAAAAAGACTCACCAGTGTCCTAAAAAATGCAGTTGTACCCAATGTCCACTTAACCACGGACATGTGGACAAGTGGAGCAGGGCAGACTCAGGACTATATGACTGTGACAGCCCACTGGGTAGATGTATTGCCTCACGCAGCAAGAACAGCAGCGGCGGCACCAGTAGCAGCATCTCGCAAACGCCAACTCGTTCCTAGGCAGGCTACGCTATGTATCACCGCTTTCCAGAAGAGGCACTCAGCTGACAACCTCTTACGGAAACTGAGGAAGATCATCGCAGAATGGCTTACCCCAATTTGACTCTCCTGGGGATTTGTGACATCGGACAACGCCAGCAATATTGTGCGTGCTGTGACAAGAACACTGGGATAGTGTTTGAGGGCAGGTATGTTTGTCCCAGGTTCTTGTCTTACATGTTTTAGAAAATGAAAACTTCTAGGAAAAATGCTTTTGTTTTGTCAGAACCTTTTCAGTTTGCTGTAAAAGCTGGGTAAAGGCTCTGAGAGAGAGATAAGGCGAGTTCTAGACATTGGGCCCAGTTCAGGTCTTTGGCCTCACAGAGGGCTAATCAGGGTTTCAGCTGTGTAAGAGTGTTATAGGGCTGCTAGCCTGATTAGTATGGGCAGACTGCCTGGGAAGACTGGAGGGATCTGTGTGAGAGAAACACGCTTCTGGATACAAGTGAGCTATACAGTGTTTACTGGAGAACCCTGTGTTTTTGTTTAGTGATAGTTAGGAACATCTTGTGTTTAGTTAGTGCCGGACAGGCAAGGTATTTTCTTTTGGTGTTTGTTTTATTTTCTGTTTCAATAAAACTGGCCGGGGCCAGTTGTACCAGAAACTGGACTTGTGTTGTTTCTCAGCTGCTGCGTGCTGCCATATTCCCCAGGAAGAGGCGCCTTGCACCCCTACAGTGTTACAACTTGGTGGAGAATGCGAGCATGCCGCTCTGCGCATAAGTGAAAGCAGCAGCTTTATGAGGCCTGCAGAACACGGTGGTTTATGCAGATACAGCCCAGTGTGAAGTTGCTGAGACTCACCCCGAGGGTTTGATATATGTCCTGGGTGAAAGCAGCTACAAAGCCGCCTGAAAAATCTGTCGACATGGAGGAACTGCTTAAAGCCCTGCTGCAAGCTACAGCGGCACAGCAGGAGGCCATCAGACAGCAGCAGGTGGCAATGGAGGAAAATTGGAGGCAACAGCGTCAGGATAGAGAGGCCATAGCAGAAGTGGTGCAGAGACTTGCAGCTCGGGTTGGAGATGTGGCCGTCAGTGCTCCGACCAGCTCTAGTTCTATACGGGCCAGTCACTTCCTGCAGAAAATGACAGAGGCTGATGATGTGGAGGCCTACCTGACCACGTTTGAAAGGACTGCCTAGCGTGAGAACTGGCCGAACGCGCAGTGGGCCAGTCTGCTGGCACCTTTTTTGTCAGGTGAGCCCCAAAAAGCGTACTTTGATTTAAGCCCTGCTGAGGCTCGGGACTATGATAAACTAAAGACTGAGATCCTGACCCGCCTGGGAGTCACGCTGTCAGTACGAGCACAACGGGTGCACCGTTGGGTGTACGCCATGGAGAAGCCTCCGCGCTCCCAGATGCACGACCTTATTCAGCTAACAAAAAAATGGCTACAGCCAGAGACATTAACTGGTCCCCAGATGGTTGAAAGAGTCGTCATGGACCGCTACTTGAGATCTTTGCCCATGGTCCTGCGCAAGTGGGTGAGCCATGGAAACCCGGGTACTGCTGACCAATTAGTGGACATGGTAGAGCGGTTTTTGGCAGCAGAGGAACTACTGATGACCACCCAGCAACCCATAGATCCTCGACAGCGCCCTTCAGTAAAGACTGGTAAGACTGTTCCGTGGGAAAACGTTGCTGGGCGGTTAAGAGAACGCAAGGCTGGAGAGACTGTAAACACTGGCCCTGGAGACAGGCCAATGGGGCTAGAACGGTCTATGTTGCCCAAACGGGTTGATAATCGTGTGGTTAAATGTTTTAGATGTGGTATGCCAGGTCATGTTATTGCCAATTGCCCAGTCATGCAAGAACCCATGCAATGTGATGCTGCCTTTGAATGTCGCAGAATGTCTTTCTTTGCTAGGTTAGCCTGTACTGTGGTACCTTCACCTGAGCTGGAAAAACAAATGTGTGATGTGTTCTTAGAGGGTAACCGGGTAGAGGCCTTGCTAGATTCACGAAGTTTAGTTACCCTCATGAAAGCTGGGTTAGTGAACCCCTTAAAGGTCCAGCAAATACCTATTGGGGTAACTTGCATACATGGGGATACCCAATATTATGTCACTGCTGAAGTGAATATAGAAACTTGTTGTGGGTCAGCAATGGTTAAAGTAGGACTGGTTCCCACCTTGGTGCATAAGGCCATAATAGGGAGGGATTTTCCTCATTTTTGGAAACTGTGGGAATCACGTTTATCAACAGATGTTAGAAGTGAAGAGCCAGTTGGTAATACCGGTGATTGTATGGATGTACGTGTGTCTTCGGAACTTTCTGACCCTTTGCCTTTTGCCAGTTTGGCTGGGGAAGTGACAGACGGGGAGTCCAGTGAGGACCCTCTTGCTGGGAACAGAGACATAGTGGTTAGAAACGAAAGTGTGCCTGACCTGGAGGTAAAAAAGGATCTGTTTGCATCTGAACAGTTAAAGGATCCTACCTTGATAAAGGCTAGAGAGAATGTTAAGATTGTTAATGGGGAGCCTGTGGTACCAGGTGACAGGGTTACGTATCCCCACATGGCCATCTGTAATGAGCTCTTGTACCACATTGTCAAAAAGGGTGAGGATGTGGTGGAACAGCTGGTAGTTCCCCAGCCTTATCGGAGAACGGTACTAGATTTAGCTCATAGTCACGTTA
Organism: Pseudophryne corroboree; assembly: GCF_028390025.1. Lineage (NCBI taxonomy): Eukaryota > Metazoa > Chordata > Amphibia > Anura > Myobatrachidae > Pseudophryne > Pseudophryne corroboree. The sequence goes on along the minus strand of NC_086445.1, from coordinate 375,751,213 downwards.
CCGCAGGACATTTAGGGGCAGAAAAAACCACTGAAAGAGTTTTACAAAGGTTCTTTTGGCCAGGGGTTTATAAAGAAGTGTCTGAATATTGTTCTTCCTGTCCTGAATGCCAGTATCATGCCCCTAGACCCCATTTTAGGAGCCCACTAGTTCCCATGCCTATTATAGAGGTCCCGTTTGACAGAATAGCCATGGATCTCGTGGGGCCCTTGTTAAAGTCTGCTCGGGGCCATCAGTATATCCTGGTAATTATGGACTATGCCACTCGATATCCTGAGGCTGTCCCTTTACGCACTATCACAACCAAGGCGATAGCTAGGGAGCTGGTGCAGGTATTTAGTAGAGTGGGAATACCAAAAGAAATTTTGACTGACCAAGGTACTCCATTTATGTCAAGGATCATGAAAGAATTGTGCAAATTATTTAAGGTCACTCACATCAGGACGTCCATCTACCATCCCCAAACTGACGGGTTGGTGGAAAGGTTTAATAAAACATTAAAAAGTATGTTAAAAAAGGTTGTTGAGAGAGATGGGAAAAACTGGGATTGTTTGTTGCCCTACTTGTTAATGGCCATCAGAGAAGTTCCTCAGTCCTCTACGGGGTTTTCTCCATTTGATTTTTTGTATGGTAGACACCCCAGAGGGCTGTTGGACATTGCCAAAGAGACGTGGGAAGGACAGCCCACTCCTTATAGGAGCGTTATTGAACATGTAACAGAAATGCAGGATAGTATTGCAGCCGTGGTACCTGTTGTCAGAGAGCACATGGAACAGGCCCAAAGTGCTCAACAGAGGGTCTATAACCGGAGTGCCAAGAGACGGGAATTTGCTCCTGGAGATAGAGTTCTTGTTTTGGTACCCACTGTGGAAAGCAAATTCCTAGCTAAATGGCAGGGTCCATTTGAGATTAGGGAAAAAGTGAATGAGGTTAATTACAAAGTATACCAGCCGGGAAAGAGAAAACCCGAACAGATCTACCATGTTAACTTAATCAAACCCTGGAAAGATAGGTTGTCTCTGTCAGCGGAGCCTTGCCCTTCGGTGTCTTCACCCCGGTTACTTCCCGCAGTGAAGGTGTCAGAGACATTATCAGCTGATCAGAACAATCAGGTTAAAGAATTTCTCATCCAAAATAGGGAGATATTTTCAGAGCTGCCTGGCCGAACGACCATAATAAAACATGACATTGTCACAGAACCAGGGGTCAGGGTTCATTTAAAGCCATGTAGGATTCCTGAAGCTCAGCGAGAAGCTATTTCTAAAGAAGTTAAAACCATGTTAGAACTTGGAGTCATAGAGGAGTCTAACAGTGAGTGGTCCAGTCCCATAGTGCTCATCCCGAAGCCCGACGGTAGCATACGCTTCTGTAATGACTTTCGTAAGTTAAATGAGGTGTCCAAGTTTGACGCATACCCCATGCCCCGTATGGATGAGCTTGTAGAAAGGCTGGGAACAGCCAGGTTTCTCACCACATTGGACCTGACCAAAGGTTACTGGCAAATACCTTTATCTGATAGCGCCAAAGAAAAAACAGCCTTCTCGGTTCCGGAGGGGCTGTACCAGTATAAGATGTTACCCTTTGGGTTGCATGGGGCTCCAGCAACCTTTCAACGGGCGATGGATAAAATTTTGAGGCCCCATAGAAAATATGCAGCTGCCTATTTGGATGATGTGGTAATTCACAGTACAGACTGGGGGTCCCATTTGGTTAAAGTACAAGCAGTACTGGACTCAATCAGAGAGGCAGGGTTAACTGCTAACCCAAAGAAGTGCTGCCTCGCAATGGAGGAGATCAAATACTTGGGCTTCACCATAGGCAGAGGTCTGATTAGGCCCCAATTGAATAAAATTGATGCTATTCAAAACTGGCCTCGTCCAGTGAATAAAAAACAGGTAAGGGCTTTTTTGGGAATTACTGGGTACTATAGACGGTTTATTCCCAATTTTGCGACCACAGCGGTGCCGTTGTCCGACCTTACCAAAAGGAAGCAGTCAAATATGGTGAAATGGAACCCTGATGCAGAAAAAGCGTTCCAAGCGTTAAAAGTGGCTTTGTGTTCACAACCGGTGTTGATAACACCAGATTTTTCAAAAGAATTTGTGGTACAGACAGATGCCTCAGAGGTAGGGATAGGTGCTGTGCTGTCCCAAACCAGAGATGGGGACAAACACCCTATCATTTATTTGAGTAGGAAACTCAATGAGCATGAAAAAAGGTATGCCATTGTGGAAAAGGAGGCTTTGGCCATTAAGTGGGCACTAGATACCTTGAGATATTACCTCTTGGGTAGACAATTCAGACTAGTGACAGACCATGCCCCTTTAAAATGGATGTATGTAAATAGAGGCAAGAATGCTCGTGTAACTAGATGGTTTCTAGCGTTGCAGGACTTTAAGTTTACGGTCGAACATAGACCGGGAACACAATTGGCCAACGCAGATGCATTGTCTCGCATCTTCTGTTTGGGGGCTACAAGTGTTCCGGCCCCTAGGTCGAAACAGGGGAGGGGGATATGTGACAAGAACACTGGGATAGTGTTTGAGGGCAGGTATGTTTGTCCCAGGTTCTTGTCTTACATGTTCTAGAAAATGAAAACTTCTAGGAAAAATGCTTTTGTTTTGTCAGAACCTTTTCAGTTTGCTGTAAAAGCTGGGTAAAGGCTCTGAGAGAGAGATAAGGCGAGTTCTAGACATTGGGCCCAGTTTGGGTCTTTGGCCTCACAGAGGGCTAATCAGGGTTTCAGCTGTGTAAGAGTGTTATAGGGCTGCTAGCCTGATTAGTATGGGCAGACTGCCTGGGAAGACTGGAGGGATCTGTGTGAGAGAAACACGCTTCTGGATACAAGTGAGCTATACAGTGTTTACTGGAGAACCCTGTGTTTTTGTTTAGTGATAGTTAGGAACATCTTGTGTTTAGTTAGTGCCGGACAGGCAAGGTATTTTCTTTTGGTGTTTGTTTTATTTTCTGTTTCAATAAAACTGGCCGGGGCCAGTTGTACCAGAAACTGGACTTGTGTTGTTTCTCAGCTGCTGCGTGCTGCCATATTCCCCAGGAAGAGGTGCCTTGCACCCATACAGTGTTACAGTGCATTACATCTGGGCAAATTCCAGCACGTCCCATGTTTTGCACATACATTGAATTTGGTGGTGCAGAATTATTTAAAAAACGACAGGGGCGTGCAAGAGATGCTGTCGGTGGCCCGAAGAATTGCGGGCCACTTTCGGCATTCAGCCACCGCGTACAGAAGACTGGAGCACCACCAAACATTCCTGAACCTGCCCTGCCATCATCTGAAGCAAGAGGTGGTAACGAGGTGGAATTCAACCCTCTATATGCTTCGGAGGATGGAGGAGCAGCAAAAGGCCATTCAAGCCTATACATCTGGCCACGATATAGGCAAAGGAGGGGGAATGCACCTGACTCAAGCGCAGTGGAGAATGATTTCAACGTTGTGCAAGGTTCTGCAACCCTTTGAACTTGCCACACGTGAAGTCAGTTCAGACACTGCCAGCCTGAGTCAGGTCATTCCCCTCATCAGGCTTTTGCAGAAGAAGCTGGAGACATTGAAGGAGGAGCTAAAACAGAGCGATTCCGCTAGGCATGTGGGACTTGTGGATGGAGCCCTTAATTCGCTTAACCAGGATTCACGGGTGGTCAATCTGTTGAAATCAGAGCACTACATTTTGGCCACCGTGCTCGATCCTAGATTTAAAACCTACGTTGTATCTCTCTTTCTGGCAGACACAAGTCTGCAGGGGTTCAAAGACCTGCTGGTGAGAAAATTGTCAAGTCAAGCGGAACGTGACCCGTCAACATCTCCTCCTTCACATTCTCCCGCAACTGGGGGTGCGAGGAAAAGGCTAAGAATTCCGAGCCCACCCGCTGGCGGTGATGAAGGGCAGTCTGGAGCGAGTGCTGACATCTGGTCCGGACTGAAGGACCTGCCAACGATTACTGACATGTCGTCTACTGTCACTTCATATGATTCTCTCACCATTGAAAGAATGGTGGAGGATTATATGAGTGACCGCATCCAAGTAGGCACGTCAGACAGTCCGTACGTATACTGGCAGGAAAAAGAGGCAATTTGGAGGCCCTTGCACAAACTGGCTTTATTCTACCTAAGTTGCCCTCCCTCCAGTGTGTACTCCGAAAGAGTGTTTAGTGCAGCCGCTCACCTTGTCAGCAATCGGCGTACGAGGTTACTTCCAGAAAATGTGGAGAAGATGATGTTCATCAAAATGAATTATAATCAATTCCTCCGTGGAGACATTCACCAGCAGCAATTGCCTCCACAAAGTACACAGGGACCTGGATGGTGGATTCCAGTGGGGACGAATTAATAATCTGTGAGGAGGGGGATGTACACAGTGAAAGGGGTGAGGAATCGAAGGATGATGATGAGGTGGACATCTTGCCTCTGTAGAGCCAGTTTGTGCAAGGAGAGATTGATTGCTTCTTTTTTTGGTGGGGGCCCAAACCAACCAGTCATTTCAGTCACAGTCGTGTGGCAGACCCTGTCGCTGAAATGATGGGTTCGTTAAAGTGTGCATGTCCTGTTTATACAACATAAGGGTGGGTGGGAGGGCCCAAGGACAATTCCATCTTGCACCTCTTTTTTCTTTCATTTTTCTTTGCATCATGTGCTGTTTGGGGACAATTTTTTTGAAGTGCCATCCTACCTGACACTGCAGTGCCACTCCTAGATGGGCCAGGTGTTTGTGTCGGCCACTTGTGTCGCTTAGCTTAGTCACACAGCGACCTTGGTACGCCTCTTTTTTTCTTTGCATCATGTGCTGTTTGGGGACAATTTTTTTGAAGTGCCATCCTGCCTGACACTGCAGTGCCACTCCTAGATGGGCCAGGTGTTTGTGTCGGCCACTTGTGTCGCTTAGCTTAGCCATCCAGCGACCTCTGTGCAAATTTTAGGACTAAAAATAATATTGTGAGGTGTGAGGTGTTCAGAATAGACTAGAAATGAGTGGAAATTATGGTTATTGAGGTTAATAATACTATGGGATCAAAATGACCCCCAAATTCTATGATTTAAGCTGTTTTTTAGGGTTTTTTGAAAAAAACACCCGAATCCAAAACACACCCGAATCCGACAAAAAATTTTCGGTGAGGTTTTGCCAAAACGCGTCCGAATCCAAAACACGGCCGCGGAACCGAATCCAAAACCAAAACACAAAACCCGAAAAATGTCCGGTGCACATCACTATTAACAATGTGGCTTGTGTTTTCTGTCTAGGGGGTCTATATTGACTATGTGTCCTACAACTCCTACAATCTCCGGCAAAATGCCCTTCCTTCCTACAAGTGTAACCTAATATTGACCTTGACTTACCATTAGGTATCTGGGGTTTGGACTGATGGGTCTTTCCTGTATGTGCCTGTATACTTACCGTTAACCTCTCCACCTGTTGTTCTCTGCGCCTAGCAATATTCTTGTGATGTTCAATAGCGCACTTTCTAAGATTAGCTACTGTGACCCCCTTCCAATTTGGCAAAGAAGTCTGCACCCTGACCCTCAATGCCTTATTGAGCCCATCCATTAGCACAGAGACAGCCACCTCCCATTTGCCGAATTAGTGTTTACAAGTGATCTTATCCAGACGGAGAGTTTTCTATTACTGTAAAAGACAAAAAAATTTTTTTAACAAGCTTCTAGGTCATGCGAAGTATTCATTCAATCCTTCTCATCCCGTATTAAGGTTCTGTACATGGTCCAACAAACATTTCCGAGCTCATCTTGACTAGGGGCATTACTAGGAATGAATACTTCTTATATGGTAACTTAAAAGAAATACCTGGGGGTTACCCTGTCTCTCTAAATACAATACACAAAATGGAAAGCTGCTCAATCAGATTGTAATGTCATTCAGGTGCTAAAAGGGAGGGGTAATTCTGTGTAGGAAAAAACTGTGTTCCCTAATGCACACCGAGTGAAAAATGGTACTACATAATAGTCAGATAATACGGAGATCTTAGTTGCGTATATCTGCAGATATAGGGTTAAGCCCCCAGGCCGATCGACAAGGCTTCTCCGTCACTGGGGGTCCCTAATACTAGGTATGGGTCCGGGGTGCAGGACCCCACGATGTCGGCACAGGTCGGCCACCCCAGGTCAGCACACAGGTGAGAATTAATAGGGGTTAATAAGAAGCTGTTATGCACACCAGTGCCAGCAGGAATGTACTGGTGTCTGAACGGAGAGGGATGCAAAACAAATGAACTCACAGACAGACTGGGGAATATGACATTACATACACAGAAGGTGATAGGGTAACAAAATAAACACAAAGTGAACAGAGAAGCCCAAAGGCTAAGAAACTGGGTGTCTCCCTAGTATTAGGAATGCTCAGATGGAAAGAAGCGAGATGTTGTGATTTAATACGTAGAGAACCCGAAATGCTGTTGCTAAGGGCAACAGCAAAACCCTAAAGGGTTACCAACGGGTGTGGCAGTAAACTCCTTGGTCAGAGAAGGAATAATAGACACAAGGAGAGTCTCCACAATCCTAGTCCTCACTTGCAGTGCACTGGTTCAGTTTACTGCCACTAAACTGACACCTGAACACCTTGCACAGTGAGAAAGGATTTTGGCAGGCAAGTCTGAGAATACAGCCGCAAACTTGCTAGGTTCACAGAGTAGCAAAAGAACCCCAGCAGGTTAAACGACTGACTCCAGTCTTACTGCTAGGTCTGGATTGGCAGAGTGTAGTACCAAATTCCTAGGCCTATTTGCAGTAAGCAACAAACAAATACAAAGTTACACAGTACTAGCTAACTTTCAGGAACTGACTAACCAACAAAGATTCAGCAGCATCTGCCTAACCTGAGAAGAGGGTTTATATAGCAGGTGCTGTCCACGCCCCACTCAGACCTCACAGACTGTGAGCACAAAAACCAGCACCGGATCCCCTGCCGTGCACAGAACCTGTAACCACTGCACAGCAAAAGACTCGAACCGGAGTATCAGCTACGCTCAGGTTACTCCGCTAGCACTTGTCTCCCGGTTGTCATGACGACGTGGCAGCACAGAGCAGGAGACCCTAACAGTACCCCCCCTCTGACGAGGGGTCAAAAAACCTCTACCACCGGGTTTATTGGGGAACTGCGAGAAGAAAGAGCGTAACAGTCTGGGGGCATGAAGATCACAACTGCGCACCCACGACCGCTCCTCCGGGCCATACCCCTTCCAGTGCACCAAAAACGACAGCCGACCCCGAACCATCTTGGAGTCAAGAATCCTTTCAACAACAAACTCCCTCTGGCCACGTATCAGAAGAGGGGAAGGTCTTCCACTGGAAGAAGGATTACTAATCGCCCGTTTTAAAAGGGAACAATGAAATGTTTTATTGATACCCAAAGAACAGGGTAGATCTAACTGAAATGCCACCGGATTGATAACCCTAGTGATCTTATAAGGACCGATGAACCGGGGGCCTAACTTATGAGATGGCTGTCTCAACTTCAAATTCTTGGTAGACAACCAGACGAAGTCTCCTAATTTGAAGCTGGAGGGTCTTTTCCGCTTATCAAAATCCCTTTTGGTCACTAATGACACAGACACAAGGGCTTTCTTCACTTTCCTCCAAATACCTCTAAGGACCGAAACCATAGAGGAACCACCAGGCGTGGAGTCCAGGGGGTCAAAAGAATTGGCCTTAGGATGATGCCCATACACACAAAGGAAGGGAGAGATCCCTGTAGCAGAGTGAGCGCGTTGTTATAGGCAAACTCCGCCATGGACAGATGAGCAACCCAGTCAGTCTGACACTTGGAGACATAACACCTGAGGAACTGCTCCAAGGACTGGTTCACCCTCTCAGTCTGCCCATTAGACTGCGGATGGTAGCCAGACGACAAGCTGACAGAAATCTGGAGATCGGAACAAAATGCCCTCCAGAATTTGGCCACAAACTGGGATCCGCGGTCAGAGACCACATCAAGTGGCAACCCGTGGAGGCGCACAACATGCAGCATAAATAATTCAGACAGGCGTCTGGCCGATGGCAGCCCAACCAGTGGAACGAAGTGCGCCATCTTCGAAAACCTGTCAACGACAACCCAGATGGCTGTCATCCCCGAGGATTTGGGCAAGTCCACCACAAAATCCATTGAAATGTGGGTCCATGGCTTAGATGGAATAGAGAGTGGATGTAATGGGCCAACAGGAACCCCTCTAGGAGTCTTATTTCGGGCACAGATGTCACATGCCCGAACCCACTGATCCACATCCCTAGCCACCGAGGACCACCACACCGCCCTAGATAGCAACTCCCGAGTTCTGGCAATACCCGGGTGACCTGCCGACTTCTTGGCATGGAATTCCAGGAACACTCGCTGTCTTAACTTAGGAGGCACAAACAAAAGACCTACCGGAAGGTCTGGAGGAGCCTGCTCCTGTGCTCTAAGGACTAATGACAAGAGGTCCTGGGTAATGCCCACTTTAATACATGATGGGGACACAATGGGCAATGGCTCCTCGGTGGTCTCCTGGATTGGAGCAAAACTCCGCGAGAGCGCATCAGCCTTGATGTTTTTTGACCCAGGGCGATATGTTATCAAAAAATTAAAGCGAGCAAAAAACAAAGCCCATCGTGCCTGCCTGGCATTGAGGCGCTTCGCTGACTCTAAATATGCCAAATTCTTATGGTCGGTGAGAATTGAGACCACAAACTTAGCCCCCTCAAGCCAGTGTCTCCACTCCTCGAGTGCATCCTTAATAGCCAACAATTCCCGGTTACCCACGTCATAATTCATCTCGGCAGGTGAAAATTTACGGGAAAAGTAAGCACAGGGATGAAGGCGATTATCAGACACCCCCTTCTGAGAGAGCACTGCCCTAATACCCATCTCAGAGGCATCCACCTCCACCACAAAAGGACGCTCTGGATCTGGGTGTCGCAGCACCTTGGCCGAGACAAATGCCCTTTTGAGACGGGCAAAAGCCGCTTTGGCCTCACAAGACCAGTGAGCAACATCCTCCCCTTTCTTAGTGAGTGCCACCAAGGGCGCCACTATAGACGAAAATCCAGCGATAAATCGTCTATAAAAATTCGCAAAGCCCAGAAAACGCTGAAGCGCCTTCAAACTAGTGGGCTGCACCCAATCCAGGACTGCCTGTACCTTGGAACCCTCCATTTGGAAACCTTCTGGGGAGATAATATATCCTAGAAATGCGATTTGCTGAACTTCAAATTCGCACTTCTCCAGCTTCGCCCCAAGCCGGTGGTCTCTGAGTTTCTGGAGGACTAAGCGTACATGCTTCCGATGTTCCTCCAGGGAATGGGAGAAGATTAGGATGTCATCTAAGTATACAACTAAGAATCTATCCAAATATTCCCTGAGCACATCGTTCATGAAGTCCTGGAAGACTGCCGGGGCATTACAGAGCCCAAAAGGCATCACCAAATATTCATAATGCCCTGAGTGGGTATTAAAGGCAGTCTTCCATTCATCCCCCTCTCTTATTCGGATTAGATTGTACGCACCGCGTAGGTCAATCTTAGAAAAAATGGTGGCAGTACGAAGCTGGTCAAACAAGACGGAAATGAGAGGCAGTGGGTATGAGTTTTTAATCGTGATACGGTTCAATTCCCTGAAGTCGATGCAGGGTCGCAACGAACCGTCCTTTTTACCCACGAAGAAGAACCCCGACCCAACTGGAGACTGTGAAGGTCTGATAAATCCCTTAGCCAAGTTCTCCTGAATGTACTCTGCCATAGCCTGAGTCTCAGGACGTGACAGGGAGTACAACCTGCTCTTGGGAAGCTTAGCATTCGGCAACAAATCAATAGCACAGTCATAGGGGCGATGGGGAGGTAGTACCTCTGCAACTTTTTTGGAGAACACGTCCGCAAAATCTGCATAACATCCTGGCAATCCTGGCAAACTTAGCTGCGAAAGCCTGACTGGAAGGCTCAAGCAACTCCTGAAACAATCAGTACCCCAACTAAGAATCTCCCCAGAGACCCAGTCAAATTGAGGATTGTGGGCCCTTAACCAGGGTAACCCCAACACCAATGGGGCAAAAGTACAGACAGTCACATAAAAGGACAATTTTTCAGAGTGTGTGGCTCCAATAAACAAAGAAATCTGGCTAGTGCAAGAGGTAATTTTACCCTGGGATAATGGTTCCCCGTTTAACCCACAAATCTCAATCTCCGATGCCAAGGGTACTAAGGGAACAGAGTGTTTCAGGGCGAATTGGCGGTCCATAAAAACCCCGTCGGCCCCACTGTCCACAAAGGCCTCAGTCTTGACAGTTTGACCGAGGATCTTCAAGGTCACCGGAATGATAAAAGTCTTCTTGGGAAATTCTGACTTCTGGCCTGACAGGATATTTCCCATCACCCTCAGGCCCTGAAGTTTTCCGGCTTTTCTGGGCATGATACTACCACATGACCTTTATTCCCACAGTACAAACACAACCCCTGCTGGCTCCTCCGCGTCTTCTCACGCGAGGAGAGGCGGGTAGCCCCAATCTGCATAGGCTCCTCGGAAAATTCCTCAGAGTCTGAGGTTCCCTTGGGAAAGAAGGAAACCTCGGTCTCCCTTTCAAGCCTACGCTCTCTCAGCCGTCTATCCACCCGGATGGATAACTGCATGAGCTGATCCAAGCTATCAGGCAAGGGATATTGTACCAGTTGGTCTTTTATCTGGTTAGAAAGACCTCTTCGGTACTGGTGTCTCAGGGCTGGGTCATTCCACTGGGTATCATGGGCCAACCTCCGAAACTCCGTACAATAAACCTCAACTGGCCTTCACCCTTGCTTAAGGATCGAAATCTGAGCCTCGGCTGAGGCCGTCTTGTCAGGGTCATCATACAACATGCCCAGTGCCGTAAAAAAAGCATCAACACTTTTAAGCGACGGACAGTCAGGCTGCAACCCATATGCCCAGACCTGTGGGTCTCCTTGTAGCAAGGAAATCACTATGCCCACCCGCTGAATCTCCGAGCCAGAAGACTGAGGCCTAAGCTGGAAATATAGCTTGCAGCTCTCATTGAAACAAAAGAACTGCGAGCGATCTCCAGAAAAACGATCCGGGAGATTTACTTTCGGCTCCTTAACCCCTGAAGGTACTGCTGCTGCGGGAGCTCCGCCAGCGGCCTGCGAGGTATGCATTTTAATGGACAAATCATTAAATTGTCGAGTCAGGACCTGCACCTGATCGACCACCTGTTGCAAAGTATTTTGAGGGGTATGCTCCATATTCCCACAAAATTTCAACAGGAGTATTAGGCTGCTGAATATGTTATGCACACCAGTGCCAGCAGGAATGTACTGGTGTCTGAACGGAGAGGGATGCAAAACAAATGAACTCACAGACAGACTGGGGAATATGACATTACATACACAGAAGGTGATAGGGTAACAAAATAAACACAAAGTGAACAGAGAAGCCCAAAGGCTAAGAAACTGGGTGTCTCCCTAGTATTAGGAATGCTGAGATGGAAAGAAGCGAGATGTTGTGATTTAATACGTAGAGAACCCGAAATGCTGTTGCTAAGGGCAACAGCAAAACCCTAAAGGGTTACCAACGGGTGTGGCAGTAAACTCCTTGGTCAGAGATGGAATAATAGACACAAGGAGAGTCTCCACAATCCTAGTCCTCACTTGCAGTGCACTGGTTCAGTTTACTGCCACTAAACTGACACCTGAACACTAGAGATGAGCGGGTTCGGTTCCTCGGAATCCGAAACCCCCCGAACTTCAGCCTTTTTACACGGGTCCGAGGCAGACTCGGATCTTCCCGCCTTGCTCGGCTAACCCGAGCGCGCCCGAACGTCATCATTCCGCTGTCGGATTCTCGCGAGGCTCGTATTCTATCGCGAGACTCGGATTCTATATAAGAAGCCGCGTGTCGCCGCCATTTTCACACGTGCATTGAGATTGATAGGGAGAGGACGTGGCTGGCGTCCTCTCCATTAGAATAGATAGAGACACTTGAGTTGATTACTTAGTAATTTTGGGGAGCATTAGGAGTACTCAGAGTGCAGAGTTTTGCTGATAGTTACTAGTGACTGACCACCACCAGTTTTATTTATTATTTAATATAATCCGTTCTCTGCCTGAAAAAAAACGATACACAGTCACATACCATATCTGTGCTCAGCCTCAGTGTGCTGCATGATAATATCATCTATATGTATATCTGACTGTGCTGAGTGCTCACTGCTCACACAGCTGAATTGTGGGGGAGACTGGGGTGCAGTTATAGCAGGAGTACAGTGCACACTTTTGCTGCCAGTGTGACTGACCAGTGACCACCAGTATATTGTCTGCCTGAAAAAGTTAAACACTCCTGTGGTGTTTTTTTTTTTATTCTATAAACGCATTCTGCTGACAGTGCCCAGCAGGTCCGTCATTCATTATATTATATAAATATTTACCTGCAGTAGTGTTATATTTTTTTTGTTCATCTCTATCATCTTTATCATCTCTATATTAGCAGACGCAGTACGGTAGTCCACGGCTGTGGCTACCTCTGTGTCGTCAGTGCTCGTCCATAATTGTATACCTACCTGTGGTGGGTTTTTTTTTTCTATCTTCTTCATACTAGTAGTTTAGGAGTCTGCTGACAGTGTCCAGCAGGTCCGTCATTATATTATATATACCTGCAGTAGTGATATATATATATTTTTTATATCATTATCATCTCTATACTAGCAGACGCAGTACGGTAGTCCACGGCTGTAGCTACCTCTGTGTCATCAGTGCTCGTCCATAATTGTATACCTACCTGTGGTGGGGTTTTTTTTTTCTATCTTCTTCATACTAGTAGTTTAGGAGTCTGCTGACAGTGTCCAGCAGGTCCGTCATTATATTATATATACCTGCAGTAGTGATATATATATATTTTTTATATCATTATCATCTCTATACTAGCAGACGCAGTACGGTAGTCCACGGCTGTAGCTACCTCTGTGTCGTCAGTGCTCGTCCATAATTGTATACCTACCTGTGGTGGGGTTTTTTTTTCTATCTTCTTCATACTAGTAGTTTAGGAGTCTGCTGACAGTGTCCATCAGGTCTGTCATTATATTATATATACCTGCAGTAGTGATATATATATATTTTTTATATCATTATCATCTCTATACTAGCAGACGCAGTACGGTAGTCCACGGCTGTAGCTACCTCTGTGTCGTCAGTGCTCGTCCATAATTGTATACCTACCTGTGGTGGGTTTTTTTTTCTATCTTCTTCATACTAGTAGTTTAGGAGTCTGCTGACAGTGTCCAGCAGGTCCGTCATTATATTATATATACCTGCAGTAGTGATATATATATATTTTTTATATCATTATCATCTCTATACTAGCAGACGCAGTACGGTAGTCCACGGCTGTAGCTACCTCTGTGTCGTCAGTCACTCGTCATCCATAAGTATACTAGTATCCATCCATCTCCATTGTTTACCTGAGGTGCCTTTTAGTTGTGCCTATTAAAATATGGAGAACAAAAATGTTGAGGTTCCAAAAATAGGGAAAGATCAAGATCCACTTCCACCTCGTGCTGAAGCTGCTGCCACTAGTCATGGCCGAGACGATGAAATTCCATCAACGTCGTCTGCCAAGGCCGATGCCCAATGTCATAGTACAGAGCATGTAAAATCCAAAACACAAAATATCAGTAAAAAAAGGACTCAAAAATCTAAAATAAAATCGTCGGAGGAGAAGCGTAAACTTGCCAATATGCCATTTACCACACGGAGTGGCAAGGAACGGCTGAGGCCCTGGCCTATGTTCATGGCTAGTGGTTCAGCTTCACATGAGGATGGAAGCACTCAGCCTCTCGCTAGAAAAATGAAAAGACTTAAGCTGGCAAAAGCACAGCAAAGAACTGTGCGTTCTTCGAAATCACAAATCCACAAGGAGAGTCCAATTGTGTCGGTTGCGATGCCTGACCTTCCCAACACTGGACGTGAAGAGCATGCGCCTTCCACCATTTGCACGCCCCCTGCAAGTGCTGGAAGGAGCACCCGCAGTCCAGTTCCTGATAGTCAGATTGAAGATGTCAGTGTTGAAGTACACCAGGATGAGGAGGATATGGGTGTTGCTGGCTCTGGGGAGGAAATTGACAAGGAGGATTCTGATGGTGAGGTGGTTTGTTTAAGTCAGGCACCCGGGGAGACACCTGTTGTCCGTGGGAGGAATATGGCCATTGACATGCCTGGTCAAAATACAAAAAAAATCAGCTCTTCGGTGTGGAAGTATTTCAACAGAAATGCGGACAACATTTGTCAAGCCGTGTGTTGCCTTTGTCAAGCTGTAATAAGTAGGGGTAAGGACGTTAACCACCTCGGAACATCCTCCCTTATACGTCACCTGCAGCGCATTCATCATAAGTCAGTGACAAGTTCAAAAATTTTGGGCGACAGCGGAAGCAGTCCACTGACCAGTAAATCTCTTCCTCTTGTAACCAAGCTCACGCAAACCACCCCACCAACTCCCTCAGTGTCAATTTCCTCCTTCCCCAGGAATGCCAATAGTCCTGCAGGCCATGTCACTGGCAATTCTGACGAGTCCTCTCCTGCCTGGGATTCCTCCGATGCATCCTTGCGTGTAACGCCTACTGCTGCTGGCGCTGCTGTTGTTGCTGCTGGGAGTCGATGGTCATCCCAGAGGGGAAGTCGTAAGACGACTTTTACTACTTCCACTAAGCAATTGACTGTCCAACAGTCCTTTGCGAGGAAGATGAAATATCACAGCAGTCATCCTGCTGCAAAGCGGATAACTGAGGCCTTGGCATCCTGGGCGGTGAGAAACGTGGTTCCGGTATCCATCATTACTGCAGAGCCAACTATAGACTTGATTGAGGTACTGTGTCCCCGGTACCAAATACCATCTAGGTTCCATTTCTCTAGGCAGGCGATACCGAAAATGTACATAGACCTCAGAAAAAGACTCACCAGTGTCCTAAAAAATGCAGTTGTACCCAATGTCCACTTAACCACGGACATGTGGACAAGTGGAGCAGGGCAGACTCAGGACTATATGACTGTGACAGCCCACTGGGTAGATGTATTGACTCCCGCCGCAAGAACAGCAGCGGCGGCACCAGTAGCAGCATCTCGCAAACGCCAACTCTTTCCTAGGCAGGCTACGCTTTGTATCACCGCTTTCCAGAATACGCACACAGCTGAAAACCTCTTACGGCAACTGAGGAAGATCATCGCAGAATGGCTTACCCCAATTGGACTCTCCTGTGAATTTGTGGCATCAGACAACGCCAGCAATATTGTGTGTGCATTAAATATGGGCAAATTCCAGCACGTCCCATGTTTTGCACATACCTTGAATTTGGTGGTGCAGAATTATTTAAAAAATGACAGGGGCGTGCAAGAGATGCTGTCGGTGGCCAGAAGAATTGCGGGACACTTTCGGCGTACAGGCACCACGTACAGAAGACTGGAGCAACACCAAAAACGCCTGAACCTGCCCTGCCATCATCTGAAGCAAGAAGTGGTAACGAGGTGGAATTCAACCCTCTATATGCTTCAGAGGTTGGAGGAGCAGCAAAAGGCCATTCAAGCCTATACAACTGAACACGATATAGGAGGTGGAATGCACCTGCCTCAAGCGCAGTGGAGAATGATTTCAACGTTGTGCAAGGTTCTGCAACCTTTTGAACTTGCCACACGTGAAGTCAGTTCAGACACTGCCAGCCTGAGTCAGGTCATTCCCCTCATCAGGCTTTTGCAGAAGAAGCTGGAGACATTGAAGGAGGAGCTAAGACTGAGCGATTCCGCTAGGCATGTGGGACTTGTGGATGGAGCCCTTAATTCGCTTAACAAGGATTCACGGATGGTCAATCTGTTGAAATCAGAGCACTACATTTTGGCCACCGTGCTCGATCCTAGATTTAAAACCTACCTTGGATCTCTCTTTCCGGCAGACACAAGTCTGCAAGGGTTCAAAGAACTGCTGGTGAGAAAATTGTCAAGTCAAGCGGAACGCGACCTGTCAACATCTCCTCCTTCACATTCTCCCGCAACTGGGGGTGCGAGGAAAAGGCTAAGAATTCCGAGCCCACCCGCTGGCGGTGATGCAGGGCAGTCTGGAGCGACTGCTGATGCTGACATCTGGTCCGGACTGAAGGACCTGCCAACGATTACGGACATGTCGTCTACTGTCACTGCATATGATTCTCTCACCATTGAAAGAATGGTGGAGGATTATATGAGTGACCGCATCCAAGTAGGCACGTCAGACAGTCCGTACGTATACTGGCAGGAAAAAGAGGCAATTTGGAGGCCCTTGCACAAACTGGCTTTATTCTACCTAAGTTGCCCTCCCACAAGTGTGTACTCCGAAAGAGTGTTTAGTGCCGCCGCTCACCTTGTCAGCAATCGGCGTACGAGGTTACTTCCAGAAAATGTGGAGAAGATGATGTTCATTAAAATGAATTATAATCAATTCCTCCATGGAGACATTCACCAGCAGCAATTGCCTCCACAAAGTACACAGGGAGCTGTGATGGTGGATTCCAGTGGGGACAAATTGATAATCTGTGAGGAGGGGGATGTACACGGTGATGAATCGGAGGATGATGATGAGGTGGACATCTTGCCTCTGTAGAGCCAGTTTGTGCAAGGAGAGATTAATTGCTTCTTTTTTGGTGGGGGTCCAAACCAACCCGTCATTTCAGTCACAGTCGTGTGGCAGACCCTGTCACTGAAATGATGGGTTGGTTAAAGTGTGCATGTCCTGTTTATACAACATAAGGGTGGGTGGGAGGGCCCAAGGACAATTCCATCTTGCACCTCTTTTTTCTTTCATTTTTCTTTGCGTCATGTGCTGTTTGGGGAGTGTTTTTTGGAAGGGCCATCCTGCGCGACACTGCAGTGCCACTCCTAGATGGGCCAGGTGTTTGTGTCGGCCACTAGGGTCGCTTATCTTAGTCACACAGCTACCTCATTGCGCCTCTTTTTTTTCTTCTTTGCGTCATGTGCTGTTTGGGGAGTATTTTTTGGAAGGGCCATCCTGCGTGACACTGCAGTGCCACTCCTAGATGGGCCAGGTGTTTGTGTCGGCCACTAGGGTCACTTATCTTAGTCACACAGCTACCTCATTGCGCCTCTTTTTTTTCTTCTTTGCGTCATGTGCTGTTTGGGGAGTATTTTTTGGAAGGGCCATCCTGCGTGACACTGCAGTGCCACTCCTAGATGGGCCAGGTGTTTGTGTCGGCCACTAGGGTCACTTATCTTAGTCACACAGCTACCTCATTGCGCCTCTTTTTTTTCTTCTTTGCGTCATGTGCTGTTTGGGGAGTATTTTTTGGAAGGGCCATCCGGCCTGACACTGCAGTGCCACTCCTAGATGGGCCAGGTGTTTGTGTCGGCCACTAGGGTCGCTTAGCTTACTCACACAGCTACCTCATTGCGCCTCTTTTTTTCTTTGCGTCATGTGCTGTTTGGGGAGTGTTTTTTGGAAGGGCCATCCTGTGTGACACTGCAGTGCCACTCCTAGATGGGCCAGGTGTTTGTGTCGGCCACTTGGGTCGCTGAGCTTAGTCATCCAGCGACCTCGGTGCAAATTTTAGGACTAAAAATAATATTGTGAGGTGTGAGGTGTTCAGAATAGACTGAAAATGAGTGGAAATTATGGTTATTGAGGTTAATAATACTTTGGGATCAAAATGACCCCCAAATTCTATGATTTAAGCTGTTTTTTAGGGTTTTTTGAAAAAAACACCCGAATCCAAAACACACCCGAATCCGACAAAAAAATTCGGTGAGGTTTTGCCAAAACGCGTTCGAACCCAAAACACGGCCATGGAACCGAACCCAAAACCAAAACACAAAACCCGAAAAATTTCCGGTGCACATCTCTACTGAACACCTTGCACAGTGAGAAAGGATTTTGGCAGGCAAGTCTGAGAATACAGCCGCAAACTTGCTAGGTTCACAGAGTAGCAAAAGAACCCCAGCAGGTTAAACGACTGACTCCAGTCTTACTGCTAGGTCTGGATTGGCAGAGTGTAGTACAAAATTCCAAGGCCTATTTGCAGTAAGCAACAAACAAATACAAAGTTACACAGTACTAGCTAACTTTCAGGAACTGACTAACCAACAAAGATTCAGCAGCATCTGCCTAACCTGAGAAAGGGTTTATATAGCAGGTGCTGTCCACGCCCCACTCAGACCTCACAGACTGTGAGCACAAAAACCAGCACCGGATCCCCTGCCGTGCACAGAGCCTGTAACCACTGCACAGCAAAAGACCCAAACCGGAGTATCAGCTACACTCAGGTTACTCCGCTAGCACTTGTCTCCCGGTTGTCATGACGACGTGGCAGCACAGAGCAGGAGACCCTAACAGAAGCACAGAAGTGCTATGTAAGTGGTGTGATTAAAATAATATATACAAAGTGATAGGGAAAATCATAAGTGTTAATAAAGTGTTAGGGTGTGCCGACCTGAAGCAGCCCAGCCATACCGACACAGGGGCCACCGCACCCCACACCCACCCCATAAATAATTACAAATATGTCTGGGTTAAATTCCCAGTGTAAGGCCACATGGTAATGGCTCCTACAGCATCTGAGAGCCAGCTTACCTGGGGATACCCCTGGCTTCCCCTATGGCACTATGGAGTCAGCAATCCCTCCTAATGCTGACCCATCTATGCCTCTCTAAATACAATACACAAAATGGAAAGCTGCTCAATCAGATTGAAATGTCACTCAGGTGCTAAAAGGGAGGGGTAATTCTGTGTAGGAAAAAACTGTGTTCCCTAATGCACACCGAGTGAAAAATGTTACTACATAATAGTCAGATAATACGGAGATCTTAGTTGCGTATATCTGCAGATATAGGGTTAAGCCCCCAGGCCGATCGACAAGGCTTCTCCGTCACTGGGGGTCCCTAATACTAGGTATGGGTCCGGGATGCAGGACCCCGCGATGTCGGCACAGGTCGGCCACCCCAGGTCAGCACACAGGTGAGAATTAATAGGGGTTAATAAGAAGCACAGAAGTGCTATGTAAGTGGTGTGATTAAAATAATATATACAAAGTGATAGGGAAAATCATAAGTGTTAATAAAGTGTTAGGTGTGCCGACCTGAAGCAGCCCAGCCATACCGACACAGGGGCCACCGCACCCCACACCCACCCCATAAATAATTACAAATATGTCTGGGTTAAATTCCCAGTGTAAGGCCACATGGTAATGGCTCCTACAGCATCTGAGAGCCAGCTTACCTGGGGATACCCCTGGCTTCCCCTATGGCACTATGGAGTCAGCAATCCCTCCTAATGCTGACCCATCTATGCCTCTCTAAATACAATACACAAAATGGAAAGCTGCTCAATCAGATTGTAATGTCACTCAGGTGCTAAAAGGGAGGGGTAATTCTGTGTAGGAAAAAACTGTGTTCCCTAATGCACACCGAGTGAAAAATGTTACTACATAATAGTCAGATAATACGGAGATCTTAGTTGCGTATATCTGCAGATATAGGGTTAAGCCCCCAGGCCGATCGACAAGGCTTCTCCGTCACTGGGGGTCCCTAATACTAGGTATGGGTCCGGGGTGCAGGACCCCACGATGTTGGCACAGGTCGGCCACCCCAGGTCAGCACACAGGTGAGAATTAATAGGGGTTAATAAGAAGCACAGAAGTGCTATGTAAGTGGTGTGATTAAAATAATATATACAAAGTGATAGGGAAAAATCATAAGTGTTAATAAAGTGTTAGGGTGTGCCGACCTGAAGCAGCCCAGCCATACCGACACAGGGGCCACCGCACCCCACACCCACCTACTGGCAATTACTAATTTGCGGACGGGTTTTTCTCCATTTCTGACGTTACTTTATTGATTTTTATTTTATTTTTGGGTTTTACTATATATGTACACGAATGATACCATACTTACCAGTTCCACTGGTCTCAGCCACTTCCCCCGCAGGCTACTGCTCTTCTTTTACCGGTTGGATACTCCTCTGAGTGCATGAGAAATGGCTGAAACCAATCAGGTCGCCTCCTCCTCCTAAATAAAACTTCAACATTCATTAGTACATATATAGGTTACAGTCATATTTTTCATATTTTTATTATTTTTCTATAGTTTGTATGCTGGCCGTAACTGCTTCCACATCTACATATGGCGGTGTACTTGCTTTCTCTTTTTCTTCCTACTTTTTTATTGTTGCTACAAGTTCAAACAGTTCTTATATTTCCATTCTTGTCTTATATGACTTTGGTTAGACATACCACCTGCAATACCTTAGGATCAAACTCACCAACCCCTATTGCTGCCACAGGTTTAGACAATTTGTATTTCTGACCCTTTGTTTTTTGGATTTTATCAGACATATTTTAATCTTTACGTTCTGCAGTACCTCTGGCTCAAAGTTGTCCATCCCAGGGAATGATGCCCTATCATTAGCAGTCATACGTAACCATTCATTGCAAAAAGCCTCCATGTGTGAACCATATTTTTCACACATAATAAACCTTGCTGACCCTCTCGGCCGCACTTCTGACCTTCTCGGTCCCACTTCTTCAGCCTGAACCCTAGCTACCAAACGCCCACTGCTTGTGCAATTGGATCCCATCGCGGACTTTTTGCCAATAAACGCAATCCCCAATGCACACCGCAAATAGACGGTGAAAGACACCTTGCGCTTTCACTTGCTCCTTCTCCGCTGACGTACCACGACTCACTCCAATAGTGACCACCGCGTACCCAGTGAGGCTCTAACTGGCTTCTATTCACTGGAAGTTTTAGGAATAACTTACCTTTTCCAGTGAATATCCACCGTTGAAGATTTTCCTGAGAGAGACCAGCGAAAACTTCCCTTTTTGACTTACACAAATCATGCTTGCGTATGCTCTACACAGCGCTAATTATACCGCGATTTTACGCAAAAGCTCGTAAAAGGGTATCAAGTTGCGCTATGTATCGCACCCACAAACATGTGGTCCAATCGCACAGCGTATAGGTTCTTGTTACCTATCCGCCTTACGACCACTGGAATCGAATCACAAGCTGCGAAACCTCAGCCGGAGCGTAATACAAAACCTTTAAACTTCAATTCACAATTTCTATACTTCTGCACAATGCACAATTCTATATCACGCTCCTCTATAAATCTCCTCACGATTTGCGCATTATCTCTACCTTTACTAATGTGAGTCAGCCGCCTCACGCCAGCAAGTCTCCACTTACTTGGTGTAACCAAGGGACCCGAATTTCCGGGGTTCAAATCCTCTCACTCCACTTTCACTCATTCAAATACACCTGGTTTTTCTGTACAGAAATATTTTTTTTACTCCCTTTAGGACGGCCGCTTTACTCCAGAGGTGCTTACAGTTTTTAAACTAAATTTAGAGTAACCTGCTTTTGAAATCGGATAGTCATGTGCTATTGTATTAAATGTATACTATCCCGCCTTTAATTGAACAAATATCATGTGCTTTGTACTTAGCGTCCGTATTCTTCCGCAACCTTGCGTAAACATGCGACCAGCGTGCCTTTTACTCCGCGTGTGCGACCCTGTACTTTGTCCGTACCACGTGTACAACGTACGTCCGCAATTCAACAAACCACACAGGGGTAAATTTACTAAGATGGGAGTTCTATTTAAGATGAGATGTTGCCTATAGCAACCAATCAGATTCTACTTCTCATTTATCTAGCACCTTCTAGAAGATAATACATGTAATCTGATTGGTTGCTATGGGCTACATCCCATCTTAAATAGAACTCCCATCTTAGTAAATTTGCCCCACAGTCTCTATAAATGTGAGCAATACTAACTATAATCGCTCACTTAACACAACCCACACTTGTTCTGTATAACCCTTTACGACTGGGCCAGAACTGCGTTTTGTGTTTTTATAATTACTCCCTTATTACACTTATTTCAAATTTATCTATATAGCAAACAAATGTATCCGATTTCACACAGATCTATAATGACTGCAATAATCTATAATTTAAATGCTATGATTCAGATTGGATAGCTATCTTGTCTCGCAGAACATACACTGATATGAATATACACATAATTATAATATATATATATATATATATATATATATATACCATTCACTGGCCTTCTATAAGACACCTTACCTCTTCACTGCCTCTAATTTGCATATCAAAGATATTTGCTGTTCACTACTAAAAAAAAAGTAGTTACACAGGTTAATTTGCATTTCAATGGCTATACTCCAAAAGTCTTGGAAGAAAAGAAAGAGAAAAAAAAAACCCCCAAAACTCTTTACTTTTTATTTTTCACAGACAAGAAGGAAAAAAAATTAACTTATCTCACCATTTACTCTCACTAGGCCTAATTGAAACTATTTGTAATTCACTATGGCATGGGTTAAATAAATTCATTGGTAACTCATGGTGCTGGATGTGACAAAGGAAACTGATTGTTCGGAGCACACTGAAAATCAGCTATTTAGAAAGTGACCTTCCTAAAATGTCCACTGCTCCTCCCCCTTCCACATCCATGAGGTTTACACAAGATGGTGGACAGGCCATGTGGTTAGTCCAAAATGGAGGACAGACCATGCGGCTTCCTTGTCACAAAGAAATCACACTCCACACTGTCTCCAAAGTTACTTTAGGCCTGAGTTTAAAAAAAAAACAACTATATCAAGGCTATGCAGCAACTTTTAAATGTGTGGAGTCTGTATGTTCTCTCTATGTAATATTTTTGACTTCGACAGTGTATATGTATTATATTTATATAACTATGGGCCTAATTCAGACCTGATCATAGATGTGCGAGAAAATGCACATCTACAAGTAAATTCTTAGATATGCGGGGGAATGCCCAGCACATGGCAAGTCCTTCCCCGCATACATACAAAAGCATCATACAGCGATGATGCTTTCACATGTTTAGGGTAGCCCTCTGCCTATGCAGACGGCTACCCGCCATGTTAAAGGTCACAGCGGCTGTGTGTGTCCAGGCCGTGCCCCTTAAACAGAGCATTGCCGCCCACAAAAAGTGGCATCTACGCCCCGTTCCCACCCCCCTCCAGGGCTTAAACTGCATTCTGAAGAGAATGCAGTTTAGGACCTTGCACGTTCGCGTACAGGCGTACGCGCAGATGTGCAAAAATCATAGCAATTTTTGCACATCAGCAACAGGGTCTGAATTAGGTCCTATAACTATATATGTACACATACGCTCATGCCTATAGAAGGAAAACCCCTGCCCTTACGATCTCTGAGTTTGTTCCTGGATAGAGGCATGAGGGGGGAAAGGGACACCAGAGAGGCAGAAGCAGTGTCGGACTGGGTCATAAGGGGCCACGGGAAAATGCAGTGGCAGGGGCCAATGATTAAGAGGTATAGTGGGTCATTCCAACCCGATCGCTCGCTGCAGTTTATCGCAGCGCAGCGTTCAGGTCAGAACTGCGCATGCGCCAGTGCCGCAGTGCTCCGGTGCATGCCAGGCGGCCGAAGGCCGTCGTTGCCTAGCGATCAACTGTGCCTGATTGACAGGCAGAGGCGGTCACTGGGCGGGAGGGGGCTGGACGGCTGCGTTCAGACGCCGTTTAGGGAGCGCAGTCCGACCAACACAGGCGTGGCCGGACCATTGGGGGAGCGGGCCGCGGTGGCTGCGTGACATCACACGCAGCCGCTGCGACCCAGGCAGTGAAGAGGTTCTCCCGGCCAGCCGCAGGAGCTGCGTTGGCCGGGAGTTACTCCTCAAATGCAAAAGCATGTGCGATGCTATTGCATTTCTGCGGGAGGGGGGGGCGGCACTGACATGCGGGGCATCTCCCCGCATGTCTGAGTGCCTGATCATAGCTGTGCTAAATTTAGCACAGCTACGATCAACTCGGAATGACCCCCATAGCCACCACAGAGGCTTAGAGATGACATAACCTGCAGATAACATGAATATTATAGTGCGTGGGCCTATCTCCTATATATTAGCCCAGATCTGTGACTCTGAGACTCATTTCTTAAGGCTGAGTCAGAGTCATAGAGTCACAGATCTGCCCAAATATATAGGAGAGGTGGCTGGATGCAGGCCATGATCCTTTTACTTTCTGGTGAGTAGTTGATGCCCCACCCGCGACACCCCCGCATATGCCCCACCTCCACTGGCAGTACTCCCCCTACGCACGCCCCCTCCCCACCTGTGGCACCCCTGAGCCCGCCCCTCCCCCACTCGCAGCACCCCCGCACCCACCCCTCCCCCACCTGTGGCACCCCTGCACCCGCAACTCCCCCACCTACGGCACCCCTGCACTCGCCCCCTCCCCCACCTGTGGCGCCCCAGCACCCGCCCCTCACTCGGCCGCAGCGCCACCGGACCCCCACCACCATCCGAGGAAACCCCTCCCCCACCCCTCCCCCACCTGTGGCACCTCCAGAATCCCTACCCAAACCGTGGCACCCCGCACCCGCCACTCCACCACCTGCAGCGCCTATGTACCCCATCCCCCATCCACGGTACCCCCGCACCTGCCACTCCCCCACCCGCGTCAACCCCGCTCCTCCCCCACCTGCTGCGCCTCCCGACCCCCTAACCCACTAGCAGCACCCCTGCACCCTCCCCTTCCCCACCCACAGCGCCTCCGTAACCCCTCCCCCATCTGCAACAGACACGCACCTGCCCCTCCCCCACCTACGGCACTCCCACCCCTCCACCAGCCACAGCGCCTCCGGAACCCATCCACAGCACCCCCTCTGCACCCACCCCTCCACCACCCGCCCCTTCCTCCACATCATCTACAGAACCCATCCCCGGCACCCCGCAACCACCCCTCCCCCACCAGCAGCACCTCTGGAACCCCTCCCCTAAACCCATGCCACCCTGCCCCCACCCCTCCGCCAAACGCACCCCCTCTGCACCTGCCCCTCCCCCACGGACAGCACCTCCAGACCCCCTCCTTCATCTGCGGTCCCCCGCATCCACCCCTCCCCCACCAGCAGCATCTACATACCCCCTCCCCCATCCGGGCCCCCCACATCTGCCCCTCCCTTACCAGCAGCATCTACATACCCCCTCCCCCATCCAGGCCCTCCACACCCGCCCCTCCCCCATCCGCAGCACCTCTGGATCCCCTCCCCCATCCGCACCCCCTCTGCACCCGCCCCACCTCCACCCGCAGCACCTCTGGACCCACTCCCCCATCCGCACCCCCTCTGCAACTGCCCCTCCCCCACCCCCAGTGGCTTAGGACTCCCCCACCCGCAGCACCAACGCACCCACCCCTCCCCCACCCGCAGCACCAACACACCCACCCCTCCCCCACCCGCAGCACCCCCAGCAACTGCCCCCCCCTACCCAATGAATCACCTAGTCTATATATATATATGTTAACCCAGGGGCATTTTAAGAGAGGAAGGGACCTGTGTGCAGCCTCCATCGCGGACCCCCTCCTCTCCGGTAGCAGTAGACTCTGGCATGCCAGAGTCTATTGCGCATGTCTCTCAGAACATGGCGCCCGTACCTTGTTCCTGGGGACATCTCCAGTGCGCATGCGCAAATCATTTGGAAATGGCCATTTTCCGAGTGATTTCTGTCCTCAGTGCAGGGCCGCCGTCGCAGGACTCCGGAGAGGTAAGTATAATATATGGGTGCAGTGTGTGCAGTGTGGGCCCCCCTGGACCCAGGGGCCCGTGTGCACTGCACACTCTACACCCATTATAGAAATGCCTATGTGTTAACCTAAACTCTAAATTTGATTGCCAGGAGGGCAGTTCTTCATGTAGTTTCTATAGAAACAAACCATGCACCCATGTTCATTTATGTTTCTGCTTTACCAGGTACTGTAACTGACCCTCTAATAAAGTAACAATGTATTATACAAGTGCAGTCTGGAACCTGACATTAGCAAAAGGGTTGGGGCCCACAGGAAGGGATTTCCTCTGTACCCCTGTGGTCCAGATCAACCTTGGGAAAAGTTGGGACAGACCGATTCAGAGAGAGGCAGTAGGGGGTACAGAAAGACACTCAGAGGCAGTAGGGGTACAGGTAACACAGAAAGAGGCAGAGTGGGTACAGACACACACACAGGCAGTAGGGGGTACAGGTAGACGCACAAAGAGCCAGGAGTGTTTATAGGTAAATGCACAGAGAGCCAGGAGTGGATATAGATAGACACACAGAGAGCCAGGACTGGGTATAGGTAGACGCACAGAGTGGCAGGCGTGGGTAGAGGTAGATGCACCGAGAGGCAGGTGTGGGTATAGGTAGATGCACAAAGAGGCAGGATTGGATATAGGTAGACGCACAGAGAGCCAGGAATGGGTAGAGGTACAGTGCATCCGGAAAGTATTCACAGCGTTTCATTTTTTCCACAGTTTTTTTTATGTTACAGCATTATTCCAAAATAGAATAAACTCATTTTTTTCCTTCAAAATTCTACACACAATACCCCATAATGACAACATGAAAGAATTTTTTTTAAAGATTTTTGCAAACTTATAAAAAATAAGAAATCACATGTACATAAGTATTCACAGCCTTTGCTATGTAGCTCAAAATTTAGCTCAGGTGCATCCTGTTTCCACTGATCATCCTTGAGATGTTCCTACAGCTTAATTGGAGTCCACCTGTGGTAAATTCAGTTGATTGGACATGATTTGGAAAGGCACACACCTGTCTATATAAGGTCCCACACTAGACAGTGCATGTCTAAGCACAAACCAATCATGAAGTCAAAGGAATTGTCTGTAGACCTCAGAGACAAGATTTTCTCGAGGCACAACTTTGGGGAAGGGTACAGAAAAATATCTGCTGCTCTGAAGGTCCCAATGAGCACAGTGGCCTCCATCATCCATAAATGGAAGAAGTTCGGAACCACCAGTACTCTTCCTAGAGCTGGCCGGCTGTCTAAACTGAGCGATCAGGGGAGAAGGGCCCTAGTCAGGGAGGTGACCAAGAACCCAATGGTC
Source organism: Pseudophryne corroboree (assembly GCF_028390025.1). Lineage (NCBI taxonomy): Eukaryota > Metazoa > Chordata > Amphibia > Anura > Myobatrachidae > Pseudophryne > Pseudophryne corroboree. The sequence continues at coordinate 375,724,314 of NC_086445.1, read as the reverse complement.
ACTCTGTCAGAGCTATAGCATTCCTCTGTGGAGAGAGGAGAACCATCCAGAAGGACAACCATCTCAGCAGCAATCCACCAATCAGGCCTGTCCGGTACAGTGGCCAGACGGAAGCCACTCCTTAGTAAGAAAATGCATGGCAGCCCACCTGGAGTTTGCCAAAATGCTCGTGAAGGACTCTCAGACCATGAGAAACAAAATTCTCTGGTCTGATAAGACAAAGATTGAACTCTTTGGCGTGGATGCCAGGCGTCATGTTTGGAGTAAACCAGGCACCGCTCATCACCAGGCCAATACCATCCCTACAGTGAAGCATGCTGTGTGAATGTTTTTCAGTGGCAGGAACTGGGAGACTAGTCAGGATTAGAGATGTGCAGCGGGCATTTTTCGGGTTTTGTGTTTTGGTTTTGGATTTGGTTCCGCGCTCGTGTTTTGGATTCGGACGCGTTTTGCCAAAACCTCCCTTTCGCATTTTTGTCAGATTCGGGTGCGTTTTGGATTCGGGTGGGTTTTTTTTCCAAAAAAACGTCAAAAACAGCTTAAATCATAGAATTTGGGGGTAATTTTGATCCTATAGTATTATTAACATCATTAACCATAATTTCCACTCATTTCCAGTCTATTCTGAATACCTCACACCTCACAATATTATTTTTAGTCCTAAAATTTGCACTGAGGTCGCTGGATGATTAAGCTAAGCGACCCAAGTGGGCGGCACAAACACCTGGCCCATCTAGGAGTGGCACTGCAGTGTCAGACAGGAGGGCAGATATCAAAAAAAGGCCCCTAACAGCACATGATGCAAAGAAGAAAAAAAGGTGCACCGAGGTTGCTGTAGGCCTAAGGTAAGCGACACAACCACCTGGCCATCTAGTAGTGTCACGCAGTGGCTGAATGTCAAGAGTGGGCCGCAATTATTTGGTCCACTGACAGCATCTCCAGCACGCTCCAGTCACTTAAAAAAAAATCTGCAATTGGTGGACTTATACGGCAGTACCCCAGGACTAATACAGCAGTACCCCATGACTAATACGGCAGTGTCACACAGGATGGCACTTTTCAAAAACTAGGCCCCAAACAGCACCTCATGCAAAGATGTAGAAGAGGTGCAATGAGGTAGCTGTATGACTAAGCCATGCGACACAAACAATTCCAACTGGAATTATACGTCCAAATCACTGGAATTATATGGCAAGATCACTGTAATTAATAATTATAAATCACTGGAATTAATTGGCAAGATCACTGTAATTAATAATTATAAATCACTGGAATTAATTGGCAAAATCTCGCTATTGCCTGCCTAGTGAAGTGGAATCTAGATGGGATTTGGTACTAGGGACACAATAACTTCATCAATTGTCTAAATCCCACTGCACTAATTGCGACTAACGGGCGCACGTCTAACAGCGCACTGATTATACTGAGCACTGATTTTACTGAGCACTGATTATACTGAGCACTGATTTTACTGAGCACTGATGATACTACGGAGAACTGACACTGAGCAGCACGATGCAGCACAAGACACTACTAGTATTAGTGGGCAGCACAAAAGCCCTCTGGAATTGTCACCCCCCAGATACCACTGTGACTGGAATGATGAGGACCTATGCACTACAGCAGCAAGATGCAGCACAAGACACTGGACTATTAGTAATGTACTGTAGTATACTGGTCACCACAATGCAGCACAAGACAATGAGCAGTGATACTGAGCACTGATGAGGATACTAGAACTGACACAGAGCAGCAAGATGCAGCACTGGACTATTAGTAATGTACTGTAGTATACTGGTCACCACAATGCAGCACAAGACAATGAGCAGTGATACTGAGCACTGATGAGGATACTAGAACTGACACAGAGCAGCAAGATGCAGCCCTGGACTATTAGTAATGTACTGTAGTATACTGAGCACCACACAATGCAGCACAAGACAATGAGCAGTGATACTGAGCACTGATGAGGATACTAGAACTGACACTGAGCAGAAAGATGCAGCACTGGACTATTAGTAATGTACTGTAGTATACTGGTCACCACAATGCAGCACAAGACAATGAGCAGTGATACTGAGCACTGATGAGGATACTAGAACTGACACTGAGCAGTAAGATGCAGCACTGGACTATTAGAAATGTACTGTAGTATACTGGTCACCACAATGCAACACAAGACAATGGGGGTAATTCCAAGTTGATCGCAGCAGGAATTTTTTTAGCAGTTGGGCAAAACCATGTGCACTGCAGGGGGGGGGGGGGTGGCAGATATAACATTTGCAGAGAGAGTCAGATTTGCGTGGGTTATTTTGTTTCTGTGCAGGGTAAATACTGGCTGCTTTATTTTTTCACTGCAAGTTAGATTGCAGATTGAACTCACCCCACCCAAATCTAACTCTCTCTGCACATGTTATATCTGCCCCTCCTGCAGTGCACATGGGCCCTCATTCCGAGTTGATCGGTCGCAAGGCGAATTTAGCAGAGTTACACACGCTTAGTCTACGCCTACTGGGAGTGTATCTTAGCATCTTAAAAGTGCGAACGAAGTTTACGCAATATTGCGAACAAAAAAAACTTAGCAGTTTTAGAGTAGCTCCAGACTTACTCTGCCTGTGCGATCAGTTCAGTGCTTGTCGTTCCTGGTTTGACGTCACAAACACTCCCAGCGTTCGCCCAGACACTCCCCCGTTTCTCCGGCCACTCCTGCGTTTTTTCCGGAAACGGTAGCGTTTTCAGCCACACGCCCATAAAACGCCGTGTTTCCGCCCAGTAACACCCATTTCCTGTCAATCACACTACGTTCGCCGGTGCGAACAAAAAGCCGTGAGTAAAAATCCTTTCTTCATAGCAGAATTACTTAGCGCAGTCGCAGTGCGAACATTGCGCATGCGCTCTAAGCTGATTTTCACTGCGATGCGAAAAAAAAGAACGAGCGAACGACTCGGAATGAGGGCCATGGTTTTGCCCAACTGCTAAAAAAATTTCCTGCTGTGATCAACTTGGAATTACCCCCAATGAGCAGTGATACTGAGCACTGATGAGGATACTAGAACTGACACAGAGCAGCAAGATGCAGCACTGGACTATTAGTAATGTACTGTAGTATACTGGTTACCACAATGCAGCACAAGACAATGAGCAGTGATACTGAGCACTGATGAGGATACTAGAACTGACACAGAGCATCAAGATGCAGCACTGGATTATTAGTAGTGGGGGTAATTCTGAGTTGATCGCAGCAGCAAGTTTGTTAGCAATTGGGCAAAACCATGGCCCTCATTCCGAGTCGTTCGCTCGGTAATTTTCTTCGCAGCGTTTTTCTGCTTAGTACGCATGCGCAATGTTCGCACTGCGACTGCGCCAAGTAATTTTGCTATGAAGATATTTTTTTTACTCACGGCTTTTTCTTCGCTCCGGCGATCGTAGTGTGATTGACAGGAAATGGGTGTTACTGGGCGGAAACACGGCGTTTTATGGGCGTGTGGATAAAAACGCTACCGTTTCCGGAAAAAACGCGGGAGTGGCTGGAGAAACGGAGGAGTGTCTGGGCGAACGCTGGGTGTGTTTATGACGTCAAACCAGGAACGACAAGCAGTGAACTGTTCGCAGATGCCGAGTAAGTCTGAAGCTACTCTGAAACTGCTAAGTAGTTTGTAATCGCAATATTGCGAATACATCGTTCGCAATTTTAAGAAGCTAAGATTCACTCCCAGTAGGCGGCGGCTTAGCGTGTGTAACTCTGCTAAAATCGCCTTGCGAGCGAACAACTCGGAATGAGGGCCCATGTGCACTGCAGGGGAGGCAGATATAACATGTGCAGAGAGAGTTAGATTTGGGTGGGTTATATTGTTTCTGTGCAGGGTAAATACTGTCTGCTTTATTTTTACAATGCAATTTAGATTTCAGATTGAACACGCCACACCCAAATCTAACTCTCTCTGCACATGTTATATCTGCCCATCCTGCAGTGCACATGGTTTTGCCCAACTGCTAACAAATTTGATGCTGTGATCAACTCAGAATTAGGCCCAATGTACTGTAGTATACTGGTCACCACAATGCAGCACAAGACAATGGCCCTCATTCCGAGTTGTTCGCTCACAAGCTGCTTTTAGCAGCTTTGCACACGCTAAGCCGCCGCCTACTGGGAGTGAATCTTAGCTTCTTAAAATTGCGAACGAAAGATTCGCAATATTGCGAAAAGACTTCTCTGTGCAGTTTCTGAGTAGCTCGAGACTTACTCTGCCAGTGCGATCAGTTCAGTGCTTGTCGTTTCTGGTTTGATGTCACAAACACACCCAGCGTTCGCCCAGACACTCCTCCGTTTCTCCAGCCACTCCCGCGTTTTTCCCAGAAACGGTAGCGTTTTTTCACACACTCCCATAAAACGGCCAGTTTCCGCCCAGAAACACCCACTTCCTGTCAATCACATTACGATCACCAGAACGAAGAAAAAACCTCGTAATGCCGTGAGTAATATTCCTAACTGCATAGCAAATTTACTTGGCGCAGTCGCAGTGCGAACATTGCGCATGCGCAATAAGCGGAAAATCGCTGCGATGCGAAAAAAAATACCGAGTGAACAACTCGGAATGACCACCAATGAGCAGTGATACTGAGCACTGATGAGGATACTAGAACTGACACAGAGCAGCAAGATGCAGCACTGGACTATTAGTAATGTACTGTAGTATACTGGTCACCACAATGCAACACAAGACAATGAGCAGTGATACTGAGCACTGATGAGGATACTAGAACTGACACAGAGCAGCAAGATGCAGCACTGGACTATTAGTAATGCACTGAAGTATACTGGTCACCACAATGCAGCACAAGACAATGCGCACTGGCGTGCGCAGCACATTTTATTAGGGGGTGCACCGTCGGAGGGGTGTGTCTAGCACCGCCTTTTGGCCGTGTCTAGCACCAACTATTGATGGTCAATGCATATAAAATATCCACCTTTGTACCAAGCCTAATAAAGCAGATACATTGTCAGATGTTGTGGTGTGCACCAAACAAACACCCCTGATGGCACTCACTGCAATTACACTGCTTTTCCTCAGCCTGTCAATGCTGCTGCCGACCGCCTGCCAGTATTGAATTTGTCTTCCTAAGAGGAACGCTGGCTGCATGCTGCTCCTCATCAGTGGCTGGCGTTGGCATAGCATAGAAGGAGAGAGGTGGGCATGTGGCGGGTGTGACGGGTGGGCGTGCGAGCAGCATGACATAATCATGTCACATAACGCTGTTTTTGTACATGGAGGTGGAGCTGGGAATTTGAAAGCCGGTGTCAGTGGCACCCTTGATTAACCAAGGCGTCTGGTCAGTAATACAGTCCTGACAGGGTGCCGTGTAGAGGGGACAGTAATCAGCCTGCTCGGCGATCGCTGCATCAGGCATGTGAGATCGGGGTGCCGGACATTAGGGGGTGCCTGTGCACACCAGGCACCCCACCTGCGCACACCTAAGGCAGTGATACTGGGCACTGATGAGGATACTAGAACTGACACTGAGTAGGAGAGACACACTACTACTATTACTGAGCAGCAATAAGTAAGCACTGATACTGAGCACTGATATTGAGACCGTGGGGGGGGGGGGGGGGGGGGGCGCGGCGGCTGCGCTGGCCGGGAGTTACTCCTCAAATACAAAGGCCTCGCCTCTGTGCGATGCTTTTGTATTTGTGTGTGTGTGTGGGGGGCTAGCCCTGTGCTGGGCGTCCAGCCGCATGTCTAAGTTTACGATCGTAGCTGTGCTAAATTTAGCACAGCTACGATCAACTCGGAATGACCCACACTGTTTCCAAAGTTGCAGCAGTAGAGTAGCTGCACTGTCTTCTCCATACTTGCTTGCTCTCCTGGAGTGGCCGGACACCCCCCACCATCCTCCTACTTACAATCAGCAGTCAACTCAACTCTCCCTTCCCCACAGTTGTCCAAAAGTGGACAGTTCTGGGGGTCTGATGACATGAATTGCACTGAATAGCGTCATCATGGCCCTGCCCTCTGTAGACACACCCCAGTACCGCCCTTATTATACATCACTTCCCACCACACCTCCCAATACTGCATCACCAACATGCCCCCCCCCCCCCATACCGCTGTGCTGACCTGGTTCCCCATGTGGAGCAGATGGCATCAGAAGGTGGAGATTCCAGCACAGGAGGCTTTCTATGTACCCAGAAATTCCCTAAGTGCGCCATTTTACATATAACCTGGAACTATCACGGTGCATATGTCCACCAACTTCCTATAGCACATTGCTATTATACATTTTAGGATGGGCTTGTGTTTCACGACGATGGACCACCTGAGCAAAAGGATTCATATCAGCGGCATTCTGATGGTGAGAATCCCAATAGGGTCAAGGTAAGAATACTTACCTTTCACCAATGCCCCACTAACCCTAACTCTCCCTTCCCACAGTCTAATCCTAACCCTCCCCAGTGGTGTCTAAACCTAACCCACCTTTCCCGCAGCTTAAACCTAACCTCCCCCCCTTGCTTCCTTACCCTAACCCTCCCCAGTGGTGTCTAAACCTAACCCCCCTTTCCCGCAGCCTAAACCTAACCTCCCCCCCTTGCTTCCTTACCCTAACCCTCCCCGGGGGTGCCTAAACCTAACCACCGCCCCTCAGCTTAAACCTAACCCACTTTTAATCCAGTCATTTTCCACTCTCTAAGGCAGTGTTTCCCAACCTCAGTCCTCAAGGCACACTAACAGTCCTGGCGTTAGTGATCTCCAGGCTTGAACACAGGTGACTTAATTAGTATCTCAGTTATTTTGATTTAACCATCTGTGCTGAAGCCTGGATATCACTAAAACCTGCATTGTTGGTGTGCCTTGAGGACCGCGGTCGGGAATGCCTGCTCTAAGGGGCACATTTACTAAAGTGCAGGTTTGTAGAAGTGGAGATGTTGCCCATAGCAACCAATCATATTCTAGCTATTATCTTGTAGAAGGTGCTAGATAAATGATCAGTAGAATCTGATTGGTTGCTATGGGCAACATCTCCATTTCTATAAATCAGCACTTTAGTAAATATTGTCCTAACTCCCTGCAGCTGTGCAAGTAGATGATGTTACCTGGACTCCTCTACTGGGCCTCGTATTCCCTTATTATTTTTTTTAAATTCAATACTTTTTTATTGGTTTTCAGACAAACATACAAACCATAACATCACTTAAAATAAGAGTAAAAATCAAAAGAATGCGCTATGTGTACACAGATCTGGACAGCAAGTATTGTATGCGCCAACATAATAGCAAATATAGAGTTGCAAACAGCTACATATTATGCAAGACAAGCATCATAGTTCTTTACATTTGTTCATACAGTGTTGTTACGGGGAGTGACCAAAAAAAACCAGCAATATTAGGCAGAAGCATGGGTATAGCGGTACAGTGGGGACGATAGCCATCTATCCCATAACTTGTAAAATTTATCCGGGGCTTTCCTAGAAATATAAACAAACTTTTCATGGGACACAACCGAGTTCACTAGCGGTATCCATTTATTGATATCTGGGCCAGCAGTCGCCATCCATGAGCGTGCTATCAGTACCTTGGCCAAAGCGCATAAATTAAGAATGTATCTTCTAGAATGAGCATCCAATAACTCCTCATCTATGACCCCCAGGATACACACAAGAGGGGTAAACACGTCAAAGGGGATTCCCGTAGTGGCCACTATCCGTATCACCGCCTGCCAAAAGTCCTGTACCACCGGACAGGCCCACAATAGATGCCAGAAGGCACCGTCAAGGGAGGCACACTTCGGGCACCTAGAGTCGCTCCTTCCCCCTATGTTGACAAGACGTGTGGGAGTAATGTAGACTCTGTGTAATATAAACAAGTGTATCTGTTGAAAACGTGCCGAGGTGGTAGCTGTACGTGAAGCCCCCAAAGCCTCCTCCCACACATCCAGGGAAATCGGTCCTAAATCAACCTCCCATTTAGCTTTGAGGTGTGAGAGACTGTCAGAGTGATGGGCACCGAGCAGAGCGGAGTAGAGAGCAGAGACAGACCCCGAGCCCAGAGTATCAGCCAAGAGCAGGCGAACCGGTGACTTCCGAAGGAGAGGCGGAGCAGCACTAAACTGAGATGCGCACGCGTGGCGTAGCTGAATATATCTATAATAATAGGATACGGGTATATTAAACTCAGTCTGCATTTGTCCAAAAGAAATAAATGTGCCCGAGGAATATAATTGATTGAGGGAACATACGCCCCAGCGTCCCCACACCAATCCCATATGTAAGGATGTAAAATGAGTAAGAGCCCGAGTGTGCATCAATGGGGTGTCAGGGTCCCATCCCTCCCCCCCCAACATAGAATGTATCTGTCTCCAAACCATGATCGCTTGTTTAACCAACGGCATTCTAAGGAGTGCAACATTATCACTAAGCAGGAGCTTGAGGGGTGACAAGTTGATGTTAAATGCTAGTAACACATTAGAAATTAATAAATTCTCAGACGAGTCAGAGACCCAAGGAATTAGATGGAATAGCTGAGCTGCTAAGTAATAGAATCTAAGTTTGGGGAGAGCCAGACCACCCGCGTCTCGAGGCCTAGTTAGAGTATCTAGTTTAATCCGAGCTCTGCGGTTGGACCACACCAGTGAGGACAAGATACCATCTATGATACCAAATAAGCTCTGAGGGAGATAGACTGGGGAATGCTGGAGGATATACAGCATTTTAGGTAATACAACCATTTTGATTAGGTTTATCCTACCCGTAACAGTAAGTGGTAGTTTACTCCACACCCTGACATGAGACCGTAGATAGTCTATTTGTGGATGTATATTCAGATCAATAAATTGTGAGGACCGGTTAGTAACCCATACCCCCAGGTATTTAAAAGAATCCACCCAGCGCAGCGGCAGGCCCCCGGGAGGGCAGACAGGACAGAGGCCTCTAAGCGGAAGGACACAGGACTTGTTCCCCTTAATGGACAAACCAGAGAATCCCCCAAAGGTGTCAATTACTTCCAGGATATGAGGCATAGTGGCAGAATAATCAGATACAAACAACAGAATATCGTCTGCATATAGAGCAATTTTGTCCGTCCTGCCACCCAACCGGATGCCCGCCACCCGCGAGGAGGATCTAACAATACAGGCCAAAGGCTCTATGGCCAGAGCAAATAAGATCGGAGACAAAGGACAACCCTGTCTCGTCCCTCTCTGTAAAGAGAAAGTGGAGGATATATGGCCATTGACAGAAACCCTAGCCTGGGGAGCAGAATAAAGCAGCTGGACCTACTTTTTAAAAATAGGTCCAATACCAACTCGGTCCAGTGTCCTCCACAGGAAGCCCCACTCCACAGAATCAAATGCCTTAGCTGCATCCAGGGAAACTATAGCTGAGGAGCAGGACTCCCCGCAAGGGGCCTGGAGATGCGTATAAAGCCTACGTAAATTAGGTAAAGTGGACCGGCCCGGCATGAACCCCGATTGGTCCACGTGTATCAATTGGAGAATCACAGCGCTAAGCCTAGTCGCTAGTATTTTAGCTAAAATCTTAACGTCAGTTGTTAACAAGGAGATCGGACGGTAAGATTCGACCCGTGTTGGGTCTTTATCCGGCTTGAGGAGTACTATAATCAGGGCCTCAGCCATAGAGTCAGGCAACCCACCCTGCGCAAACAAAGTATTGTATATATAGCAAGGAGTTTAGGGACGTAAAAAGTTAAGTGCTTTTTATAGAGTTCCAGGGGGATTCCATCAAGACCCGGGGTCTTCCCTCCAGGAAATGAATTAACAGCGGATTCCACCTCAGTGGGTGTCAAGGGGGAATCCAGAAAAGTTATAGCGTCCTGGGACAGCGTGGGTAATGGAATATTAGCTAAGTACGCCTCTATTTCCGTCCCAGAGTGAGTAAGCTTAGAACTATACAGTCGTCTATAGTAATCTACAAAATCCCCCACAATATCAGGCGTATTAAAATGGGTAATATTATCATTGGTACAAATTGCAGGCACCGTATTAGATGCTCTGTCCGCACCCGCCAACGTTGCCATAAAGCTACTAGGCCTATCACCCGTTGCATAGTACATGTGTTGAGCATAAAGTATACGGTATTTAGCCTTATCGGCCAAGCAATCACGCCATTCAGCCTGCGCAAGCAACCACCTCTCCCTCGTAGTATCGAGACCATCGGCCATATACTGCAGCTCCAGCCTCCTACATCCTGCCTCCAGGTCTCGCTCACCCTGGGCATAGCCAGATTTCAAAACAGCCACTCTTTTGATCAGGGTGCCACGGACATATGCCTTATAGGCATCCCATAAAACTGTGTCAGACACCGAGCCCTGATTTTCCATCAAAAAGGCCTCCCACATCTCCACCAACTCCGCACCGGTGCCCATCTGAGTCAGCCAAAAGGAATTAAATCTCCAAAACCGTGCCCCCCTAACATCTCCCATGTCTAAACAGAGGATTACCGGGGAGTGATCTGATATGCCCCTAGTAGCATACTGAACATCAACCACCAGCGGCAGCAGGCCTCTAGAGGTGAGGGCCAAGTCTATCATAGAGAAGGATAAGTAGGTAGGGGAAAAGCATGAATACTGTTGTGTGCCAGGATGACGGACCCTCCACGCATCGACCAAGCCCAGGCTGTCCACCAACAGCGCAAAGTCCCTCCCTCGCGCCGCAGGAGCATCGGGGGACCGTCTAGTTCTATCTAAAGTATGGTCGATGACGTTATTAAAGTCACCAAGACAAACTATAGCAACATTTGGATACATCGTGATAAACTCGGCTGCCTTTCTTAGAACTTCCGGGGAGTAGGGGGGCGGTATATAAACAGCCAGAATAAGCAAAGACATATTATAGATTTGACATTTTAGAAAAACATATCTGCCACATTGGTCCAGTTGGACCTGATCAAGGACAAACAGGACCGACCTTCGAATTAGAATGGATACACCCTGCGAGTGCGACGTATGGGTGGAGTGGTAAGCCCATCCCACCCACGGTTTCTTAAGAGCCAGGACCTTTGCCCCCACTAGATGGGTCTCCATGAGGCAAATAACATCTGCACCATATTGTTTTTTTTTTTTAATAATTTCTTTTTATTGAAGCATCATCGGGTTAGTTCAACAACATTGTGGTACATTGGTTCAACATTTTCAAAAAGTAGGTCCATCAACATACAGTACCACATATATCAAATTATCGTGCTATCATTGAATAAAACATTTTCACATTAATGTTGTAAAGCACATTTGTATTCATCTATTCACGTTAGATGAGAATAAAAGTCAAATCAACCATAAGCTCTATGAATATCTGCCGTGCCACCAGAGCCCCACCCCTCCCCCCTGCCCTCATCCCGAATACTTCATGTTTTGCATAACATGCCCCATCCGATATCTGACACTAACTAAAATGCTATATCACAGAGGAATTGGAGGGTCATTAGCGGCCACCTGCGTCATGTACCAAGCTGTATCTTTAAAGCTATTATGGATTTGGGTCCTTAACGGAAGTGACAGGGTAGCTATATATGACTCCCACGTTAGAAAGAACCTCTCAACTTTGTTTTCTCTATCCAGCACCACCTCCACCCACTGCATTCTAAATAGATAGTGTAGTTTAGCTTTAAAAAGTGCCAACTGTGGCTGAGAGGGTTGTAACCAAGTCTGTAAAATGGTTTTGCAGGCCGCTGCTCCTATAGCCCGCAAGAGCCTCTTGCCCCCATGTGATGTACGGATATTAGGGGGAAGCATACCAAACAGGGCCCATTCAGGTGTCATAGGGATATAGTTGACCAAGCTATCAGCCGAATATTTCCTGACCTGCGTCCAAAAACCTCGAATTACGGGGCACTCCCAAAGACAATGAAATAAATCCGCTGAGTTAGCTCCGTATTTATAACAGTTGGAATTTAATGAGTTGCCTATCAAGAAACTTCTGTTAGGGGACAAGTAAGCTCTATGCAATATGTTTAGAAACATGGTTGTATATGAAGAGTAAGGCAATAAAGCACATGCTCTGGTGTGAGATCGAAGTATATCATTTGATGATATGTTTGGAAGTCGTGAAAGCCATGGAGCTAGGTTCGTAGAGGATTTGTCTGGTATAAACACTTGCCGTATGCAATTGTACGTTAAGGAAATGGCTTTTTGTGTCAAGCTTTGATTTTGTAGTAGTATGTCTAGTGGGTTGGTCCAGTCCAACATTGTGAAGGGACGTATAATAGAGCTAATATAGTGTTGGGCCTGTAAGAATGCAATAGGGTAGGCCGCCATCCAGGGATGGCGTTCCCCAGCGTCCTGGAACGTGGAAGGCCTCTTTGCTGATGCACAGACCAAATCCCTCACGGTTCCCACACCCAGGGCCTGCCAACTAAAAAATGGGTAGGAAGCCTGTCCATTCTGAAATTCAGGATTATCTACAAAGGTGAGAAAGAGAGATTTGTATGCATTTAATCCAAATTTGTGTCTTAGTACATGCCAAGTTTTCCTAGTGTGCCAGAGCAATGGGTTATCACGTATTTCCGGTGAAATTTCGCAGTCATGTACGTGAAGAAAACTTGTAAGGTTAATTCCTTCCAAAAATTCCTTTTCTAGTGATGTGTTCGCATAAAGATCTCGTCCAATTAGCCAATCTTTAATGTATCTGGTGTGTGCTGCGTATGAGTATAATTGGACATCAGGAAAATTTATCCCCCCATTATTTTTCATTTGTTGTAGCTTGTTTAGTCCTATCCTCGGGTGTTTACCCTTCCAAATAAATTGTCTAAAACTACGGTTAATCGACTTGACGTCTCTGTTCGAGATAACATAAGGGAGTGCCTGTATTAAAAACATTAATTTTGGGAATGAAATCATTTTTATAAGGTTCGCTCTACCTAAGTATGACAACCATAGTCCCTTCCAGCCATCTAACTCTGTTGCTATAGAACGAATAACAGTGGAGAAGTTGAGACTGTAAAGGAGAAAAGGATTATGTGAGATTTTAACCCCAAGGTAAGTAAAGTGTTGATGTGCCCACATTATTGGGATAGTGGATTTAAAAGAAACGCGAGAGGGGGGAGTTCCAAGACGAAGCGCCACCGATTTAGACGTATTGACTTCGAAGCCGGATACCCTTCCATACTTAGTCAAAAGAGAGAATATTCTATCCAGGGATTCTACTGGGTCTCCAACAAACAACAAAATGTCGTCTGCAAAAGCGGTCAACTTTATTTCCTTTTGCCCAATCTGAATTCCCTTAAAGTAATCTCCCCCTTGAAAGAGTCTAAGTAATGGATCTATAGCTAAGTTAAATAAAATAGGGGAAAGGGGGCAACCCTGTCTGGTACCCCTAGACATTATTATAGGGTTACTACTGTATCCATTTATTACTAGAGAGGTGGAGGGAGTGGTATAGATGTATTTTATAAGATTAATGAACATTGGATCGAATTGCCGTGCATGAAGGGTTCCAAACAAGTGTGGCCATAAAACAGTATCAAACGCTTTGGTCGTATCCAGATTTAAGAGAATATTTTGGGTGTGTGATTCTCCATGAGATTTTACTACCGCTGCTATCGCTGTTCGAATTCCTTTGACTAGATGTTTATGGCGAACAAATCCCAACTGATGGTCAGTGAGAATCTGCGGAAGCAGCAGCTGGAGTCTATCCGCCATAATTTTGGTTAGTATTTTAATGTCTGTGTTAAGTAGCGTAATTGGTCTATACGAATCAATTTGCTGGGGATCACGCTGTGGTTTGGGAATCACGATTGTGTGTGAGTTGTTGAAGTGAGGAAAAAATGTACTATTGTGTAGAATTTCATTAAACAGTTCACCCAAAGCAGGTGCTATGTGTCCTTGAAGTATTTTGTAGTATTCATTGGATAACCCATCTGGGCCTGGTGATTTATGTAGTTTTAGCTTCGAAATAGCATTAGTTATTTCTTCAAGTGTGATGTCCTGTTTGAGTACTTCATTTTGTGAACTAGACAGTTTGGGAAGGTTTGCTTCAGACAAAATACTGTCATGTAAAGTCTGGTCAAATGGACGTGCATCGTATAAATTAGTAAAGTATGCTTCGAAGTGTGCTAGGATACGTGAGGTCGTTGTGTCAATTGAAGATGAGTTTGGGTCTTTAATGGCAGTGATCAATCTCTTTGGGGCGCTCAATTTGGACATAGTGGCTAACAATCGTCCGGTTTTATTGCCCCACCGAAAGTATTTAGATTTAGAGAAAGTCAAGTCACGCTGTGCCTGAGACAGCAAAAAATCATCCAGCGTCTGTCTTGCCTGTGTGTATATCTGTCTATTATCTGGGGAGGGAGAATCTATGTATGTTCTCAAAGCCGCCGTCAGTGAAGCATGAAGAGCTTGGTATTGCGCAGAGATTTTCTTTTTCTGTTTGGAGATATACTCCATTATGCTTCCTCTCATAGTAGCCTTAGATGCTCCCCAGAATATAGTCGGTTTCTCCCAAAAATCAATGTTGTCGTCAGTAAAAGTCATCCAACTATTTGTTAAAAAAAGACGAAAGTCTTCCGAATTATATAAGTAAGTCGGGAATCTCCAAGGTTTAAAGTTCCCAGCTGACGTAGATCTGGTGAGATCAAGTGTAATTGGGGCATGGTCGGAGACCAAAATGTTATGAATGTCTGCTTTTAGGACACGTGACACCAAGGGATCACCTATGAGAAAGGAGTCTATTCTAGACCATGAGCCATGTACTGCTGAGAAAAAAGTAAAAGAATGGTCGGTTGGGTTAAAGAGCCTCCAAATATCGCTAAGCTGTAGTGTTGTCTTGAGGAAATGTCTGTGTGTGTAAGAAGCTGATGAGGGGTTCTGTGGGACAGGCTGTTTATCAATCAATGGGTCATCTACTGAATTAAAGTCTCCCGCTAGTACTAGGAGACCATTCTGTCGTTGCACTAGGGTTTGAGCCAGGGATTGTAAGAACTCCGAGGTTGACACATTAGGTGCATAGATATTAACTAGTGTGTAATTTGTTCCCCATATGATTGTGTCTAAAATTATAAATCTTCTTTCTGAGTCAAGTATAGAATTAGTGATAGAATATTGGACGTCTTTCTGAAATAGGATCGATACTCCCCTGGTTTTGTTGCGGAATTTAGATGAAACGCATTCGCCCAGCCATGGAGCCCGCAGTGTCGATTCGCCTTCCGCCTCCCAATGTGTCTCCTGCAGAAATATAACATCTGGATGAAACTTACGTAAGTGGTTCACCACTCTCTTTCTCTTAATGGGAGAGTTGAGGCCTCCCACATTCCAGGATATTAGCTTTAGAGGAGCAGGGGTATTCAAAGAAGGGATGGGTTGAGGATTAGATTGCATTATCCGATACCCAGTTTGGGAAACCATCTTGCCGTGTGGTATGTGCATGTTGGAAGAACCCCCCCGTCCCAGCCATCGGAGGGGGTCGAATAACTAGGGAGACAGGGGGAGGGTGTAGGCCCCGGCAGCTTCAACTTAACAAACAAACAATGCTTCAATTCACATTTTCTAAATTTTCCGTAATCGAACATCTTAAGGGTGGCCAATACGCTTAGAGCATTGACACCCATGAACATATACCAAAAAAACATGAGGAATAGAAGAACAGAAACAAAATAAAAACCAAACATCAGGTCATCTCGAGTAGCCTTGTAATATCTACTGGCGTTACATCTAAATATACATTGTTAAATCAACCACTTTATATTTAGCGATCAGATGGTCCCCCTGCATGAAATACCCTATCAAAGTGTGTTTTAGCCAATGTCGGGTCAGAGAAAAATACGTCGCGGCCATTTTCCTGCACCCGCAGTTTAGCCGGGTACAATAGTTGGAATCGTGTACCGCTGTCATGGAGTAATTTGCATACTTCTACAAATTCCTTTCTTTTTTGGGAAACAGAGGCCGAAAAATCTTGGAAGATTAAAATTTTTGACCCATTTACTTCTAATCATGAGATCTTGCGATAAGCACCCAGAGTTGCCTCTTTCATGCGGTAGTCTAAATATTTGGCTATAACAGGCCGTGGTCTACCCGCAGAATCGGGTCTTTCTGGTCCCAATCTGTGTGCCCGCTCAATGTGCCCTAGGTAGGGGGAATCTTGTGTCCCCAGTTCTTTGGGGAGGTCAACTGTGAGGAACTCAAGGAGTTTAGGGCCCCTAACCGTTTCAGGGATGCCAATGAAACGGAGATTATTTCGTCTATGACGATTTTCCATATCATCAACCTTAGCCTGGAGATTTTGGATGGAGGAGGTCTGGGTATCCACCACTCGTTGTATTGAATCTACACGGTCCTCCGAGTCACTGGTCCTTTGCTCCAGAGAAGCAATACGGGTAGTGTTGGTATCTATTTTAGCTAAGGCTGCGTCGAATGCGGTTTGTAAGGTTTCCAGTTTTTTATCAATTAATGGCATGATAATTTTTGAAATTTCCTGGGCCGTTTCTGCGGCCGAGGGAACCTTTGGGACCTGAGTGGGAGAGGAGGGGGCGCTTAAAGGGTCATCCTCTTCCGAATTATGCACCGGAGAAGAAGGAGCAGTAGCTCGTCCTTGGATATTTTTGGATTTCCCCGTCCTTGTATTCGCAGAAGAGTGTTGGGATTTTTGGGAATTTGTTCTGTTATAATATTTATCCATTGTTCTTTACCTCTGTCACTATTTGCAGTTGATTTGAGCAAAAAGAATATCTGCCTTCGCAGTAAATGTTTGCAGGTTCGGAAAAGGCTACTCGAAAGATATAAGCTGGCCTACATGCCGTTTGGAGGATCCGCTAAATAAGAAAAAACTAAATAACTCCCAATAGCAAAACTGTAAAGCTGTGGGAGCACCCTGCGGTTGTAGTATATTTTAAACCAGTCACCTAATATACACAGCTATTTGACCGAGCACGTTGTGTATATATGTAACATTAGTAGGGGTTCAAACATACAATGATTTTGGGTGATAAAATGTATTGTCAATTATAGAACCCAAAGCCACTTAGGGGGCCTGTTGTGGTTGTTATAACAAATGGTCAGTGATATAATTCCTAACCTCTATTGCTAATACCGGTATTATGATAGAACCCGTGTTGTAAATAATGTTTGGCTGTAGGTCTCCAACCTCTCAATTGGCACACCTCCAGGCCGATCCCTTGTTTGCGGAGGCCCCAGGAGCAGGTCCAGCATGCAATGGAAGACCTCAGATATGCAATTTCAATATCAGATACAATTGTTAAAGGGCCCCATTGATTAATGAGTGGCCATGAAATTATTTAAGGATACACTTTGGACTAGGATCTCCACATATACATAACATTGGATAGAAAACGAAACTATTTGTACAGTTGCAAGTTTGAGAGCCACTAGATGTCGCTGTTGTTTAAGCTGTGAACACGTCTAATAACTCCTACACAGTAAGCCTTACAGCATTGATGTAATCTAAATATGCCTCACTAATATCAGCCCACAGTAAGCCAGTGAGTGGACTTTTGTATTTTTAAACAACGCTGGTCACACTTAAAAGTCCCTTGTGCCCACTCCAAATGTCCTCCACATACAACAGCAGAATATGAGTGAATAGATTAAGATATATGCATTTCAGGCTATACTTAAAATACAATCACCGAAGGGTTATATGTCTACTTGCAGCATTAAGCACCTTCATCACCCAATAGAGGAGGAAATCCAGGTACCTGATTTATATTATAAGTTCAACAGTCAAAGTGCGCCCAGGTACACGTTTGGGCCAGGATAGCTGTAGTGTATGTTCAGTAGCCTTAGGAAATGAGAAGGACAGTAGGGAGGGAAGACAGGATGTTTGGTAAGGAGTTGCGAGGTGGGGTACGGTAAACACAGTAGGTGGGGAGGTTCAAAGAAGTGGGGTGAAAACAAAGATGTTAGTGGAGAGAGAAATGGGGGTAAACAAACAATGTTAGTACCCGTCTGGGGGAGAGATGCAGCCGAGTGCCTAGGGTCCCACCACGTCTCGTCAGCTCCCCGATGACCCGCAATGCGACTCTGGAGGATGATGCAGAGCGGGGCCAATGATTCTTCTCCTCCGCTTAAGTCTGCAGTCAGCCCGACGGGCGTCACAAAAAGCTGTCCGCCAGGTTGCTGGAGGGTCCGCTTTGTGCTGTGATCCTCTCGGCCCACTCTCCGTCCGCTTCAGGGTCCTCCTCCGCTCTCCGTCTCCACTAGACCGTTAGAACAGAGCGCGCCATGCCGTCAGACCCTCCGTGGGAGAAGATCCGGTTCCGGGCTTGTGCGGCAAAGACCGCGCGGGGAACAGCTCCAGCGGTATCCCCGTCCGAGGCCCTCCGCAGCTCCAGCCAGGCCACACACTGCCACGGAACGAGACGAGCCTCGCACCTCCCGCCGCCGGTCAGTTCATCAGGTCCGGCCACCACCACAGGTATGCCGCGGGAAGGCAAGGGGTCCGGCAAGTGAGGGTAAGTCACCCGGAGGAAATTGTCCAGGGGGCAAAGGCGCGAGATCACGCCACCAGGGCCCAGTGAGGCCTGAAACTTTGCAGGCAGGATTCCGGCGGTTGTGGAGCTCCTTTCGCCCCAATCTGTAGCTCCTCAGATAAAGCACTGTCCCCTCTGCAAAACTCAGGTATAGAGACCGGTTTTGTTGAACTCCAGCTCGGCGATGGGGATGGATTTCACCAGGGGGAGACGGAGCCACTGTAAAATGCGGCCATCTTGATGCACCGCCCACCGGAACCCCCTGCACCATATTGTTTAAAGTGCCGAAGCACTAGTGAACGTTTGACTTTGTCGTTCAGCCCCCGGACGTTCCAGGATAGAAATTTAAGTTGATTAGAGGCCATAAGTCAAGACACAACAAAATGTATGGTCGGTCCCGCGTATCCCCACCAGGCCACCAACCTCGAGACTAGATGCTGTTGTAAGAATCAATAAACCCATAGCGTCTGCAACACATACAAAAAAAGAAAAAAAGAAAACAAACAACAAAATACAATCCCTCCCGTCCTGTCCCCCCTCCCTGTATACCCGCCCGAACTGAGGCATACCTTCCCCCAAAAACTGTTCCCCTTTAGCAAAGAAAAAACAAACTATACCAACATAAAAGGGCAATGAATAGAGTGACCCAAAAACAAAAGACGTAGGTCTCCCTCCCTCCTCTTATAAAGGTGAGGAAATCCCACCCCGAGCCCTAAACATAAACATCAGTAAAGTAAAAAAATAATAATAATAAACATTAGCAGAGGTAATGCAGTATTAACCGAGTAACACACTGCGACATGGATATCAGCAAGGAATACCAGCCTGGACATAAAAATATATCAGACATTAAGGATCCGGAGCAAGCGCCCGCCTGGCCGGGGCCCACCGATCCAGCCACAGGGCAGCATCCCGAGGAGTAGCAAAGAATTTTGATTCTCCGTCCGCTACCACCCTCAGCCTAGAAGGAAAGAGCATTGCATACTGAAGATTAAGTTCCCTGAGGCGTCTTTTAATCGGAATAAATTGTGCACGGTCCTTTTGCACCTCCAGCGCGAAGTCAGGAAACACAGAAACCCTGGAGCCGTTCCACAACAGGGGCCCCTTGGTGCGTGCCAGAGATAGAACAGCATCCCGATCTCTATAGTGGAGAAATTTTGCTATGAGTGTGCGCGGTGGCGCACCCGGCGGCAGCGGCCTGAAAGGGATTCTGTGGGCCCGTTCAACCATGAAGAAAGGCGTGAAGGAGTCAGCCCCAAATGAATTTTTCAGCCAAGATTCAACAAACTGTTCCGGGGTGCTGCCCTTCTCCTTCTCCGGGAGCCCCACAAAACGGATGTTGTTCCTCCTCAATCTGCCTTCCATATCCAGCATCTTGCCTTTTATTTTAGACAGCTGACCATCAATGGCAGTGACGCGGGAGCTGAGCGGAGAGATCTTATCCTCCAGCGTGGATGTTCGTGTCTCGACTTCCCCGACCCGTTCTCTAACCTTTTGGATATCGTGATGAATTATGGTCAGGTCAGCCTGTACCTGGCCTATCTTGTCAGAGAGACGTGATTCGCTAGCCGCCAGGGCTTCCAACACTTTTTGCAGCACATCATCAGAGGCATCACCAGAGGAGGATGATTGACTGGGGGACCCCGGTGGAGGGGTATCCCCACCCCCATTTGGCGCCGCCGCGCGCCCCCTAGGGGTATGCGAGTATTGTGCCAGCCTGGCCGCTGAAGATTTATGATGATTCTTCACCATTTTGTAGAAATCTTAGAATAGTGCAGGATCTGTGGCTCAAATAATATCAATCAGCAACACAGAGGGTGTATAGCCCAGAGTAGTAGTGGTGTGTGCACACACTTGAGGCAGTAGGATACAGTCATAGCACCCCAGATAACTATATATAGCAGTCCAGTGCAGTTCCACAGGAGCCTCCAGGAAGGATCAAGGAAGAAGGAACCCGACCCCTAGTTAATATGGGCCTCCCTAGTAGCCCCAGGCCATATATTCCCTGGCAGCACAGGTGGGTAGAGGGGGGGGGGGTCGCAGGTACCTCAGCTCACAGCAGCACTGGGAGAAGCTATGAGGGTGGTGTGCCAGGTCCAGCAGGCCAACACTGTATTCCTCCAGGAGAGGGGGGCCGCAGGTGTCACAGCGCACATCAACCGCTAGCAGACCCAGGAGGAAGATCCGAAGGCTCCGGCAGGGTCACACAGCCGTCCCCCGTGTGAGCGGCTCCCGCTCAGCGCGTACACAGTGAAGCCGCGCCAGAGAGCCGGGACCGGAAGTCACGGCGCCATCTTAGGTGAGGAGATAGGTCAGGGGAGAGGAGCTTCGGCGTTCGGATTCTCCGCAGTCCGCACCCATCCAGCAGTCCTCCACGGCTCCAAAGCTGCTCGGATCCTTCATCCACCAGCTGGGGTAAATTGGGCTCGGGGGGTC
Organism: Pseudophryne corroboree; assembly: GCF_028390025.1. NCBI lineage: Eukaryota > Metazoa > Chordata > Amphibia > Anura > Myobatrachidae > Pseudophryne > Pseudophryne corroboree. The sequence continues at coordinate 375,703,449 of NC_086445.1, read as the reverse complement.
CCCTCAGGATATATATGACGGATGTTTGGGAGTGGAGAGCACTCACGCCGAGCTGCTACTCCATGTCCCGCTAGGCCACGCCTCTTCCTCGTATTCCCTTATTTAATAACCCTGTTGTCTTGCCCGTCTGTTACTCTGCAACTCCCAGCTGTAATTTCTTTCATGGCAGATGCATGGCATGAACTATATGAATGATCTCTCTCGAGGGGAGGCCTTAATTTTCCGGCTGTCAGGATCCGAATCCGACACCTGGTGAATCCACGCCACCACCATGGGGGAATATAACTCTGTGGCAACCTAAGGTCGCCACCGGGTCCAAAGTGTGGCAAGAGCTGCAAGCCCGCGAGGGGACACGCTGCGCTCGCCACTGGTGTTCCTACTGTCAGGATCCTGACGTCGGTCTCCTGACTGCTTGGATCCTGACAGCAGGGATATCATACTGAATCCCTCTTGAGGACCCTCCTTCAGATACAAGAGAAATCTAGCATCCTTTATATAAAAACTTGTTTTCAATATTTGCAGCTGAGGTACTTTCATTGTAGAAATCAGCAAATATATCACTCTTTTTCTATGGCTTAGTCTTTCTGTCTGAAGTACTGTATTAACTAAAGGTTTGGTCTGTACTTTATATGCTAAGCTTAAACCTTTCTTTAACAAGCCACGTAAGTTGTACCCCTTTACCACTAAAATGCTGGGTCCTATCTGGGTTTTTGAACATGGTTCCAGTCTTGGTCAGAGCCAGGTCAGACCCCATTTGTGATGTTAGTGTATTAGAATGCTTAATATTTGTAGACACTCCCTTACTAACATGTGTAAGCCTGAATCTTCAGTGATGGTCCCTGGGACCAGGGGATGCTGGGAAGTGGGTGGTCCAGTGTGCAGTGTGCCTGGAGTTGCTGATGGAATAAACAGCACAGCAGTGAACTCACATGTCTCTGTGTCCTGATGACTGGATTTACAAACATATGAACAAAACATGGTGTCAGAAGAAGTTTAACTTGGACTGCTAGTGCTCTCAGAGTGTGAAAGAATCTTGCAGAAGTCTGTAAGGCTGTGATACTCAGTGTCTGCAAAGCCTGCCGTGTGCTGCTATCTTCAAACAGTGAGTAACCATGGATAAACTAGCTCCTCCAACCGGCATGCTGATGTCTGGTAACTTGTCTGAAAACTGGAAAAGATTTAAGCAAAGGTTTAATATATATCTTGCTGCATGTGGAGCTGATTCAGAGGCTGACAAAACGAAAGCATCCATTTTCCTCCATGTGATAGGAGAGGATGTGCTGGACATTTATAATAGTTTTCAGTTTGCTGAGGGGCAGAATATGGTGCTTTCTTCTATAATGCAAAAGTTTGAAGATTACTTTGTGCCAATATGTGACATATGAAAGATATCAGTTTTTCACATGTGATCAAAAGTCTGTAGATGGATTTGATCAGTATGTTACAGAGCTGCAATCACTCAGTAAAACCTGTGAGTTTGGTGATTTAAAGGATTCACTGATTAGAGATCGTATTATCTGTGGAATACCTGATAATGGACTCAGAGAGAGACTGCTGAGAGAGCAAGATCTAACACTAGACAAGGCAGTGACTATGTGTAGATCTGCAGAAATAACTAGATTTCAAGCCAAAACGTAACAAAAGGAAGTTGATGCTAATGTCCATGTAGTGCAGAACACAGAGCCAATCAAATCTCCATTCTCAAGAATGAAGCAGTCTAAGCCACAGTCTAATAAGGAAATGTGTAGTAGATGTGGAAATGCTCACAATCCTAAAATGTGCCCTGCTTATGGTAAAACCTGTATGAAATGTGGTAGACTTAATCACTTTGCCAAATGCTGTAAAATTAAAAGTAAAACAAGCAAAGTGCATGCTGTTAAACAAACAGATGAATTCTTTGGGGATTGCATTGAACTTTGCAGTGCAGATAAGAAAGAATGGATTGTCCCTTTAACTGTGAACGAGATTGTCATTCCCTTTAAGCTTGATACTGGCGCGCAGGTGAATTTAATATCATTTCAAGACTATAAGACTTTTAGAGTAAAACCTAAAATTCATCCAGCCAAAGTGAAAGTTACAGGGTACACTGGGGAGGAAATTCCTGTGAAAGGTACATGCTTAGTGACACTGAAATATAAGGGACAACAGTTTAAAACATCTCTACTAATTGTGGATAAAAATGTGCAACCGATTCTAGGATTAAGTTCCTATGAGAAACTAAGCTTGCTAAAGAAAGTTTTTATGGTGACATCACAAGTAGAAGATGACTGCAAATCGATGTTTACAGAATACAGAGACTTGTTTGAAGGTCTAGGTTGTTTGCCTGGAGAGCATAAAATAAATATAGCCACGCAAGTTTCTTCAGTGATACACCCCTGTAGAAAAGTGCCGTTTGCGCTGAGAGAAAAACTGAAACAAGAGTTAAATCACATGGAAGCCTTGGGTGTGATACAGAAAGTTTTTTTTTGTATAATCTGTTTTTATTTAGGATAATATAAAGATTACATCCAAACAGACAAAAGAGCTTTAAGACACATAAGTAACATCAGTTGCATATTAGCTATAAGGAGCGGTATAACTCGCCGCCCTGAACACTAGTATTAGAGCAAAAGCAGACTTTGATTGGGTGTTCAGTGGAATCGTCACAATGCCTACTCGTTATCTGTCAAAACAGCGGATGCACTCATGGTAACATAAGTAACAAAATAGAAGAACTATAGGAAAGAGCAAGATATGAAAAGAAGGAAAGAGTAGAAGAAGAATATAGTGTGACCAAACCCGGGGGACCATCAGACAGAGGGGAAGAGAATTGCAATCTCTTTAATCAATCAACTGCTAAACTCAGATCATTTAGTAGCATATATGTAGTCTTTGTACTCTTTGGAGGACGTATATTCTATCCAAGGTAACCAAGTGGCCATGAATTCTGGAAGTTTATCTCTGGAGACCAGGAGGATGTTCTCCATATTCATATAATAATTGATTCTAGTGAACCAAGTTTTCCTTGTGGGTGGGGATGATGACCTCCATAGAGTGGGAATGACTGCCCGTGCTGCATTAGACAGATGGCGGAGTAGAGATGTTTTATATTGAGCCAGCGACATAGAAGAGTGGGATAGCAGCCAGAAGGCCGGGTCAGAAGGGACGGGGGTGTGAAGTATATCTTGGGAAATAGAGATTACATCAACCCAGTACGGCCGAAGTAAGGAGCAATTCCACCAAATGTGCAGCAAGGAACCAGTGGTATTAAGACATCTCCAGCACCTATCTGTCACTCCGGGGTACATGAAATGGAGAAGGGAGGGGTGTCTGTACCATCTCATTAAAAGTTTATATTGGGTTTCCCTCACTTGTATACAAACTGAACTATTGTGAGATTTGAGAAATATCGTCTGCCAATCTTTGTCTGATAGTTGGAACCCTAGGTCCCTCTCCCAAGCTGACTGGAAAGGAAGAGGTGTCTGAGCACCGGGACTCTGTAATAATTTGTAAAGTGTGGAAACTGTATGCTGGGGGTTACACATAGAGACACACAATCTCTCAAATGGTGTTAGTTCCCTAGAGGCTAGAAGGTATCTGTGTTTGGAGTGCAAAAAATGTCTAAGCTGTAAGTATTTCCAAAAGTCGTGTTGTGGAATTTCCCATTTAGATCGTACTTCCGAAAACTGTCTGACTCTTGAGGAGATCGCCAGCTGGCCTACCCTGAAGAGCCCTTCAAGAGCCCAATTACGAAAGTGAGGAAGTGTTAAGCCAGGTAGAAAGTCAGGGTTGGCTAGGAAAGAGGTCAACGGGCCGAATTCAGAAGAGAGGAAGGGCCAGCGGCGCACTTTTTTCCAAAAGGAAAGGGTCGGAGTGATAGTTGGGTGGGGGGAAGGAGGCTTGGGAAGGGAAGGAAGCCAAGGGAAGATCTCGGGGTATTGTTGCATATCAAGCCCCTCTAGGACTACCCATTGCTTAGAGTCCCGACTCCTCGTCCAATCCAGGACTCTATTAAGCATAATTGCCCAATAATAGCCTCTAATATCAGGTAGATGGAAACCACCGCATCGGGTGGAGCGAATCATAGTGGACCGGCTAATTCTAGGCCGTTTCCGGGACCAAACAAATTGTTGTATCAAGAGTTGAATGGACTTGAACCAGGAGTCTGGCATCTGTATGGGAAGAGTCTGAAGTTTATAGAGTAGCTTAGGGAGAGTATTCATCTTCACAACATTCACCCTCCCCAGCCAGGAAAGTGGTTTGAGATACCATCTACTGTAATCAGCCCTGAGAGTTCGAAGAAGGGGCATAAAGTTCAATGAAAACAGACGGGAAAGATCACTCGGTAGTTGTATTCCCAAGTAGGACAAATGAGAGGTATTCCAAGTAAAGGGGAAAGATTTTTGAGTTTAGCTACTATATCGGGAGGGGTAGAAATGTTCAAAGCGCATGATTTGGACATATTGATCTTAAAATTGGAAAGTGGACCGAAGTCGGACAGCTCCTCATAAGATGGGGGAGGGAGGAAACCGGATGCGTTATTGTAGCCAATAAATCATCTGCAAACAGGGCCAGTTTGTGCTCTGTATCACCAACTCTCAGACCAGTAATACAATCATTGGCCCTAATGGCCCTAGCAAGAGCTTCGATACAGAGGACAAAGAGTAGGGGGGACAGTGGGCAGCCCTGTCGTGTCCCATTACCTATGGAGAAGGGATCGGATAAGGAACCATTAACTCGAACCCGAGCTGTAGGCGATCTATAAAGTCCCATAATCCTACCAAGTGCCAGGGGACCCAATCCGATGTGCCCCAGTACAGACCTCATAAAACCCCAGCTAACTCTATCGAAAGCCTTTTCGGCATCAGTGGATAGCAACACAGTGGGGGAGCTACCCCGGGAAGCTATGTGTATTAAGTTCAAAACCTTGGTGGTATTATCCTTAGCCTCACGGTTTGGGACAAAACCCACCTGGTCATCGTGAATTAGAGAAGGCAGGAATATATTCAGTCTGTTCGCCATCAGTTTTGCGAAAAGTTTAACATCAACATTAAGAAGAGATATGGGCCTATAACTGGAGCACACCGAGGGGTCTTTACCGGGCTTAGGAAGCACAGAAATGTGGGCTTCTAAGGATTGGCCTGAAAAATGGGTATCTGCGGAGATGGAGTTATAGGCCTGGAAGAGATAAGGGGATAGGAAACCTTTAAATTGTTTATAGTAAGTAAGCATGAAGCCGTCCGGCCCTGGACTCTTACCAGAGGGAGTCGAGGTCATAGCGCTTTCCAGCTCTTGCAGGGTAAAAGGTAATTCCAAGGTTTCCCTGTCTGAAGAAGGTAGAACGGGATAAGACACCTTATTTAAATACTCCTTCGCCTTTAGAATATCAAAAAGAGGGGTGTCACCATCGGGTCGGTTCTCTAAGTTATATAAAAGAGAATAATACTGTTTGAAGCAGGCAGCTATTTCAGGAGTTTTGAAACGTAGAGTACCCCCAGGATCCTTCACACTATTAATAAACAATGAAGAGCGTTGGGCCTTAAGTGCCTGGGCTAGGAGGCGTCCAGGTTTATTACCCCACTGGTACTACTTGGAGTTGCATTTACGGATTGAAAGCTGGATACTGTCAGTGAGGGTCTTCTTTAGTTGTGCCCGCGTATCAAGTAATTCTAAGTAATCGGTCTCCGACAGAGACGTTTTATGTGAGGACTCTAGAAAGTGGAGTCGTTGCAGTAGTTTGGTGATAAGTGCTGACCTCTGTTTTTTCATAAATGTACCCAACTGTATAAGTTTACCCCGGATGGTGCATTTGTGCGCTTCCCACAGGATAATCTTAGAGACCTCGTCGGTATCATTTATGGAGAAAAATTCAGTCAAGGCCTTCTCAATTTCTCCCTTGCAATATTGATCCTGTAATAAGGATTCATTAAGACGCCAGGTCCATTGACCTGGGGTAGATTGGGGGGTTGAGAGAGTCAAGGACACCGGGGCGTGGTCGGACCAGGTTATCAAGCCAATAGCAGAATCCATCAGTAAGGGGAGATGTCTGTGACTAAGGAATAGATAATCAAGACAAGAGTAAGCTTTATGTGGAGTGGAATAGAAGGAGTAGTCTCTATCAGAGGGGTGAAGGACCCTCCAGGAGTCAGCCAGCTGGAGATCGTGGAACAAGCTTCTAACTTGGCGGTATTGATGCTGGGAGGTCCGGGGAGCATTAGAAGAAGAGTCTAAGGATGGATCCATTATCCAATTCAAGTCACCCCCCAAGACAACAACACCTGAAAGAAGAGGATCTATTTGGGAAAGGGCGGAACGAAAAAATGGAACCTGGTCCTTATTAGGGGCATAAAGTACAACAAATGTGTGAGGGCACATAGATATTTTACAGCACACCACCAGAAGCCGACCCGGGATCAGCTTATGCACTGAAATATCCGACAGCTGAAGGGTCCTAGAGAATAATATCGCTACACCTTTTGATTCAGAGTCCGGGTTGTTATTATAAAAGGCCTGGGGAAAATGATAGTTAATCAGGGAGGGGCTGCGAGCTGAGATTCTAAAGTGCGTTTCTTGGACCAATGCGACATCTACTCTATCGGCCCAGAGAGACCGTAAAAGGGAGACCCTTTTCTCCGGTACATTAAGGCCCTTCGCGTTAATCGATGATATTTTGAGTCTACCAGGTGATGTCATGGGAGGCATAAGTCATAGTAGAACGCGGTGGGCCCGGAATGGTCAAAAAGAGGAAAGAAAGAGGAACAGGGAGGAAAGAGAAAAAAGCTAATCAAATAGAAAAAACAACAATAACAGTCAAAAAACCCGCAATGGGGTAACTGATCCATCTAAGAATCAGAAACCCAAGAGGCAAAGCAGCCGAGAGCGGGTAAGGGGCGAGTGAGGGAGCCACCGCCAAAGGCATATTGAAAAATGGGAAAAAATAATGCAACAAACAATACACATAAGTATTTTTAACTAACTGTAAACCTCGATAACATGAAGAAATCTTCCAATGGCAGGAAGAAAGAAATCTCATAATCAAAAAACAGGAGCCGACAATCAATGGCCCAATATATAATAGGAGGGACCTAGTCCCGATGACAACAAGATATTGGATTAAATCTCATCAGCGGTTAGAAAAAGTTTCACACTTTAACCTAGAGAGATAATTTGAGAAGAACATGAACAAACAAATGATAACAGGTTATCAATCAGGTAGCATTTGAGCCACTGTCAGAGGGGAAGTCATCAGCTCTTTTCCTCCCGGCGTTCCGCACATCCTGCCAGGGGATTCCAGTACTCGGGGATCGGATAGAGATGGCAATGCTGGAGTAGGAAAGTCCCAGTCGCGTAAGTCTAGTTTCGGTAGTCCAAGACCATTACAGAACATAGGGAGATCAGAGTAGGAGTTAAGGGTATGGGTTTTCCCCGAAGAGGAAACTTGGAGATTGAAGGGAAAGCCCCAACGGTATTTCAATTGGCGTTTACGGAGCTCATCCGTTAGGAACTTGAGGGCTTTCCGCTGTTGGAGGGTATGCCAGGACAAGTCTTGGTAGATATGTATCATTGAACCGTTAAAATTGACTCCATCGAGCTGGCGTACCTTGCGCATAATGTCATCTTTTTGGGAGAAATAATGCAATCTGCAGATGACATCACGTGGTCTGTCAGCGGAGAGACCTCTTGGTTTCAGAGCACGGTGGGCCCTATCGAAGGTGATAGTGTCATTAGGATCATTACCCAATATTTTGTTAAAGATTTTTGTAAGAGCATCAATAAGGCCTGTTTGAGGGACGTCTTCCGGCAAACCCAGCACCCGGATGTTATTTCTCCTCCCTCTGTTATCCAAATCTGTTAACCGTGTTTGGAGAGAGCGGATCTCAATCGACTGGGCTTCAATGACGTCTGTCAATGACTTCAGGCACGTATCAGAAGAGGCATGGTGATCCTCCAGATTCGACAGCCGGTCGGAGAGATGGGAAATGTCCTATCTCATAGTAGCCAGTTCACGTCTCACAGTATCTTGTAGATCTTGTTTAGTGGGAAGATTTTTCATGTAGGCCAGGATATCTTGTAAATCCCTATCGCCCGGAGGGCAGGTATGTGGTGCATCAGCACCTGCAGAGGATGAATGAGAGGCAAGCGGGGAGAGGGGAGGGTGTGGAGCAGAGGAGTTTTCTGTAGGTGCGGGCGAGGTGGGTTGTAGAAATGATCTCATAGCGGACTGCGACATGGTTCCCCGTGGTGGGGGCGTACCTGTTAGGATTCTGTTCAGTATGTATCTGGTGTCAGCTGATCCATATGTGTTCTGTTCCTTTGGCTCTGTGTACATGCAGCTCAGCAGGTGCACAGGGTTTGTAATTAGAGTTAACACTCCCAGCCTGGCCTTGTTCATTGGTTAGTGTGGCTGTTAAAGGCCAGCTAGCTGAGTTCTCAGACGCCGGTGATATTATACTACTTTCCTGCCTGAACTACCTGCATTGCCTGGTGTCTTCGTCCTAGCTCCTGTTCATGCCGAGAAGCATGATTTTCCAGTTCATGTTATCCTGCCACAACCATTCTTGCCAGCTCATGTTCATGCCAGAACTATTTAGTTAAGTATCATGGACTTTCACTGTGCTCTGTGGATTCTCTAGTATTCACTACTTGTGTTACATGTTACTATGGACTTCCTCTATGCCTGCATGCTGTTATGCTTTATTATACAAATCCTGCAATCAGTTCCGTGGATTATATTACTCTGATTCCTTATTCAACTGTCTCATTACTCTGCTGCAATTCTCAGTCTGCAAACCCATTTACTCTTAGCTCATATTGTACCCTGGATTGTTACTGTGATTCCTCTGCCATACCTCATTATACCACTGCTATAATAAATACTTAGTATTCCTGCACTTCTGTGGACATTCATTTCCTGCAACAGTGATTGTTATACATTCTAGTCCTGTAATCAAGTCCTGGCTCTTAGCTGTTATATTACTCACCTGCTGTCCATAATCAGTGTAAGTGTGCTGCTGCACATTTCAGTATTAAAGGGAGAGTCCATAGTCTGCTAATCTTTAATTCTGCTACAACGTGCTCAAGTTATTACTGTATTCCCCAGTCAAGTCTGGTTAACCATTTCTATGTCACACTGCATCTGCCTGCACCTCCAGTAGTAATTCTCTCCTTGTAACTCACCTGCCAAACATTAGAGGCAGGTGAATCTTAACAGTACCGGTCTTTCGAGAAGACTTCTTATTCCTGGGCATTACTCAATCAGCATCAAGGAGCATAAATTCACTGAGGTCAAGGTATCGAGGTAAACTAAATTTACATAACTCACAGAAGGATGCCTTCAGCGGGGTGGCTCCCTTTGGGATGGCATCAACAGATCATTATGGTATCAATGGCAGTGGCAGCCTAGCATGGCACACTTCCATAGCATAAAACCGCTGGGACGTCTTAGCGGCGTAGAGAAGCATTCGCCTGAAAACAACGATTTAGCCCAGATAGTAAGGACAGATATGCAGCACTGCAGCTATGAGCTTGGAGAGCAGCCTGCAGTGAGGTATAGAGTTAAGCCCTGCAGTGTATAATGGAGACTTGCTGTGGGTGAAAAACAGCTGGGGGAGATACAAGTAGTATGGCCACCAGGCAGGGGCGGTAATATCCAGTCAGGCTTAATGGCATCGCAAGTATCAGCACCATTAGCCTGCAGTGCCCATAATAAAGATGGCCGCCGCGGCTTCCGTGTCAGAGCTTCCCTGCAGGCCCTGTTCCACTCACCAGCTCCAAGCTGCTCCAGCGGTGAGGGTCAGGCTCGGCACTAAATGCTGTCGCCGCCGCCGCCCCCAGGCAGAGACATGGGCTCCCGTTCTTCACCGGATCGCCGCTGCAGGCCGCGGACGGAGCTCCGGCCGCTTCCACCGCCTCAGGTCCCGGCTTCAGGAGTGAGAACAGGCCACAATCCGCGAGAGCACGGAAACGTGCTCCCCGACTCCGCGGACCTGCTCGGACCCCACAGTAAGGTTGCCACACAGTAGAGGGACAATGCAGGGGCGCGGGGGAGAGATGCTGGAGGGCATAAAGGCTAAATAAAGCTAATGTGGGCACGGAGCTCTCTCACCAGGCCCCCTCACAGTATGGCGTCCAAGCCACGCCCCCGTGATACAGAAAGTTGATGAGCCTACTGAATGGGTAAGCTCCTTAGTAATTGTTGAAAAGAAAAATGGACAGCTATTAAACGAGAACATTTCAAACTACCAACCAGAGATGAAATCATGTCGCAATTTGCGGGAGCAAAATGGTTCAGTAAATTGGACGCATCTTCAGGATTCTGGCAAATGAAGCTAGATGAGGCCAGCTCAAAGCTTTGTACATTTAATACACCAGAAGGTCGATACAGATTTCTTAGACTACCATATGGAATTTTGTCTGCTCCAGAAGTATATCACAAAAAGATACACATGATTTTTGAACATATTCCAGGTGTTGAAACAATGATGGATGACATTATTGTCTGGGGATCTACAAAGGAAGGACATGATTCTAGATTGAGACAAGTAATGGAACTTGTCAAGAAAGTGAATCTAAAGCTAAACAAGGACAAATGTGAATTTGGCGTGAATACACTTACCTTTATGGGCGACGTGGTCTCGGATCAAGGTGTAAAACCATACCCAAGGAAAATATCAGCCATAGTGAACATGGAACGTCCTAACAACAAAGACGACGTCAGAAGATTCCTAGGAATGATTACTTACTTAGGAAAGTTTATTTCTCAACTCTCTAAATGAACAGCCTCTCTTAGATGGTTGTTGGACAAAGATAACGAGTGGATGTGGTCACATGAACAAGAAGAAAGTTGGCAAAACTTGAAACAGATCATTACAGAGCAACCAGTGCTAAAATTCTTTGATCCTGCGAAAAGAATAAGAATTTCAGCAGATGCTTCGCAATTTGGCCTAGGCTCAGTGCTGTTACAAGAACATGAGGATACATGGCAACCAGTAATCTATGCATCAAGAGCACTGACAAGTGCTGAAACAAGGTATGCTCAGATAGAAAAAGAACTTCTAGCGATCACATATGCATGTGAGCGTTTTCATCAGTTTGTGTATGGTCAAACATTTACAGTGGAAACTGACCACAAGCCATTGATAGCTATCATGACTAAATCATTACATGACTGTCCCATGAGAATTCAACGAATGCTTATCAGACTACAGAAATATGATGTACACTTGCTGTACTGTCCCGGCAAATACATGTACATTGCTGATACACTTTCTCGTGCTGTGGACAAAAGTGAAGGTTCCAAAAGTCTGATGGATGAAGAGATAGAAGCCTATGTTAATTTGATCGTAGCTTCTCTACCAGTGTCTCTTGCAAGACAAGAACAGATTAGGAAAGAAACTGAGACAGATGACACAATGAAAGTGTTGAAAGATATCATTCTGAAAGGTTGGCCAGCAGAAAAACATGCGTGCCCGCTGTCTATCCATGATTATTGGATGTACCGCAGTGACCTTCCAGTTATCGATGGTATTATTTACAAAGGCAATAGGTTTGTCATACCTGCACGACTAAGAAAAACTATGCTGTGCAAGATACATGAAGGACCACTTGGGAGAAGAAAAATGTAAGCGGAGAGCGCGTGAAGTTATGTATTGGCCAAGAATGAACCAAGACATAGCACAGACTACAGCTACATGTGAATTATGTCTTACGTATAGACCGAAACAACAAGTCGAGCCACTGAGTCCTCACGCAGTGCCAGAGAGACCGTACCAGAAAGTTGGCGCAGATTTGTTTGATTGTAATCGGAAAACGTACTGTTAGGATCTCCTGTTCTGTGCTGCCACATCGCCATGGCAACCGGGAGGCAAGTGTTAGCGAAGTAACCTGAGCGCAGCTTATACTCCGGTCCGGGTTTTTACTGTGTAGTGGTTACAGGCTCTGTGCACGGCAGGGAATCCGGCGCTGGTTTTGTGCTCACAGTCTGTGAGGTCTGAGTGGGGCGTGGACATCACCTGCTATATAAACCATCCTCTCAGGCTAGGCAAATGCTGCTGAATCTTTGTTTGTTAGTCAGTTCCAGAGAGTTAGCTAGTACTGTGTGACTTTGTATTTACTTGTTGCTTACTGCGAATAGGCCTTGGGATTCGGTACTTCATTCTGCCAATCCGGACCTAGCAGTAAGACTGGAGTCAGTTGTTTAACCTGCTGGGGTTCTTTTGCTATTCTGTGAATCCAGCAGGTTTGCGGCTGTACTCTCAGACCTGCTTGCTTAATCCTCCCTCACTGTGCAGGGCGTCCAGGTGTCAGTTTAGTGGCAGTAAGCTGAACCTGTGCCCTGCAAGTGGGGGTTAGGATTGTGGATACTCTCCTTGTGTCTATATTTCTATCTCTGACCAAGGAGTTTATTCCCACACCCGTTGGTAACCCTTTGGGTTTTTTTTCTGTTGCTCTTAGCAACATCATTTCGGGTGCTCCACATGTTAAATCACTACATCTCGCTTCATTGTCCCCTCTATTCCATCTGAGCATTCCTGACACTAGGGAGACACCCAATTCCTGAGCCTTTGGGCTTCCCCGTTCACTTTGTGTTTATTAGTTATTCCATCACCTCCTGTGTATGTTGTGTTATACTGTCTGTGAGTTTGTTTGCTTCGCATCCCTCTCTGTTCATACACCGGTATACTCCTGTTAGCACTGGTGTGCGTAACATATTCAGCAGCCCTACTCCTGTTAAAATTTTGTGGGAATATGGAGCATACCCCTCAAAATACTTTGCAACAGGTGGTCGATCAGGTGCAGGTCCTGACTCGACAATTTAATGAGATGTCCATTAAAATGAACACCCCGCAGGCCGCTAGCGGAGCTCCCGCAGCAGCAGCGGCAAGTTTAGGGGTTAAGGAGCCGAAAGTAAATCTCCCGGATCGTTTTTCTGGAGATCGCTCACAGTTCTTTTGTTTCAAGGAGAGCTGTAAGCTATATTTCAGGCTTAGGCCCCAGTCTTCTGGGTCGGAGATTCAGCGGGTGGGCATGGTGATTTCCTTGCTACAAGGAGACCCACAGGTCTGGGCATATGGGTTGCAGCCTGACTGTCCGTCGCTTAAAAGTGTTGATGCTTTTTTTACGGCACTGGGCATTTTGTATGATGACCCTGACAAGATGGCTTCAGCCGAGGCTCAGATTACAGTCCTTAAGCAAGGGCAACGGCCAGTTGAGGTTTATAGTACGGAGTTTCGGAGGTTGGCTCATGATACCCAGTGGAATGACCCAGCCCTGAGAAACCAGTACTGAAGGGGCCTTTCTGACCAGATAAAGGACCAACTGGTACAATATCCCTCGCCTGATAGCTTAGATCAGCTCATGCAGTTATCCATCCGGGTGGATAGACGGCTGAGAGAGCGTAGGCTTGAAAGGGAGACCGCAGTTTCCTTTTTTCCCAAGGGAACCTCAGACTCTGAGGAATATTCCGAGGAGCCTATGCAGATTGGGGCTACCCGCCTCTCCTCGCGTGAGAAGACGCGGAGGAGACAGCAGGGTTTGTGTTTGTACTGTGGGAATAAAGGTCATGTTGTAGTATCATGCCCAGAAAAGCCGGAAAACTTCAGGGCCTGAGGGTGATGGGAAATATCCTGTCAGGCCAGAAGTCAGAATTTCCCAAAAAGACTTTTCTCATTCCGGTGACTTTGGAGATCCTCGGTCAAACTGTCAAGACTGAGGCCTTTGTTGACAGTGGGGCCGATGGGGTTTTCATGGATCGTCAATTTGTCCTGGAACACTCTGTTCCCTCAGTACCTTTGGCATCAGAGATTGAGATCTGTGGGTTAAACGGGGAACCATTGTCCCAGGGAAAAATTACCTCCTGCACCAGCCAAATTCCTTTGTTTATTGGAGCCACACACTCTGAAAAATTGTCTTTCTATGTGACTGTCTGTTCTTTTGCCCCATTGGTTTTGGGGTTACCCAGGTTAAGGGCCCATAACCCTCAATTTGACTGGGTCTCTGGGGAGATTCTTAGTTGGGGTAGTGATTGTTTCAGGAGTTGCTTGAGCCTTCCAGTCAGGCTCTCGCAGCTAAGTTTGCCAGGATTGCCAGGATGTTATGCAGATTTTGCGGATGTGTTCTCCAAAAAAGTTGCGGAGGTACTACCTCCCCATCGCCCCTATGACTGTGCCATTGATTTGTTGCCGGATGCTAAGCTTCCCAAGAGCAGGTTGTACTCCCTGTCACGTTCTGAGACTCAGGCTATGGCAGAGTACATTCAGGAGAACTTGGCTAAGGGATTTATCAGACCCTCACAGTCCCCAGTTGGGTCGGGGTTCTTCTTCGTGGGTAAAAAGGACGGTTCGTTGCGACCCTGCATCGACTTCAGGGAATTGAACCGTATCACGATTAAAAACTCGTACCCACTGCCTCTCATTTCGGTTTTGTTTGACCAGCTTCGTACTGCCACCATTTTTTCTAAGATTGACCTACGCGGTGCTTACAATCTAATCCGAATAAGAGAGGGGGATGAATGGAAGACTGCCTTTAATACCCACTCAGGGCATTATGAATATTTGGTGATGCCTTTTGGGCTCTCTAATGCCCCGGCAGTCTTCCAGGAATTCATGAACGATGTGCTCAGGGAATATTTGGATAGATTCTTATTTGTTTATCTAGATGACATCCTAATCTTCTCCCATTCCCTGGAGGAACATCGGAAGCATGTACGCTTAGTCCTCCAGAAACTCAGAGACCACCAGCTTGGGGCGAAGCTGGAGAAGTGCGAATTTGAAGTCCAGCAAATCGCATTTCTAGGGTATATTATCTCCTCAGAAGGTTTCCAAATGGAGGGTTCTAAGGTACAGGCAGTCCTGGATTGGGTGCAGCCCACTAGTTTGAAGGCGCTTCAGCGTTTTCTGGGCTTTGCGAATTTTTATAGACGGTTTATCGCTGGATTTTCGTCTATAGTGGCCCCCTTGGTGGCACTCACTAAGAAAGGGGCGGATGTTGCTCACTGGTCTTGTGAGGCCAAAGCGGCCTTTGCCCGTCTCAAAAGGGCATTTGTCTCGGCCAAGGTGCTGCGACACCCAGATCCAGAGAGTACTTTTGTGGTAGAAGTGGATGCCTCTGAGATAGGTATTGGGGCAGTGCTCTCTCAGATGGGGGTGTCTGATAATCGCCTTCATCCCTGTGCTTACTTTTCCCGTAAATTTTCGTCTGCCGAGATGAATTATGATGTGGGTAACCGGGAATTGTTGGCTATAAAGGATGCACTCGGGGAGTGGAGACACTGGCTTGAGGGGGCTAAGTTTGTGGTCTCAATTCTCACCGACCATAAGAATCTGGCATATTTAGAGTCAGCGAAGCGGCTCAATGCCAGGCAGGCATGATGGGCTTTGTTTTTTGCTCGCTTTAATTTTTTGATAACATATCGCCCTGGGTCAAAAAACATCAAGGCTGATGCACTCTCGCGGAGTTTTGCTCCAGTTCAAGAGACCACCGAGGAGCCATTTCCCATTGTGTCCCCATCATATATTAAAGTGGGCATTACCCAGGACCTCTTGTCATTAGTCCTTAGAGCACAGGAGCAGGCTCCTCCAGACCTTCCGGTAGGTCTCTTGTTTGTGCCTCCTAGGTTAAGACAGCGAGTGTTCCTGGAATTCCATGCCAAGAGGTCGGCAGGGCATCCGGGTATTGCCAGAACTCGGGAGTTGCTGTCTAGGGCGGTGTGGTGGCCCTCGGTGGCTAGGGATGTGGATCAGTGGGTTCGGGCATGTGACGTTTGTGCCCGAAATAAAACTCCTAGAGGGGTTCCTGTCGGCCCATTACATCCACTCTCTATTCCATCTAAGCCATGGACCCACATTTCCATGGATTTTGTGGTGGACTTGCCCAAATCCTCGGGGATGACAGCCATTTGGGTTGTCATTGACAGGTTTTCGAAGATGGCGCATTTCGTTCCACTGGTTGGGTTGCCATCGGCCAGACGCCTGTCTGAGTTATTTATGCAGCATGCTGTGCGCCTCCACGGGTTGCCACTTGATGTGGTCTCTGACCGTGGATCCCAGTTTGTGGCCAAATTCTGGAGGGCATTTTGTTCTGATCTCCAAATTTCTGTGAGCTTGTCGTCAGGCTACCATCCACAGTCTAATGGGCAGACTGAGAGGGTTAACCAGTCCTTGGAGCAGTTCCTCAGGTGTTATGTCTCCAAGTGTCATACTGACTGGGTTGCTCATCTGTCCATGGCGGAGTTTGCCTATAACAACGCGGCTCACTCTGCTACAGGGATCTCTCCCTTCCTTTGTGTGTATGGGCATCATCCTAAGGCCAATTCTTTTGACCCCCTGATTTCCACGCCTGGTGGTTCCTCTGTGGTTTCGGCCCTTAGGGGTATTTGGAGGAAAGTTAAGAAAGCCCTTGTGTCTGTGTCATTAGTGACCAAAAGGGTTTTTGATAAGCGGAGAAGACCCTGCAGCTTCAAATTAGGAGACTTCGTCTGGTTGTCCACCAAGAATTTGAAGTTGAGACAGCCATCTCATAAGTTAGGCCCCGGTTCATCGGCCCTTATAAGATCACCAGGGTTATCAATCCAGTGGCATTTCAGTTAGATCTGCCCCGTTCATTGGGTATCAATAAAACATTTCATTGTTCCCTTTTAAAACTGGCGGTTAGTAATCCTTCTTCCAGTGGAAGACCTTCTCCTCTTCTGATACGGGGTCAGAGGGAGTTTGTGGTTGAAAGGGTTCTTGACTCCAAGATGGTTCGGGGTCGGCTGTCATTTTTGGTGCACTGGAAGGGGTATGGCCCGGAGGAGCGGTCGTGGGTGCGCAGTTGTGATCTTCATGCCCCCAGACTGATACGCTCATTCTTCTCGCAGTTCCCCGATAAACCCGGTGGTAGGGGTTCTTTGACCCCTCGTCAGAGGGGGGGTACTGTTAGGATCTCCTGTTCTGTGCTGCCACGTCGCCATGGCAACCGGGAGGCAAGTGTTAGCGAAGTAACCTGAGCGCAGTTTATACTCCGGTCCGGGTTTTTACTGTGTAGTGGTTACAGGCTCTGTGCACGGCAGGGAATCCGGCGCTGGTTTTGTGCTCACAGTCTGTGAGATCTGAGTGGGGCGTGGACAGCACCTGCTATATAAACCATCCTCTCAGGCTAGGCAAATGCTGCTGAATCTTTGTTTGTTAGTCAGTTCCAGAGAGTTAGCTAGTACTGTGTGACTTTGTATTTACTTGTTGCTTACTGCGAATAGGCCTTGGGATTCGGTACTTCATTCTGCCAATCCGGACCTAGCAGTAAGACTGGAGTCAGTTGTTTAACCTGCTGGAGTTCTTTTGCTATTCTGTGAACCCAGCAGGTTTGCGGCTGTACTCTCAGACCTGATTGCTTAATCCTCCCTCACTGTGCAGGGCATCCAGGTGTCAGTTTAGTGGCAGTAAGCTGAACCTGTGCCCTGCAAGTGGGGGTTAGGATTGTGGATACTCTCCTAGTGTCTATATTTCTATCTCTGACCAAGGAGTTTATTCCCACACCCGTTGGTAACCCTTTGGGGTTTTTTCTGTTGCTCTTAGCAACATCATTTCGGGTGCTCCACATGTTAAATCACTACATCTCGCTTCATTGTCCACTCTATTCCATCTGAGCATTCCTGACACTAGGGAGACACCCAATTCCTGAGCCTTTGGGCTTCCCCGTTCACTTTGTGTTTATTAGTTATTCCATCACCTCCTGTGTATGTTGTGTTATACTGTCTGTGAGTTCGTTTGCTTCGCATGCCTCTCTGTTCATACACCGGTATACTCCTGTTAGCACTGGTGTGCGTAACACGTACATTGTCGTGACTGATTATTACTCTAACTACCCTGAGGTGAAGACACTATATACAACTACTAGTAAAGCCGTAATCAATTGCATGAAGTCAATCTTTGCAAGGCATGGTGTTCCTATGGAAGTGTTCACTGACAATGGTCCTCAGTTTTCCAGTGCTGAATTTAGACAATTTACTGATGAGTGGGAATTTGTCCATACTACGTCAAGTCCCCACTATCCATGCTCAAATGGGTTGGTGGAAAGTTCAGTAAAAACTGTAAAGAGTCTCATGAAAAAAACTCAAGAAGGTAAAGAAGATTTCTACAAAAGTCTTTTAATCTACCGCAGTACACCTTTACAGAATGGCCTTTCTCCTGCGCAAATGCTGATGGGAAGGAGGATTAGAGCAAATCTCCCGATACATGATGAACTGCTTAATACACATAACTCAGCGTTGGTCAGACTGAGTAAGGAACGTCAACAGGCGAAACAGAAACTGTTCCATGACAGGCGAGCAAAAAGCTTATCTGATCTAAAATCGGGTGACCAAGTCCGTCTCAGAGATCACGAGAAAGGTATTTGGGTGCAGAAAGGTATTGTGCAAGCACAAGTAGCACCAAGATCTTATACTATACTTACAGAGCATGGAACGGAAGTAAGAAGAAATCGGGTGGATTTAAGATCTCAACCTAACCATAATGAAGACAACATGACTGAAGAATACCCTTCATCTGACATGTATGATGATCCTCATAATGGTGAACAAACCACGATTCTAGAAAGGTCCAACATGGTCGATGAAACACAGACTGTGTATGAAAGACCCAAAAGGGAAATACGCAAACCTGAGAGACTCATTGAAACGTGTTAGATGATGTTCTTAATATGACGTTGTTAATTGTTGCATTGAAGCGTACAGGGCTTATCTTTAAAGAAAAGAGGATGTGATGTTAGTGTATTAGAATGCTTAATATTTGTAGACACTCCCTTACTAACATGTGAAGGCCTGAATCTTCAGTGATGGTCCCTGGGACCAGGGGGATGCTGGGAAGTGGGTGGTCCAGTGTGCAGTGTGCCTGGAGTTGGTGATGGAATAAACAGCACAGCAGTGAACTCACATGTCTCTGTGTCCTGATGACTGGATTTACAAACATGTGAACAAAACACCGTTCACACCACAGCTGCGACCCGTGCTATTCCCATTTTGTCTCCTTTCACATTGCACCCTTGTGTAGTGTTTTTGGTCCGCCGGTGATTGGAGAGTACATTATCTTCACGCAGTGGTGATCTTGCTGTCCCTTTGCTTGCTGCTTACACTCATTATCTGGGTCCTTCCCAGGTACAACCCTGCTCGCGAGCCGAGTCAGATTCCCTGGTCATTGGACCTGGGTTGTTTTTCAGTGTACACATTTATTTGGTGGGTGTGGAAAAACCCACAACTCACCAAAAGAGAAGAAATTCCTTTGTTTGGAGCACTCTTTTTTATGATATGTATGTATTAGTAAATTATTTATTTAAATTAAAACATAACTTTTATTATTCAATATCTTGACTAAAAAATGAAAGGGATATACTTTGAATATCATTTGGTGAATCCCCTTATGAAGAACAGTGGTAAAAATATATATGAGCAGATACTGTCGTCTTGAAATTCTGTATCTTGCTCAAAAAATAATAAAAAGACAGTGATAGTAATCTATCAGAATTTTAGCAAGCAGCAATAGTGATATTTTTTAAACGCATTTAATCAGACAACACATTAGTATCTAATATTGGAACTTGAATGTCTCATACATAAAATCCAGACCAATAATGTGTCTGGATTACAGCAAGCGGCATGAATCGTGCTTAATACCTTCTTAGGATCAGCTTATTCCCATAGCTAGATAAACACTTGTGCATTGATAGCTGATCCCTCTTCCATAAAAGGTGATTCAGAATTACTATACATGTCTTTGTTTGCTGAATAGAGAATACATGGTTGCTATTTAAATATACTGGGCATCTCATCTGCATTATAGTTCATATGTATCCTTTTGTATAATCTTGAGCATGATCATGACAATTTAATATTATGTATCAAATTATATTTGTAACAGATGCAGGTGCCTAAGCAGCAGCCACTCCATCTTTTTTGGTCTAGATGGAGTGGCTGCTGCTTAGGCACCTGCATCTGTTACAAATATAATTTGATACATAATATTAAATTGTCATGATCATGCTCAAGATTATACAAAAGGATACATATGAACTATAATGCAGATGAGATGCCCAGTATATTTAAATAGCAACCATGTATTCTCTATTCAGCAAACAAAGACATGTATAGTAATTCTGAATCACCTTTTATGGAAGAGGGATCAGCTATCAATGCACAAGTGTTTATCTAGCTATGGGGATAAGCCGATCCTAAGAAGGTATTAAGCACGATTCATGCCGCTTGCTGTAATCCAGACACATTATTGGTCTGGATTTTATGTATGAGACATTCAAGTTCCAATATTAGATACTAATGTGTTGTCTGATTAAATGCGTTTAAAAAATATCACTATTGCTGCTTGCTAAAATTCTGATAGATTACTATCACTGTCTTTTTATTATTTTTTGAGCAAGATACAGAATTTCAAGACGACAGTATCTGCTCATATATATTTTTACCACTGTTCATAAGGGGATTCACCAAATGATATTCAAAGTATATCCCTTTCATTTTTTAGTCAAGTACTGAATAATAAAAGTTATGTTTTAATTTAAATAAATAATTTACTAATACATACATATCATAAAAAAGAGTGCTCCAAACAAAGGAATTTCTTCTCTTTTGGTGAGTTGTGGGTTTTTCCCACACCCACCAAATAAATGTGTATCTGTTACATTATTCCAGGAGCACCTCCAACATAAGAACAGTTGCCTATTGGGGCCTAATTTTTCTTTGTCTAGTTGGTTATCATTAATTAATTAATTATTTACATTTAGTCTGGTGCAGGATAAACTTTAGTTCGTTATATTGTTTTTCAGTGTCCCTTTTCCTCTGGCCCACAATAGGTGTTAACCCAGCCATAACCCAGATTATTGTGGCACTGGAAAAGGGGTATTAGTGTTGAAGATGGATTTGGTAATATCCTTAGATTGAAGGGACTGGCAATAAGTTCTCATAAAGATGATACTGCTGGATCTTTAAGGGTTAATGAGATCTTATTAAATATATCAATTAGCCTTCTGCTTTAATTATTTGCAGTTATCTCATATTGCAGACAGACCTTTCAGCAGGACATTTCCTGTGTTTCACACTCCAAGCACATCAGGCAGAGCAGAAGTCTCCCAATACCAAGCCATTAATATGTATTCGTAGAAAACGGAGATATGATTATGTATAACAATATATAGTAATTACAGCTATATTAAGTAATATATATAGATATAGATTAATAATAGGAAACATAATGGCTGTATGTTCAGATGAGTAAATTGAAGGAATATCAAAATGCAAATTTTAAAGGTGATTGAAAGTTTTTATGGTGTTTTACACAGTGAAGATAAAACTTGTTTGTGATTACAGAACTCCCCTGCAGGCGTTTTGTTGCCATGGACACTGCGCTCTCTGGAAGCCCGACATAAGCTGTGGGAAGCGTGGCGGGCGGCATGGCGTCTGCGGAGGGGATACACACAGGTATTTAAGGTACAGATGTGTCCACATACACCTTTCCTTTATCCTGCCATGTATGGCACGGCTTGGAATGCCATAGACTATGAGATTTAGCCATGCTTTGTGATTTGTCTTCATTTGCTTATTTAATATGCTACTTTATACATAATCTATTATGGCAAACACTTTTTTTTAAATTCATTCTCTCACTACTCGTAGAATAAAGCTTGGCCGTGCTATGCATGACGTGCCAAATTAAGCAAAATAGAATGGATGTTTAATATGTTTTATGTATGTCTTGTGCACTGTGCAGGATAAATTGCATTTGTATATAATTTCTGCTGATAACTATCAGTTAGCAGTAGACTGGAATCAACCCATCCGTCCTATGCCACATTCAGGGGCAGATGTATTAAGCCTGGAGAAGTGATAAAGCAGTGATAAGTGCAAGGTGATAATGTGTAATAGGCCTAGACAATGATATAGTGCCTGCTGCCGTGCAGGTGTCGTCACTCCACCCACCTGTGCAACTCTCGTCACAGACGATTCCCAGAAGCGTCAGGGGCTCCGCTCTCCGGACCAATCACCAGCGTGAACACCACCTTGCAGCGGGCGATGAAGAACCTGGAAGGAAGGAATATACCGGTTGAGACGTACGCCTCGACCTCCGTCCGGAGTACGGGGCACGTCAGGGGTAGCCGCGACCTTCACCGGCTGGGCGGAAGGTCATCACTGGCCAACAGGCCTCAGCTACCCAGTTCTCACACACTCGCACTTTCGCACGTTGTGTGGTGAGGGGGGTCCTCACGTCCGTGAGCAAACCCCCGACCGGTATACGGGGGCGATGACAAACAGACACAGGATAATACTCACTTCCAACTTGCTGGTCACCTTGATTGTCGCACCTCTCCGCTCCTGTTGGGGCAAGAAGAGCAGCCTCCCTACCTGCAGGCTACACTACGGCTAACAACAATTACAGCCAACTACGCCTGCCTAAACAAACTGCTTTAAACAACTGAGGCTACTGGTTCTATTCCAAACAAGCAGAGACCGGACTAATTAACCACATTCACTACCCAACAAGCCAGTGGAACAATACCCCGGCCCAACAGATTAACCCTGAATAACCAGTCCTACCTTCCAGATGCTAGTCACTGGCCACTGCCTTCCGTTCTCAACAGAGGACGGGAACGGGGGTCCAGAGCAGACGGTTGCCACTCCAGACGATCGGGAAATAGCGACGTGTGGGACGGGAACGTTACTCCACACTACCGAATCCCCTGGAGTATACACCGCGTGGGGCCGGTCGGCTCCTAGCGCCGGCCACGGATCCCTCGGAAGCTGCCGCACAGCCCACTTCCAGCCGATCCTGACCGGTCTGCACAAAATCGCCCTGGGTCTCGTATGATGCAATAGGCCTGGGCGCCTGGGTGAGAGCGCAGGCTGAGAGGCCTGAGTGTGAGCGCAGGCCGAGAGGCCTGAGTGTGAGCGCAGGCCGAGAGGCCTGAGTGTGAGCACAGGCCGAGAGGCCTGAGTGTGAGCGCAGGCCGAGAGGCCTGGGATGGGCGCAGGCCGGAAGCCTGGGTAATGGGGCACAGGCCGGAGGCCTGGGTAATGGGGCACAGGCAGGAGGCCTGGGTAATGGGGCACAGGCAGGAGGCCTGGGTAATGGGGCACAGGCAGGAGGCCTGGGTAATGGGGCACAGGCAGGAGGCCTGCCTACCGTGGGCACAGGCCGAGGGGGCCTGATTATCCCCGCAGGCCTAGCGCCTGTCCGTGGTGCTCTAGGGTGGACTAGAGGTAGGTGGAGGTGGCCCAAGGCCGCCTACCTGTCTCGGAGGGAGAGGCTGCAGCGGGGAGCTTCGTTAGCTCTTTTGCTCTCCACACGCTGCAGCACTCTCCGCCGGACTTCTGCCGCTGGGCGCCGTCCTCCGCCGACGTCTTCCTCCTCTTCTTTCTCTCCGCCGACGCTGTAGGCTCTTGCTCCGCCGCCGCTGCCGCCGCCGGATCTCCTGTCTTCTGCGGGAGCTCTTCTTTCTTCCTCAGGAGCTCTTCGTTCTTCTCCGTCCGGTGCCCGACTGCCTGTTCCCGCTCCGCAGCGTCTCTTATATGACGCTGAGAGAGGGCGGAGCTATGACGCGGCGAGCTCCGATTGGCTCGCCACGGCGAGCTCCGATTGGCCCGCCGCGCCGTCTTCCTAATGGCGGCCAAGGCGCGAGCCCTGATTGGCTCGCGCTTGGCGCGCCGTTCAAAATATGGCGACGCGATTGGAGGGGCTTGAATCCTTACGGATGCAAGCCCCTCCAGGCTGGGGCCTGCCCGCCGCCGCGCCGAGGCCCGTCGTGTCGCCGTCCGCCGTGACGCACGGGGGAAGGGGGCAACCCCCTTCACATTTCCCCCCCCTTTGTCCTTTGTGGTCCCCACAAAGCAAGAGTCCGACCACACAAAGTCCGGATCCGCATAGCGGGGGCCCGGGACACCCCTATTTGAACGCTGAGAACGTCTTGGTAAGGGGGAAGCGACTACGTCGGTTAGGGGTTGAGTCCTTGATGACTCATCCGGCTGATTCTCCTCGACAGGCAACCACCATTCTTCGTCTGGCAGGGGAGCAGGAGCTTCCCAGGCAGGGGCTCCAACTCCGTCCTCCTCTTCAGGGGACCCAGCCTCAATAACCGGATCCAGGAAAGGACAAGGTCGCAGTTTACTCCGATGTAACGTGCGTAGACGCCCAGTTCCGTCAGTAGACTCCACTTGGTATACTGGACCACCCGGGGACAAGCGACGGCGAACAAGGTATGGGGTAACCTCCCACCGTTCTGACAGTTTTCCCCCCGGGCGGACCTCTCGCACCAACACCCGCTGGCCCACGGCCAGCGGCCCAGGTTCGTGGGACCTCGCAGGTGGATGTTGGTGGTCCGCGATAAGCCTTCTAGCCAGCTCGTGGGCCGTCTTCAACCGTAGTCGGTGTTCCTCGACCCATTCGGCAGGGGCTAGGGGCATTTCCTCTTCGGTCCCGGACAGTTGTAAGTCGTGCGCCTCCCGCCCTGGTCGACCGAACAACAAAAAATAGGGGAAAACCCAGTGGTGTGATGAACTCTGTTGTTATAAGTCCAGACCAGTTCCTGTACATATTCGGGCCATCGCTGCTTCTCAGCTCGTTCCAACACGCGGAGCATCTGCAGCAGAGTCCGGTTAAACCTCTCACAGGCTCCATTTCCCTGCGGGTGGTAAGGCGTCGTACGGGACTTTTGAACGCCATAAAGCTGGCAGAGGCGTTCCATCAGCTGCCCCTGGAAACAGGCCCCTTGGTCCGAATGGATCCGCTCGGGGCAACCGTACTGCCGAATGAAATGCTCAATGATCGCTCGTGTTGCTGACTCCGCAGTTTGGTTTCGGGTCAGGACCACTACCGTGAACTTAGTGAAATGGTCGGTCATCACCAGGGCATACTGGTGTCCACTAACTGACTCCCCGATCAACACGTAGTCAATCATCAGCATCTCCAACGGCCGACTGGTTCGGATCGTCTGGATGGGCACATGCTGTTCCTGTGGCTTAACTACCGCACACCTCCTGCACTCGCGACACACCTGGTCCACGACCGCTTGCAGCCGGGGAGCGAAATATTGGCATCTCAACCAATGGTATGTCTTATGGGGTCCCAAATGGGCTCCCTGCTCGTGCGCCTCTTCCACCAATGACCGCACCCGGACTTCCGGCACCACCACCTGCTCAACAGTACGCATTTCCTGCTCCAAATAGCATTGCCTCCGCAGGGTACCAGCACAGACCCGCAATTGGTCCCAACGACGCACCACCTTCCTACAGAACCCGGTCAGTCCATCCTGCTCCCGTCGAGATGGCAGATGACCCCTCTGTATCCACTGTTGAATGAGATCCAACCCTTCGTCAGCCTGTTGTTCCTGTGCCCAGTCCATTTCCGTGTACCTGAGTAAGGCAGTCTGGGCGTTCTGATGACACAACTCTCTGCCAACGGGCTGCCGCACACAAGTTAGATCCGGCATTTCCTCTCCACAGTCGTCTTCTTCCTCACCAGGCTCTGGGGTTTCCACTGGGAAGCGAGACAGGGCATCAGCGTTGGTATTACTCTTCCCTGAACGATAACGAATCTTGTAGGAGAACTTGGCCAACCTGGCCACCCACCGTTGCTCTAGGGCACCCAACTTGGCAGTCTCCAGGTACGCCAAGGGGTTGTTGTCTGTAAAGATGTCCACGTGAGTGGCGGTCAAGTATTCTGCAAATTTCTCGGTTACGGCCCACACCACCGCCAGCAATTCCAGCTTGAAGGAACTGTAGTTGTCTGGGTTCCTCTCGGTCTCTCGCAAGCTACGACTGCCGTAAGCAATCACCCGCTCCTGTCCATCCTGAACTTGAGCCAAGACCGCACCCAACCCCTGCAGACTTCCATCCGTGTATAAAATGAAGGGCTTCTCAAAATCTGCGTACCCCAACACCGGAGCTTCCGTGAGACTTTCCTTCAGTCGGTTAAAGGCCAGGTTCTGCGCTTCTCCCCATGTCTCCAGGGTGGCTTTCTTCGTGGTCGCAATCCCTCGAAGCAAGGCATGTAAGGGTTCCGCGATCCGGGCAAAATCTTTGATGAAGCGTCGGTAATACCCCACCAAACCCAGGAATGCCCGCAGCTCCGTGACAGTGGTGGGCACCTTCCACTCCTGAACTGCCGCCACCTTGCTGGGGGTTGGGTATACCCCATCGCGGGACACCACATGCCCGAGGTACTCCAAACTGGATTTCAACAGATGGCACTTCCGGGGCTTGAGCTTCAGACCATACTCTTCCAATCGCTGGAGGACCATGTCGAGTCGAGCAAAGTGTTCCTCCAAGGTCGCTGCAAACACGATGATGTCGTCCAGGTAAATCAGCAAGGCCTCAAAATTCAAATCTCCCAAACACCTTTCCATCATCCGTTGGAACGTGGCGGGCGCATTGTTCAACCCAAACGGCATGCGACAAAATTCGAACAATCCCATGGGAGTAACAAAAGCGGTCTTCTCCCTATCCTGTGGGGCCACCGGTACTTGCCAGTATCCACTGGCCAGGTCTAAGGTTGAAAAGAATTTTGCATTGCCCAATGCGGCTAGCGACTCCTCGATCCTAGGGAGAGGGTAAGCATCCCGGACGGTGCAACTATTCAACTTCCGATAGTCCACACAGAAACGGATGGTTCCATCCTTCTTTCGGACTAGAACTATGGGTGCAGCCCATGGACTCTTACTCTCCTGGATCACGTGATTGTCCAGCATCTGACGCAGCATCGTCTTTACTTCTTGATACTAACGGGGTGGTATCGGCCGATACCGTTCTCGAACAGGGGGGACATCTCCGGTGCGAATCTCATGTTGCAGGTCCTCCGTGTACCCAAAATCCTCCTCATGCCGCGAGAACACTTTCTGCCGATTCCAGAGCATCTGGTCCAGCTTGGCTACGTCCCCGGCCGCGCATTCTTCCAGCGACACGTCCATCTGTGTTCGGATAACCGTACCGTTCCACTCGGGGCTGGCCCCTTCCAGCTCTTCCACTCGAACGGACAACGCCCATGCTTCTGAAGCCTCCGGCTGTAGGGAGAGTTTTCGCATCCCCTGAATACTACCTTCATGAATCGCCACCACCTGAGCGATGACTGTTCCTGCCGGGATTCGACAAAGCTGGTCGGTGAGGTTACAGAGACGGACGGAGACCTTTCCCCCGGTCACCACCGACACGGTGCGCGCCACCATCACCCCAGACCCTACCCCTAACACATCTGTTGGCTCTACCATAACCTCCATGCCATTTAGGCTCTGGTGAGTCCGTACCTCCAGAGGGATAAGGGTCTCTTGACGAGGGGGTAACTCCAGGCGCTGGTGGTGACCAATCTTCAAAAGACCCAGGTGTTCATCGATAGCCCCTAGGCCCCAGGCCCCTTGTTGTCGTCCCACCTGTTGGAGAGCTTGCTGGACCGGACGCCGAACCCCCAGACTCTTCCAATATCGTGGTCCATTTTCCTGGAATAGTAGCTGATCGAGGTGTCGGAGTACATTCATCCCGAGGATCACCGGGCCATGGCTCAGTCCCGGGCTACTAACTACCAGCAGCCCCTTCCTACCCAGGTCTTGACCACAAACTTCCATCTCCATCCATACCACCCCCACCACGGGGATAGGCAAGTTATTAGCCGCCGTGAGGGTAATGAAGCTCTCGGACACCTCACTCTTGAGATGAGCGTAGTGTTCCAAAAAACAGGCCTCAGACATGGTGGATACCTGAGAGCCGGTATCCAACAGGCAGGACTGATCTTTCCCGCCAAGGCGGCTGACTACTATGGGACACTCTCCTACCAATTCAGCCTGTTCATTAATGGCTGACTTCCCCTCATCGCTCTCCCTCACGGGTGGTCCCGTTACCGCGAGGGAGGTCAGTTTAACTGTGCCTCCGGGATCGCTTCGGTACAGGTTCGGGCAATATGCCCGTACTGATGGCAGCGGTAACAACGAGGGCCCCGGCCCTCTCCAGGACGGCTATCGGGTCCCGTGCTCCGTCCACGGGGCCGTCTGGTGTCCCTCTCTCGGGACCTGGACTCCGTACCCTGGTGGTCCCGCCGGTACACCTCATCCCGCAGTTGGGCGACCTCTTCCCTCATCTCTTTGGTCACCCGGAGGAAGATTTCTTTTAGATCTTGCACACAGGTTTCTAATGGGTTGGTCTCCTTGCTAGCCACTGGCGCGGACACCGGTTGCACCCATTGGGGAAACACAGCGTGGGGTCCGTAATTGGCATTGCGGTCCCTGGTTACGGCGTCAATTTCTACCTGATGGAAGGTCAAGGTGTCATCCTGGGATATCTTATCCAGCATGACCTGCCTCAAGGGCACATTCCTGAGTCCCATGGCGAACTGATCCCGTAATATCTGACTAGTGTTGGTGAGTGCCCCAAACCCATCGGGATCCTTTCGACGCACTTCTCCCATCATCTCCTGGAGTGCGTTGGCGTACTGGGGTATGGACTCGTCCTCCCTCTGGAACCGGCCAAACAGACGCTGCCGGAGGGTTCCCGCCGAGGAGGTGTCCCCGTAGATATCTCCCAGTATAGTGTAGATCTCCTCCAGTTCCTCGCGTTCATCTTCGGGTCGTAAAAGGATCGTCCGACGAGCCTCGCCTTCCAGGGAATTCAGGGCGAGGGGCACTTGCAGGTCGTCGGGCACCCGGTAGATAAGGAAAGTCGCCTCTAGTCGGGCCTTCCAGTCCTCCAAGGTCATATTACGCCCGTCGTACCGGGGTAGGTGGGCGAGGGCTGGTCCGACTTTGAGTCGACGTGATGACCTTCGTCGCTCGTCGTCCGATCCCCTCCGGGCCACCTGAGTGGAACTGGCATCTGAGTCTCTCCGAGCGGATCGGTTTGGCTCATCTCCCCACGTCTTCTCGGCTGCGGGGTGTGACTGATCTTCGTCCATCCTGCCGACTACGCCAAGTGTAACAGGCCTAGACAATGATGTAGTGCCTGTTGCCGTGCAGGTGTCGTCACTCCACCCACCTGTGCAACTCTCGTCACAGACGATTCCCAGAAGCGTCAGGGGCTCCGCTCTCCGGACCAATCACCAGCGTGAACACCACCTTGCAGCGGGCGATGAAGAACCTGGAAGGAAGGAATATACCGGTTGAGACGTACGCCTCGACCTCCGTCCGGAGTACGGGGTACGTCAGGGGTAGCCGCGACCTTCACCGGCTGGGCGGAAGGTCATCACTGGCCAACAGGCCTCAGCTACCCAGTTCTCACACACTCGCACTTTCGCACGTTGTGTGGTGAGGGGGGTCCTCACGTCCGTGAGCAAACCCCCGACCGGTATACGGGGGCGATGACAAACAGACACAGGATAATACTCACTTCCAACTTGCTGGTCACCTTGATTGTCGCACCTCTCCGCTCCTGTTGGGGCAAGAAGAGCAGCCTCCCTACCTGCAGGCTACACTACGGCTAACAACAATTACAGCCAACTACGCCTGCCTAAACAAACTGCTTTAAACAACTGAGGCTACTGGTTCTATTCCAAACAAGCAGAGACCGGACTAATTAACCACATTCACTACCCAACAAGCCAGTGGAACAATTCCCCGGCCCAACAGATTAACCCTGAATAACCAGTCCTACCTTCCAGATGCTGGTCACTGGCCACTGCCTTCCATTCTCAACAGAGGACGGGAACGGGGGTCCAGAGCAGACGGTTGCCACTCCAGACGATCGGGAAATAGCGACGTGTGGGACGGGAACGTTACTCCACACTACCGAATCCCCTGGAGTATACACCGCGTGGGGCCGGTCGGCTCCTAGCGCCGGCCACGGATCCCTCGGAAGCTGCCGCACAGCCCACTTCCAGCGGATCCTGACCGGTCTGCACAAAATCGCCCCGGGTCTCGTATGATGCAATAGGCCTGGGCGCCTGGGTGAGAGCGCAGGCCGAGAGGCCTGAGTGTGAGCGCAGGCCGAGAGGCCTGAGTGTGAGCGCAGGCCGAGAGGCCTGAGTGTGAGCGCAGGCCGAGAGGCCTAGGATGGGCGCAGGCCGGAGGCCTGGGTAATGGGGCACAGGCCGGAGGCCTGGGTAATGGGGCACAGGCCGGAGGCCTGGGTAATGGGGCACAGGCAGGAGGCCTGGGTAATGGGGCACAGGCAGGAGGCCTGGGTAATGGGGCACAGGCAGGAGGCCTGCCTACCGTGGGCACAGGCCGAGGGGGCCTGATTATTTCCGCAGGCCTAGCGCCTGTCCCTGGTGCTCTAGGGTGGACTAGAGGTAGGTGGAGGTGGCCCAAGGCCGCCTACCTGTCTCGGATTGAGAGGCTGCAGCGGGGAGCTTCGTTAGCTCTTTTGCTCTCCACACGCTGCAGCACTCTCCGCCGGACTTCTGCCGCTGGGCGCCGTCCTCCGCCGACGTCTTCCTCCTCTTCTTTCTCTCCGTCGACGCTGTGGGCTCTTGCTCCGCCGCCGCTGCCGCCGCCGGATCTCCTGTCTTCTGCGGGAGCTCTTCTTTCTTCCTCAGGAGCTCTTCGTTCTTCTCCGTCCGGCGCCCGACTGCCTGTTCCCGCTCCGCAGCGTCTCTTATATGACGCTGGGAGCGGGCGGAGCTATGACGCGGCAAGCTCCGATTTGCTCGCCACGGCGAGCTCCGATTGGCCCGCCGCGCCGTCTTCCTATTGGCGGCCAAGGCGCGAGCCCTGATTGGCTCGTGCTTGGCGCGACGTGATTGGAGGGGCTTGAATCCTTACGGATGCAAGCCCCTCCAGGCTGGGGCCTGCCCGCCGCCGCGCCGAGGCCCATCGTGTCGCCGTCCGCTGCGACGCACGGGGGAAGGGGGCAACCCCCTTCACAAATGCACCAGCCAATCAGCTCCAATATGTAAATTTACAGTTAGATGCTGATTGGCTGGTGCGTTATCACCTTGCACTTATCACTGCTTTATCACTTCTCCAGGCTTAATACATCTGCCTCATTCCTTTATAGCGTCCAGTATACGGGGATGATTCAGAACTGATCACTGTGCTGCTAATTTTGCTGTCCTGCATTCAGATAGTCGCCGCCCAAAGGGAGTGTAAATTCGCCCGTGCAAGTGTGCATTTGCATGTGTACGCCGTGCTACAAATGTCCCTCAGTCGGCGGACAGCTGCAAATCCGTTTGCACCACACTCACCATCTAATGTTTTTACCGCTGTGTGCAGTCTGTGCACAGCCCAGGACTTACTCCTACAGTGCCATGAGAACAGGCTGATCGGGGCCGGAGCTGACGTCACTCACCCTCCCTGAAAACGCTTGGGAACGCCTGCATTTTCCCAGACACTCCCAGAAAACGGTCAGTTATCACCTAATGTCAATCAGCATGTGAATGGCTGTGCGATTGAAATTTTCGCACCAGCCTGTCGCTGTTCAGTGATGCCTTTGTTGTTTGGTGATGCTCATGCAGGTTGCGGTGCATACATATGCGCAGTCTAACGATAATCGCCTGCTGTGCGAAAATGCACAGCAGCGGTCAGGTCTGAATCGGGCCCTACATACAGTACTCAGAAGAAATGATGACAAGCATCCTTCGTAACTCCTCAAAATCCTTTTCTAAAACTTGGGTTCCTTGGCCTGCATACTCTAAAGGGGGGTACTCACGGAGCGATCGCTGGTTAAAATCTAAGCAATATGACTAGATTGCAGGCCAATCTAGCATGTCGCTCACTTCACCCGCTGGGTGAAATGAGCGCCCCCCCCCCCCCCCCCCCCCGTCTCCCCCTGCACGCTCAGCACACATCTCTCCCCAAATCGGCCCGTGAATACGCCCTTAACGGTTACCTATTGTTCTCTTAAACTGACAGATGTTTTAGGACCTTTGTCTCCCATAACTATCCCATCCATTCAGTGTTACTGGCAGCCACCCCTGTCTTCACCATTGATTACATCATCATCTTCTCGAATATAATTATAATTATTATTATCATTATTTATAAACTGGAGATTATTCAAGCACAGTGTCTCTGTATCACACGCTAAATAAGTATTTTTTTAAATTGCAAGAGTACAACAATATAAGCGATTCCAGCACGAACAGTAAGTTAAGTTTCTAAAAATTAAAAGTTGTGATGTTGCCCATTGCAACCAATCAGATTCTGTCTATAATTTTCTAGGATGCATGTCACGATCCGGGTATCTTGACGCCATTTCTTACCCATCAGATGCCTCCTAAGGCTGGCTCAGCGCTCCAGGACCGGATCCCATCTGTTATCCTGATGTGTACATTCCTGTATCCTCTCCTGTCACTCTGAGACGCTGTCACAGTAAACGCCATATTACACCTGGCATGGCGTCTCCCGCGGTCTCCGCCGCCGTCCCTGAGCTTCTGCATGCAGAGTGTCTGAGTGGCGATTACGTCAGCCGCGGCCTCCGCTGTGTCCGCGTGGTTGGATGTGCACCTGTCAGCCTGGCGTCTCCTGTCTCCGGTGGCCGGCGCCGCCATTACTGTTTTCATTACCACATGGATTACAAACCAAACTTCCCTCCAAGTGTCTGCATGGGCGCAGCCATCTTGGATTCTGTCAGCTGATCATTTCCTCCAATCTGTTGTCAGTATTGTTAATCTGCATAATTGCCTAGCCAATCCCTTCCTTGCTGCAGGTATAAATACACTGTGCCTGAGCAAGGAAGGCGTCAGTGCTTTGGTTGTCAAACCTAGTTCCTGTTTGTCTCTCTCCTGTGATTGTCTTCCAGGTTCCAGCTCCTGTCTCAAGACTTCCACCATAGAGATCCGCACCAGCATTCCACCTGCGGTGTAGCCTGACTCTATGGTGGAAGTCTTGAGACAGGAGCTGGAACCTGGAAGACAATCACAGGAGAGAGACAAACCGGAACCTGGGAGGTTGTATCAGACCCCTGGACATGTAAGTAACATGAATAATAACTGCCCGAAGGCGTGACCACGACAACTTGGATAAAAGTCAATGATGTTTATTATGACAACTCCGCAACACAGCAGCAGTAAAAGAAAACATAAAAGTCAGCAAAGAATAAATACAGTTCCTGGGTACTACAGGGTGGCAGGAGCCACAGGGCACTGGTAGTGTGAGATAGTTCTTATAATCTTCTAGATGGAAAGTCCTTACCAGGCCCGACTGTAGCAATGGAGATAACCCAGGATTGTACCAGCTGGTGTTCCAGGAAAAGCTGGGTTGCTGAAGATAAAACGGCTGCTGTGGATACTGGCTGGAACCAGACTGTTGTTAGCACGGAGTGGATACTGGCTGGAACCAGTTAAATAATAAATGAAGCTTGAGAGCGATGCAATATGAATGAAATGTAGAACTTGAGAGCGGAGAAATAATAATACCGGTGGAGAGTGGTAAAGTGTAGAAAGGACACCGGCCCTTTAAGAGAAGCTGTACTCTGCCTGAAGCTGGGCTGGAAGCAGGTAATGTTGTAGCTGGAAACAGATGAATCCACAATGTTGTAGCTGGAAACAGATGAATCCCCCCCCCCCCCCCCCCCCCCCCCCCCCTTTTAATGCCCAAGCCCTTGTTGGGCAGGTAAAATACAATTGAACTTTGTGTAAGGGAGACACTTTTTTAATTATACAATGCTAACGTAGTGATCTAATTTAATTTAATAGTTTTAATATAACATTCTGAATAAGCAGCTGGAGCATGAATAAGAAGCTGGAGCATGAATAAGACGCTAACTTCAGACTTCCCTTGCCTTGTTCCACTTAAAACGTATACAATAGCCTGCACATGATAAAGAAAATAAAAGTAACAAAGAAGTAAAAAATAAATAAGGTACCACACAACAGCACAACCAAGAATTGCAACAGGTCTTTTAATGATCAGCATGAAAAACACTGTTACATTTTATATAAATACATATATAGTACATTAACATTTTCTCCTGTGAAGCAGCAATCCCGGCCAGACGAGGGTTACACCGAAAGAGAAGAACCAGCCTGGCAATGTAGCCAATCACATTGCACTTTGCAGAGCAGCTGAGGGGGAGGATCAGGCTGCTGCCAGTCTGGGTTTCAGACATTAAAGTGGATGTCTGGGATTCTTTTTTCTGCAAGTATCCCAGGACGCCTCTCTCCGTGAGCTAATGACACAGCTAGCACACTGATACAATATATGTGCCTGGGCAGGAATGCCATGTAATGTAACAGACTGACATGAATCATTTTGTCCAGCATCCCGGGGTGTCCCTCCCATATCCTCTGTAGACTCTCAGGCATCTGGAACACAGACAGTAGTTCCTACTTTATTGGCACCTATAAGAGACTCAGCCTACTCCTGCTCTAGACAAGTAAACATCCAATGATTGAGCTTTGCTCTAGGTTCTGGCTGCCTAGAGGGAGTCTTGTCAATGTTTTGGCTGCTCTTGCTAGTGGCAGCTATAGCAGCCCCTGTGAGCTGCACTGAAAGTACCCCATGTGTGAGCTCAGAGCTCAGCCGAGTATGGGGTCCTGGGCTCCGGGGAGAGGTTGTGCTTCCTGCTCGCTATTTCTACATCCAGGCTGTGGACACCCAAGGAAACAAGTGAGTACTTTGTAATAAATTAATTTCATATGTATTCAACATAAATAAGTGGAACATAAAGTAAAATAACTTACCATCAGATAGCATTTGTGAAAATAGGGATTAGGTGAAAACCGGACCGGACCAAATTCCGGAATGCCGGACCGGATCAGCTCCCTGCAGCGACCTCTGCCGCTGGGGAGCTGTGAAAGCGCGTCCCCGTCCGGGG
The DNA here is from genome assembly GCF_028390025.1 of Pseudophryne corroboree. Classification (NCBI taxonomy): domain Eukaryota; kingdom Metazoa; phylum Chordata; class Amphibia; order Anura; family Myobatrachidae; genus Pseudophryne; species Pseudophryne corroboree. Next base: position 375,668,771 of record NC_086445.1, on the reverse strand, counting down.
GGCGGGTCCGCGGACGGGCTGTCAGTGGGGAGGGAGAAATCCCTGCCGGCTCCCGCACGAAGCTGCTGCACTGCTAGGAGGCTGTCAGCCCTGCACAGTGGCGCTGTCTGTGCGCTGCTGTCACACAGGGGAACCGCTGTGCAGGGCTGACAGCCTCCCACCTACCCCGCTGGTACTACACTCGGGCAGAGGGATGGAGGGGGGAGAACGGACATAGCTGCTGGTGCTGCAGCTCATCTATTTCACACACTGGCTGCATAGGGAGGTTTTTTTTTTCTTTTTTAGAGCAGTATAAATATATAAATAAATAAATAAATAATAATAAATGACCACTTGCCCATTGTTTTTGTTGGGAGGGTAGGGGGTGTGACCACGCCGCCTTTATAAAAAAATATAATTAAAACTAATATTTATGAGCAGCGCCACATGCAGTGGTGCCAAGAGGCGGGTAATCAGGTATTAATTACCCTGTCCCAGGCTGCTGGAGGGGCCCGACAGGGGATTCTAAAACTAATATTTATGAGCAGCGCCACATGCAGTGGTACCAAGAGGCGGGTAATCAGGTATTAATTACCCTTTCCAAGGCTGCTGGAGGGGCCCGACAGGGGAGTCCACATCCCCCTTCCCAAATATACTTACGCTTGGCGGTACTGGGCAGCGTCCTGTAGTGCACATGCGTCATGTTCCCAGATGTCACTGGGCAGATGGCGCCGTCGGCCGAAGAGGAGGGACCTGCTTCCGATTAAGCAACCTGGCCCCTTTGCATAAATTGCACACAATTAATACTTTAATTAATCATATCTTTCAGAGGTGTAGATACGCACCCAATTTAGGCCACACCGCATTACATTACTGGGGCCCAGCATGGCTTTCCACGCCCCTGTGGGGTGGGGCGCCGTTATATCCATTCCGGTTGGTAGAATTGGGTGCAGAACACCCAGACAAACTTATATGCTATTGGTGCCGAAATAGGACATCCTTAGATATCAGTACCAGGTCCCGGAATGGGGGGCAGACCATCTTAGATACCTGTTCCGGGTTCCAGAACAGGATGCATACCACCTTAAATAGCTGTTTCATGTGCCGGAATTGTGTGCAGGACACCCAGACAACCTTAGATAGCCTTTCAGGGAGCCAGAATAGGGCGCAGACCACCTTAGATACCTGTTCCGGGTGCCGGAACAGGGCTCAAACCATCTTAGACAACCGGTCCGGATGCCGGAACAGGAGGCAGACCACCTTAGATAGCTGTTTCAGGTACCGGAATGGTGTGCGAGACACCCAGACAACCTTAGATAGCTGTTCAGGGTGCCGGAATAGGGCGCAGAACACCTTAGATACCTGTTCCGGGTGCCGGAACAGGGCTCAAACCAACTTAGACAACCGGTCCGGGTGCCGGAACAGGATGCAGACCATCTTAGATAGCGGTTTCAGGTGCCGGAATGGTGTGCAGGACACCCAGACAACCTTAGATAGCTGTTCCGGGTGCCGGAAAAGGGCGCAGACCACCTTAGATACCTGTTCTGGGTGCCGGAACAGGGCTCAAACCATCTTAGACAACTGGTCCGGGTGCCGGAACAGGATGCAGACCATCTTAGATAGCGGTTTCATGTGCCGGAATGGTGTACAGAACACCCAGACAACCTTAGATACCTGTTCAGGGTGCCGGAATAGGGCGCAGACCACCTTAGATACCTGTTCCGGGTGCCAAAACAGGGCTCAAACCATCTTAGACAACCGGTCCGGGTGCCGGAACAGGATGCAGATCATCTTAGATAGCGGTTTCATGTGCCGGAATGGTGTACAGAACACCCAGACAACCTTAGATAGCTGTTCAGGGTGCCGGAATAGGGCGCAGAACACCTTAGATACCTGTTCCGGGTGCCGGAACAGGGCTCAAACCATCTTAGACAACCGGTCCGGGTGCCGGAACAGGATGCAGACCATCTTAGATAGCGGTTTCATGTGCCGGAATGGTGTACAGAACACCCAGACAACCTTAGATACCTGTTCCGGGTGCCGGAAAAGGGCGCAGACCACCTTAGATACCTGTTCCGGGTGCCGAAACAGGGCTCAAACCATCTTAGACAACCGGTCCGGGTGCCGGAACAGTATGCAGACCATTTTAGATAGCGGTTTCAGGTGCCGGAATGGTGTACAGAACACCCAGACAACCTTAGACAGCTGTTCAGGGTGCCTTGAAAGGCCGCAGACCACCTTAGATACCTGTTCCGGGTGCCAAAACAGGGCTCAAACCATCTTAGACAACCGGTCCGGGTGCCGGAACAGGATGCAGACCATCTTAGATAGCGGTTTCATGTGCCGGAATGGTGTACAGAACACCCAGACAACCTTAGATAGCTGTTCAGGGTGCCGGAATAGGGCGCAGAACACCTTAGATACCTGTTCCGGGTGCCGGAACAGGGCTCAAACCATCTTAGACAACCGGTCCGGGTGCCGGAACAGGATGCAGACCATCTTAGATAGCGGTTTCATGTGCCGGAATGGTGTACAGAACACCCAGACAACCTTAGATACCTGTTCCGGGTGCCGGAAAAGGGCGCAGACCACCTTAGATACCTGTTCCGGGTGCCGAAACAGGGCTCAAACCATATTAGACAACCGGTCCGGGTGCCGGAACAGTATGCAGACCATCTTAGATAGCGGTTTCAGGTGCCGGAATGGTGTACAGAACACCCAGACAACCTTAGATACCTGTTCCGGGTGCCGGAAAAGGGCGCAGACCACCTTAGATACCTGTTCCGGGTGCCGAAACAGGGCTCAAACCATCTTAGACAACCGGTCCGGGTGCCGGAACAGGATGCAGACCATCTTATATAGCGGTTTCAGGTGCCGGAATGGTGTGCAGGACACCCAGACAACCTTAGATAGCTGTTCCGGGTGCCGGAAAAGGGCGCAGACCACCTTAGATACCTGTTCTGGGTGCCGAAACAGGGCTCAAACCATCTTAGACAACCGGTCCGGGTGCCGGAACAGGATGCAGACCATCTTAGATAGCAGTTTCATGTGCCGGAATGGTGTGCAGGACACCCAGACAACCTTAGATACCTGTTCCGGGTGCCAGAAAAGGGCGCAGACCACCTTAGATACCTGTTCCGGGTGCCGAAACAGGGCTCAAGCCATCTTAGACAACCGGTCCGGGTGCCGGAACAATAGGCGGACCATTTTAGATAGCTGTTTCATGTGCCGGAATGGTGTGCAGGACACCAAGACAACCTTAGATAGCTGTTCCGGTTGCCGGAATAGGGCGCAGACCACCTTAGATACCTGTTCCGGGTGCCGGAACAGGGCTCAAACCATCTTAGACAACCGGTCCGGGTGCCGGAACAGTAGGCGGACCATTTTAGATAGCTGTTTCATGTGCCGGAATGGTGTGCAGGACACCAAGACAACCTTAAATAGCTGTTCCGGTTGCCGGAATAGGGCGCAGACCACCTTAGATACCTGTTCTGGGTGCCGGAACAGGGCTCAAACCATCTTAGACAACCGGTCCGGGTGCCGGAACAGGATGCAGACCATCTTAGATAGCGGTTTCATGTGCCGGAATGGTGTGCAGGACACCCAGACAACCTTAGATAGCTGTTCAGGGTGCCTTAAAAGGCCGCAGACCACCTTAGATACCTGTTCCGGGTGCCGGAACAGGGCTCAAACCATCTTAGACAACCGGTCCGGGTGCCGGAACAGGATGCAGACCATCTTAGATAGCGGTTTCATGTGCCGGAATGGTGTGCAGGACACCCAGACAACCTTAGATAGCTGTTCAGGGTGCCTTAAAAGGCCGCAGACCACCTTAGATACCTGTTCCGGGTGCCGGAACAGGGCTCAAACCATCTTAGACAACCGGTCCGGATGCCGGAACAGGATGCAGACCACATTAGATTGCTGTTTCATGTGCTGGAATGGTGTGCAGGGCACCCAGACAACCTTAGATAGCTGTTCAGGGTGCCAGAATAGGGGGCAGACCACCATAGATTCCTGTTCCAGGTGCCGGAACAGGGCTCAAACCATCTTAGACAACCGGTCCGGGTGCCGGAACAGGATGCAGACCACATTAGATTGCTGTTTCATGTGCCGGAATGGTGTGCAGGGCACCCAGACAACCTTAGATAGCTGTTCAGGGTGCCAGAATAGGGGGCAGACCACCATAGATACCTGTTCCGGGTGCCAGAACAGGGCTCAAACCATCATAGACAAGTGTGTCGGGTGTCGGGTGCCAGAACAGGATGCAGACCACATTAGATTGCTGTTTCATGTTCCGAAATGGTGTGCAGAACACCCAGACACCCTTAGATAGCCATTCCGGGTACCGGAATAGGGTGCAGGCCACCTTAGATAGCTGTTCCGGGTGCCGGAATAGGATGTAGACCACCTTAGATACCCATTCTGGGTTCCGAAACGGGCAGCAGACCACCTTGGATACCTATTCTGGGTACCGTGCTAGTGTGCAGAACACAGAGACATCTTTAGATAGCCTTGTTGGGTGCCAGAATTGGACGCAGACCACCTTAGATAATCGTTCTGGGTGTTGAAACGGGGTGCAAAAACACCCATACATCCTTAGATAGTCAGCACCCCCACAGCTGTGCTTCCGTCGCTGCCCCGCCAGTGCTGTACTATACCGGCTCCTGCTCACACAGTGACAGGCAGCCTGCATTGGCACGCTGCAGTGACTGCAGCATCCTGTACCACCTACGCTCCGCCCCTCCCAATTCCCAATGTCCGCAGTAGGAGAAGAACATAGCGCGGTTGACAAATTGGCAGCCAGGTGGAAGCAGCTGCTCTGGAGGCTGAAGTAAGTATAACACACACAGACACACACACACACACACACACACACACACACACACACACACACAAACCAGGGCTGTCTTAACAGCAGTGTAGGCCCCTGGGCACAGCAATGCGCTGGGGCCCCTACCCATCCTCTAATGGAAGGGGTGCTATCAGCGGCAGCTTTGGTGTCCCGTGGGTGGTAGGGGGTGTTTCAGGACTGATCGCAATACGCAATCCAAACGCAAAAATTACTAAAAGGATGCGGTGCATGCACAGGGCCTGTCCTGCGCCCGCATTTTCTGTGTGCGCCCGCAGAAAATGCAAATGAAGTGTTCGTGGGGCAGGGTGCGGCAACGCTCCTTTTCCAAGGCAGAGACTTAGCTTTGCGGGGGCGTGGCTTGGAATTGGGGGGCATGCCAGCATGAATGGGGTGGACATGACAGGGGCATGATCGGGGCGGCTGCGTGACATCACACCCAGCCACCGCAATCAAAAAGATGGAGGCAGGCCCCCTGCAGTGTGATCGCAATTTCTGCTTGGAAAAGGGGGGTGGTGGAACCTGAACCAGGCCCTATATTCCACTCTGCATGTAGGACCTGGAGCAGTAATTTCTGCTGGGAGGGCAGCTTGCTTGACTGCAGATATCTCAAGTTCCTGGAAATAGATTTTTTTTAGCTTTGAATGAGATTTTAAAAAGTAGTTATCCCCCCCCACCCCCCTTCCTCCTTCAGGAGGTGCTGGGGACATGGGGATCAGAGTTCAGGAGCCAGAGCAATCCACCAACGAAAATATACAAATATATTATAATATATATTAGGCATGTGGAGCTGGAGCCTGCTGCTGGAAGGCTGATATCTCTGGATCTGGGTATGGTAGAGACAAGCTGCCAGAGTCAACCAAAAGGGGAGAATCCCATCTTTTGGGGTACACTGTCAGAAAAACTCAAAGTCAAACAGAACCTGAGATATCTGGCTAGGAGAATCAATTAATAAGCTTGGATGGAGACCACTGCTTTGAAGTCAGATATCTCAGTTTCCCCAGGGCCAATTTTAAAAATCTGTTACCCCCTGGAAAGAGGGGGCCATCAGCTATCAGCCTAGCTCCCTTATACACCTGGTGCAATGTGCAAAAGGAAAGGGGGCTCTAGCTGGTGCAATGTGTAAAAGGGGGCTCTACCTGGTGCAATGTGTAACAGTAATGGGGGCTCTTCCTGGCGCAGTGTGTAAAAGGGAGCTGTACTTGGTGCAGTGTGTAAGAGGGGCTCTACCTGGCAATGTATAAGGGGACTGTAACATAGTAACATAGTTAATGAGGTTGAAAAGATGCCCATCGGCTTCAACCTGTATTCTGTATTAAGCCGAGTTTATTATAATGTCCCTGCTGAAGTAATGTTTTATGTCTAGTTAACAACTATAAATCATGTTAATCCCAGATTATCAAAGTTGATAGTTTAAATTCTATAACCTTGGATATCTTTTTCAGTCAGAAATTTACTGCATTTACAGATTCCGCCATTACCACCTCCCTGGCAGGGAATTCCAAATCCTTATTGCCCTAACAGTGAAGAACCCTTTCCTCCGCTGCGTACGGAATTTTCTCTCCTCTATCCTCAGCGAGTGACCTCGTGTCCTATACAAAGTTTTTTTTTTTTAATAAGCAATTCCTCTGATAACTCTTTGTAATTTCCCTTTACATATTTGAAGATATTAATAATGTCTCCTCTTAGATGCCTCTTTTCCAGTGTATACATATTCAACCTAGTAAGCCTTTCCTCGTAATCCAGTCCCTCTAGCCTTTTAATCAATTTAGTAGCACGCCTTTAAACCCTTTCGAGTTCACAGATATCTTTTTTATAATGTGGTGCCCAAAACTGAACACAATATTCCAGGTGCGGACGTACCAATGATTTGTACAGCGGCAGGATTACATCCTCGTCCCTTGTCTCAATGCCCCGTTTTATGCACGCTAGCACCTTACTTGCCTTCTTTGCTGCACTTTGACATTGTATACGGTTATTAAGCCTATTTCTCTTACGTTCTAGAGCAGGCCTGGCTAACCTGTGGCTCTCCAGATGTTGTGAAACTAAACATCCCAGCATAACCTGCCACAGTTTTAGCATTCCCTAATAGCAAAACTTTGGCAAGGCATGATGGGACTTGTAGTTTTACAACAGCTGGAGAGCCACAGGTTGGCCAGGCCTGTCCTAGAGGATGCTGGGGTTCCATTTAGTACCATGGGGTATAGACGGGTCCTTTGGGAGCCACTGGCACTTTAAGAGTTTAATAGTGTGGGCTGGCCCCTCCCTCTATGCCCCTCCTACCAGACTCCGTATAGAAACTGTGCCCGAGGAGACGGACAACTTCGAGAGAAGGAATTACACAGATAGTGGCGAGATTCACAGCAGCTCACACATACAAGGCAAACCAAGCTAACCAACTTGAAAACTCAAAAAAACAAACAAAAAAAAAAAACAATAGGAAGCGCTGTCACCAAAAGTATCAAATTTAATAAAAGTTGTTTTTACATTATTCACAATAACACACACAATATTATAAAACCAACTCTCCTGGGAGTTTTAAACCATTCTGCTGACTCAGTGCTACAGATACAATGTTACTTTAGATTTTATACAGTAACTTTTTAGTGTCCACGCTAGGAGGCTCTCTTTGATACACTGTATCAATATCACCCTAGCAAAGTCTCTTAAATTCCGGGCCACACAGTCAGGCGAGCTGTGACAAGAGTAGCATGCTTTAATTCATTGTATAACTGAACAGAACACTGTGGCATAATTGATCACAAATCATCTAAAATGTGCATCCTACAATTGTTATAAAAATCAAGGGCATTAGTGAGCTCATTCATTTAATTAGCCCACGCGTGGAGCCTGCATATTTTAGAGACTTCTCTGAGGATCTTACTAAAGATCAATTCAATATTGATACAGTGTATCAAAGAGAGCCTCCTAGCGTGGACACTAAAAAGTTACTGTATAAAATCTAAAGTAACATTGTATCTGTAGCATTGAGTCAGTAGAATGGTTTAAAACTACCAGGAGAGTTGGTTTTATAATATTGTGTGAGTTATTATGAATAATGTAAAAACAACTTTTATTAAATTTGATACTTTTGGTGACAGCGCTTCCTATTGTTTTTTTGTTTGTATATCCATTTTTATTTGAGGTTCAGCACCCCAAATTGTGAAGCTGCAGTCACTATTAAAGTGTTTTTATAGGTGTCTAACAGTCAGTATACTAGCGCCCACTGTCTATATTGGAGCTTGAAAACTCAGCAACATCTGAACAACATTACTTAACCAAGTAACAACACAGTACTTAACCAAGAACAAAACAGTACTGAAACAAATAGCTACTGCAGGATAACGAAGCACTGGGCGGGCGCCCAGCATCCTCTACGGACTACGAGAAAAGGATTTACCAGTAGGCGATTAAAATCCTATTTTCTTTTACGTCCTAGAGGATGCTGGGGTCCACATTAGTACCATGGGGATGTACCAAAGCTCACAGAACGGGAGGGAGAGCGCGGAGGCTCCTGCAGAACAGATTGACCAAACTGTAGGTCCTCAGATGCCAAAGTATCGAACTTGTAGAACTTAGCAAACGTGTTCGACCCTGACCAAGTAGCCACTTGGCAAAGTTGAAAAGCCGAGACACCCCAGGCAGCCACCCAGGGAGAACCCACCTTACGAGTAGAGTGTGCCTGAAAGGATTTTGGATACTGCAATCCTGCCGAAGAATATGCATGCTGGATAGTGAACCTGATCCAGCGAGAGATCGTCTGCTTAGAAGCAGGACACACAATTTTCTTGGGATCATACAGGACAAACAGAGAGTCCGACTTTCTGTGACGAGCAGTCCTCTTCACATAGATCTTCAGAGCCCTTACAACATCTAATGACTTTGATGGATTTGAGGAGCCAGTAGCAACTGGCACCACAATAGGTTGGTTGATATGAAAATCTGACACAACTTTTGGAAGGAACTGCTGATGTGTCATGAGTTCAGCTCTATATTCATGGAAGATTAAGTAGGGTCTTTTACAAGACAAAGCCCCCAATTCCGACACACGCCTAGCTGAAATTAAGGCCAACAGGGTGACAACCTTCCATGTGAGAAACTTGACCTCATCCTCCTTTAAAGGTTTGAACCAATCCAGGAACTGCAACACCACGTTAAGATCCCAGGGTGCCGTAGGAGGCACAAAGGGAGGCTGGATGTGCAGAACCCCTTTCAAGAATGTCTGAATCTCAGGTAGGGAAGCCAGTTGTTTCTGGAAGAAAACGGATAAGGCCGAAATCTGGACTTTTATGGATCCCAAACGCAGACCCATATCCACACCTGCTTGCAGGAAGAGGAGAAACTGTCCAAGTTGAAACTCCACCATAGGAAACTTCTTGAATTCACACCAAGACACGTACTTTTTCCAAAGTCGATGGTAATGTTTAGACGTTACTCCATTCCTAGCCTGTATCAGGGTAGGAATAACATTGTTCGGAATACCCCTCCATGCCATCAAACATAGTCGTTGTAAGTGTTGATAAGCGAACGTCCCCTGTTGAAGAAGGTCCTCGTGAAGAGGAAGACGTCTCGGATCTTCCAGTAGTAATTCCAGAAGATCCGCGTACCAAGCCCTTCTTAGCCAGTCCGGAGCAATGAGGATCACCTGAACTCTTGTTCTTTTTATTAGTTTGAGAATCCTTGGGATGAGTGGAAGTGGAGGGAACACATACACCGACTGGAACACCCACAGAGTTACCAGAACATCCACCGCCACTGCTTGTGGGTCGCGTGACCTGTAACAGTACCTCCAAAGCTTCTTGTTGAGGCGAGAGGCCATCATGTATACTTGAGGTATGCCCCATTGGCTTGTTACCTCTGCGAACACCTCTGGGTGGATTCCCCATTCTCCTGAATGGAGATCGCGTTTGCTGGGGGAGTCTGCCTCCCAGTTGTCCACTCCTGGAATGAAGATCGCCGACAACGCCACCGCGTGTCTTTCTGCCCAGATGAGGAATTTTGTTATCTCTAACATTGCAGCTCTGCCCTTCGATCCGCCCTGCCTGTTTATGTAGGACACTGCTGTGACATTGTCCGACTGAACCTGAATGGCTTGAGCTTGCAGAAGATATGCCACTTGTAGAAGGCCATTGTAAATGGCCCTTAGTTCCAGAACATTTATTGGAAGGAGAGATTCCTGACTGGACCACTTTCCTTGGAAGTTTTCCACCTGAGTGACTGCTCCCCAACCTCTGCGACTTGCATCCATGGTTAGAAGGATCCAGTTCTGAATCCCGAATCTGCGGCCCTCGAGCAGGTGAGAAGTTTGGAGCCACCAGAGGAGTGAAATTCTGGCTTTCGGCTATAGGCGTATCCGCTGGTGCATGTGAAGATGCGATCCCAACCACTTGTCCAGGAGATCCAGCTGGAAGGACTGTGCATTGAATCTGCCATACTGTAGAGCCTCGTAGGAGGCTACCACCTTTCACAGAAGGTGAATGCACTGATTAACCGACACCCAGGCTGGCTTCAAGACATCCCAGACCATTGATTGGATCACCAACGCTTTCTCTACTGGTAGAAACACCCTCTGCACCTCCGTGTCAAGGATCATCCCCAGGAAGGGTAGTCTCCTTGTTGGTTCTAAATGTGACTTTGGAAGATTTAGGATCCACCCATGATCCAGGAGTAGTTGAATTGAGAGAACAATACTCTGCAACAGCCTTTCCCTGGAAGATGCCTTTATCAGTAGATCGTCCAGGTATGGAATAATGTTTACTCCCTGCTTGCGGAGGAGGAGGAGCATCATCTCTGCAATGACCTTTGTGAACACTCTCGGTGCTGTGGAGAGGACGAATGGCAGGGCCTGGAACTGGTAGTGACAGTCCTGTATCGCAAACCTTAGATAGTCCTGGTGAGGCGGCCAGATCGGAATGTGAAGGTTCGCATCCTTGATATCCAGGGATACCAGGAATTCCCCCTCCTCCAGACCTGAGACCACCACTCTCAGAGACTCCATCTTGAACTTGATCACTTGTAAGTATGGGTTCAATGACTTTAGGTTCAACATTGGCCTTACCAAACCATCCGGCAGTGCCGTAACTAGGCATTTTAGCGGTGTGTGCAAGAAACGACAGTGGCGCCCCCCCCCCATGTAAGATAGGGGCAGTGCGCGCCGTATGCGTGCGAAAAATGTATAGGGGCATAGCTTCATGGGGAAGGGGCGTGGCCACAAAATAATAGCAATTCATACTACGGTGCACAGTAGTCTACATTATTCAAATTACGCTGCACAGTAGCGCCACTACACCTGGTAGAGCCCCTTTTATACATTACAGCAGACAGCATCCCCCTTTTTACACATTACAGCACACAGCGTCCCCTTTTTTAACATTACGGTAGACAGCGTCCCCTTTTTTACACATTACAGCACACAGCGTCCCCTTTTTTAACATTACGGTAGACAGCGTCCCCTTTTTACACATTACAGCAGACAGCGTCCCCGTTTTTACACATTACGGCAGACGGTGTCCCCCTTTATACACATTGCGGCAGCCAGTCCCCCTTTTTACACATTGCGGCAGCCAGTCCCCTTTTTACACATTATGGCAGACGGTGTCCTCCTAAAAGAGAGAGAGAGAGATACTTACCATCTCCCCGCTGACAGGCTCCTCGTGCAGCTTCCTCGGTGCAGGCAGGTGAGAAGGAGGAGGAGGGAGGGGGAGCAGGGAGCCGCAGCAGCGCTATTTCATTGGTAGTAAGCGCCGCTGCAGCATCCCCCTCTCCTTCCGTATTGGCTGCCCGGCGCTGCTGTGGATGCTGGGATGGAGGAACCGCATCCCAGCATCCACAGCAACGCCGGGCAGCCAATACGGAAGGAGAGTGGGGTGCTGCAGCGGCGCTTACTACGAATGAAATAGCGCTGCTGCGGCTCCCTGCTCCCCCTCCCTCCTCCTCCTTCTCTGCTGCCCGGTGCTGTAGCTGTCCTCCACAGCGCGGCCACGGCGCAGACTTCAGAGGCATGTAATGAGTCAATTTGACTCATTACATGCAGCTGGCCATGCGCCCTCAGGGCAACTGCGCTGTGTGCCAAGCCCACTTGGCACACAGAACAGAACAGTTAGTTAATAGAACAGTTAGTACTGTTATCACACTCCACCCTGGTACCGTGAGGCATTGGAGTTATGTGGAGGGCAGCGCTCCCTGTCAGCGTTCTGTGTAATCTGCAGGGAGAAAATGGCGCTGTTGAATGCTGGATCCACTCTGAGGGGAAGCCCCGCGCCCTGACCTGGTGCGTGGCTTCCCGCACTTATTATTTAAACTGGCTTCAGGATTTTATATGTGAACAGTGGGATTAGCCCCTGTAAATGCTATGACCAGTGTAGGGTTAACCTGCTGACTGGGGACTCCCCTCCAGCATCTACATGCAGAGATGTTGCTGAGCCATACCGGAGCACAGCCCCTCAGAGCTGTGCTCCAACCCTTGTGCCACCATACCCGCCGGCGACCCACTAACCGTGATGCTGGCACCATACTCACTACTCTTCTATCTTCTGGCTTTGTTAGGGGGTGGCGGCCGTGCTGTGGGAGTAAGCAGTTGCCTCATGGGCTTGTGATCATCACCTTCAGGAGCTCAGTGTCCTGTCAGCGCAGATAGAGAACCATTAACTCTCTATTAAGTTGGTTCCTACTCCCCCCTTAAGTCCCACGAAGCAGAAACTAAGTCCCACAAACTAAGAAATCTCCTAGGAGCTACCCTAGCTGTGACCGGCTCCTCCAGGCACATTTTCTAAACTGCGTCTGGTATGAGGGGCATAGAGGGAGGGGCCAGCCCACACTATTAAACTCTTAAAGTGCCAGTGGCTCCTAGTGGACCCATCTATACCCCATGGAACTAAATTGGACCCCAGCATCCTCTAGGACGTAAGAGAAATCGGGATGCCAGCATGGGTATTCTGAACGCTGGCATATCATACTGGATCCCAGAATCACAACTATACATTTTGGTGCCAGAAATAAAATTGGTGCCCCCCACAAAGGTGCGCTGTAAAAATATAGGGGCATGGCTTCAGGGGGAAGTGGCATGGTCTCAAAATAATACAAATTCATATAATGCCGCACAGTAGTCTCCATTATTCAAATTACGCCACACAGTCATCCCACTTATACACATTGTACCAGGGAGAGCCTTCATATACTCTACACCAGGTAGAGCCCCTTTTACACATTATGCCAGGTACAGTTCCCTTATACAATGACAGGTAGAGCCCTCTTACACACTGTACCAAGTAGAGCTCCCTTTTACACACTGCACCAGGAAGAGCCCCCATTCCTTTTACACATTGCACCAGTTAGAGCCCCCTTTTACACATTGCACCAGATAGAGCCCACTTTCCTTTTACACATTGCACCAGGTGTATAAGGGCCCTAGTCTGATAGCTGATGGTCCCCTCTTTCCAGGGGTACCAGATTTTTTAGAATCTGCCCTGGGGAAACAGAGAGATCTGACTTCAAAGCTGTGGTCCACATCCAAGCTTATTCATTGCTTTTCCCAGCCAGATATCTCGGGTTCTGTCTGACTTTGAGTTTTTCTGACGGTGTACCCGAAAAGCTGTGGCTTTCCACCCATGTGGTGGACACTGGCAGCTTGTCTCTACTATGCCCAGACCAAGAGATATCAGCCTTCTAACAGCTGGCTCCAGCTCCACACGCCTAATATATATTATAATATATTTGTATATATTCATTGGTGGATTGCTCTGGCTCCTGAACTCTGATGCCCAGGTACCCAGCACCTCCTGAAGGGGGAGAATCTCTAGTTTTTTTTATCCCATTCAAAGCTAAGAATTCTATTTCCAGGAACTTGAGATATCTGCAGTTAAGCAAGCTCCCCTCCCACCAGAAAATGATGAATATTATGCCCACTCCACTATCCACCCATCCGCTACATATTAAACACACCCTACCACCCTGGAAGTCATGTACCAGGGCCCCTTCATTCAGCACAATGTCCCCGCCCCTTCTGTGCAGTAGAAGAGTAATTAGCAGAAATCATTGCTCCAGGTCCTGCATGCTGAGCAGAACATAGGGCCTGGTTCAGGTTCCACCCCCCACCCCTTTATCAAGCAAAAATTGCGATCGCACCACAATTTCTGCTTGATCGCTAAAATTAAGAAAGACTCCTGCCGGTGCAGCCTGGCTGCGCCTGCAGCGGTCCAGCCTCCGTCTCTTTGATCATGGCGGCTGCGTGTGACGTAAGGCACAGAGCCGGCCCTAGGTATAGGCAAACTAGACAAATGCATAGGGCATTTGGTATGCCTAGGGGCACAAGCAGCTTCTGCTGATTAAAATGATATGCATCATGCCTATATTCTGTGTGTGACTGCAGCTGTATCTGCATACAATATGCTACATTACAGTGTATTCCTGGAAATCAGTGTAACGTAGCATTTCATATGCAGATACAGCCACAGTCGCACACAGACTATAGGCATGCAGCATATAATTTTAATCAGCAGAAGCTGCTTGTGCATCCTAGCCACATAGTAATGCAAATAATATGCATTTTCATCAAAACAAGGCATCCGACGTTAGCAGAGCTGGCCCTGAGTTGGCAGCTGACTCACACCAGGCATCTCCTGCTGCATCGCGTACTGAGGCAAGATATAGGAGGACACACCTGTATCCAAGCGGAGGCAGAGGTCACAGTGTTAGCAACCTTGTGAGTGCTGTGTGCAGGTGGGTCGGTTGTGCAGTAGTGTTCAGCATATGTGTAAGGGACATTATGTGTGTCATGTGTATAAATGCATTAAAAATGTGCGGTATAAGTGTAAGGAATGTTATGTGTTTAATTATATGTGTATAAAGGCATTAATAATGTGTGGCATATGTGTAAGGGACATTATGTTTGTCATTATGTGTATAAGGGTACTAATAATGTGTGGCATAAGTGTAAGGGACATTATGGGGGAATTCAAATGTTTGAAAAGTCAGTTGGTTGTCTGTTTTTTCCTGTCTATTAGATAGGAAAAAACAGACACCCAAATGACTTTTCAAACAATTGAATAGCCCCCAATGTGTGTACTTATGTGTATAAGGGCATTAATAATGTGAGGCAAATGTTTAAGGGACATTATGTGTATAAGGGCATTAATAAAGTTTGGCATAATATGTTAGGCACATTATGTGTAAGGGGTATTACTGTGTTATATAATGTGTATAAAGGCATTACTAATGTGTGGCAATATGTGTATAAGGTGCTCTATTGTGTGGCATAACATGTAGAAAGCGGCATATGGTCTAATGTGAATAAAGAGCAATATGGTGTGGTATAATGAAAATAAGGAGCAATTCAGTGTGGTGTAATGTGGATAAGGGGCACTACTGTAAGGAGTAACGTATATAAAGTGACACTACTGTGTGGTCTAATGTGAATAAAGAGCAATATGGTGTGGTGTAATGTGAATAAGGGGCACTACTGTGAGGAGTAATGTAAGTGGTACTACTGTGTGATGTATCGTGAATTAGAGACAATGGGCCTAATTCAGATCTCTTCGCTGTCTAGCAATTTTCGCTGCGCTGCGAACAGGTAACTACTGTGCATGCGTATGCACAGCAATGCACAGGTGCGCCGTACGGGTACAAACAGCATCGATGTTTTGCACAGGTTCTAGTGTCGATTCCATTTGCACGGGCGTTCGCAAGGAGACTGACAGGAAGGAGGCGTTTCTGGGTGTCAACTGACCGTTTTCTGGGAGTGTTTGGAAAAACGCAGGCGTGTCAAAGCGTTTGCAGGGTGGGTGTCTGACATCCATTCCGGGCTTGAATAGGCTGAAGTGATCGCAGCGGCTGAGTAAGGTCAGAGCTACTCAGAAACTGCACAAGCTGTTTTGGTACAGGGCGTCTGCACACTTGCAAAGCTAAAATACACGGGGGTAAATTTACTAACATTCGTAATTTTCGGAAAAAGGTCAAAGTTCAATCACGAATGACATCGAAAGTGTAAAACTGCAACTTTTTGAATTGATTACGACTAATTTACTAAGCTGTCGTATTCGGGTTTTTCTTTTGTTCCGATGTCGATGTCATTCGTGTTTTTTTTTTCTATTTTTACGGCAGTGATTAGCAAAACACTGCCGACTTTTTAAAAATGAATCTCGGCCGGATCTGTGTGATCCGTGCTGGGGTTCATTTTTTTTTTTTTTTTAAATTAAACAGTGTAAAATTTTTAAAAAAAATTGCGTGGGGTCCCCCCTCCTAAGCATAACCAGCCTCGGGCTCTTTGAGCCGATCCTGGTTGCAGAAATATGGGGGGAAAAATGACAGGGGTTCCCCCATATTTAAGCAACCAGCATCAGGCTCTGCGCCTGGTCCTGGTTCCAAAAATACGGGGGACAAAAAGAGTAGGGGTCCCCCGTATTTTTAAAACCAGCACCGGGCTCCACTAGCTGGACAGATAATGCCACAGCCGGGGGTCACTTTTATATAGTGCCCTGCGGCCGTGGCATCAAAAATCCAACTAGTCACCCCTGGCCGGGGTACCCTGGGGGAGTGGGGACCCCTTCAATCAAGGGGTCGTCCCCCCCCAGCCACCCAAGGGCCAGGGGTGAAGCCCGAGGCTGTCCCCCCCCATCCAATGGGCTGCGGATGGGGGGGCTGATAGCCTTTGTTGTAAATGAAAAGATATTGTTTTTAGTAGCAGTACTACAAGTCCCAGCAAGACTCCCCTGCATGCTGGTACTTGGAGAACCACAAGTACCAGCATGCGGCGGAAAAACGGGCCCGCTGGTACCTGTAGTACTATTACTAAAAAAATACCCAAATAAACACAAGACACACACACCGTGAAAGTAAAGATTTATTACATACATGCACACAAACATACATACATACTTACCTTATGTTCACACGCAGGTCGGTCCTCTTCTCCAGTAGAATCCAAGGGGTACCTGTTGAATAAATTACACTCACCAGATCCAGGGTCCCAGGCTCCTCGTCGCATCCATGTATAATCCACGTACTTGAATAAATTAACAAAACGGATACCCGAGCCACGAACTGAAAGGGTCCCCATGTTTTCACATGGGACTCCTTTCCCCGAATGCCAGAAACCCACTCTGACTTCTGTCTAAGTGGGTTTCTTCAGCCAATCAGGGAGCGCCACGTTGTAGCACTCTCCTGATCGGCTGTGTGCTCCTGTCCTGAATGACAGGCGGCACACGGCAGTGTTACAATGTAGCGCCTATGCGCTCCATTGTAACCAATGGTGGGAACTTTCTGCTCAGCGGTGACGTCACTTTAGGTCAACCGCAGGGCAGAAAGTTCCCACCATTGGTTACAATGGAGCGCATAGGCGCTACATTGTAACACTGCCGTGTGCCGCCTGTCACTCAGTACAGGAGCACACAGCCGATCAGGAGAGTGCTACAACGTGGCGCTCCCTGATTGGCTGAAGAAACCCATTTAGACATCAGTCAGAGTGGGTTTCTGGCATTCGGGGAAAGGAGTCCCATGTGAAAACATGGGGCCCCTTTCAGTTCGTGGCTCGTGTGTCCGTTTTTTTATTTTAATCAAGTACCTGGATTACAAATGGATTTGAAGAGGACCGATCTACACTGGATTTTGTGAGTATAATTTTTTCTACAGGTACCCCATGGATTCTACTGGACAAGAGGACCGACCTGCGTGTGAACATAAGGTAAGTATGTATGTATGTTTGTGTGCATGTATGTAATACATCTTTACTTTCAAGGTGTGTGTGTCTTGTGTTTATTTGGGTATTTTTTTAGTAATAGTACTACAGGTACCAGCGGGCCCGTTTTTCCGCCGCATGCTGGTACTTGTGGTTCTCCAAGTACCAGCATGCGGGGGAGGCTTGCTGGGACTTGTAGTACTGCTACTAAAAACAATATCTTTTCATTTACAACAAAGGCTATCAGCCCCCCCATCCGCAGCCCATTGGATGGGGGGGGACAGCCTCGGGCTTCACCCCTGGCCCTTGGGTGGCTGGGGGGGGGACCCCTTGATTGAAGGGGTCCCCACTCCCCCAGGGTACCCCGGCCAGGGGTGACTAGTTGGATTTTTGATGCCACGGCCGCAGGGCACTATATAAAAGTGACCCCCGGCTGTGGCATTATCTGTCCAGCTAGTGGAGCCCGGTGCTGGTTTTAAAAATACGGGGGACCCCTACTCTTTTTGTCCCCCGTATTTTTGGAACCAGGACCAGGCGCAGAGCCCGATGCTGGTTGCTTAAATATGGGGGAACCCCTGTCATTTCCCCCCCCATATTTTTGCAACCAGGATCGGCTCAAAGAGCCCGAGGCTGGTTATGCTTAGGAGGGGGGACCCCACGCAATTTTTTTAAAGAAAATAATCACTTTCCCACCCCTTCCCACTGATATACATGCACGGATCTCATGGATCCGTGCATGCCTATACAATCACGGTAAAAAAAAGCAGGTCTGTTTTTTTTAAGCACTTTTTTACGAGTTGTAATTTTTCACGGCAGTGTTTTGTTTTTTTTTTGCTTTGCACTTCTTAGTAAATTACCGAGATTCATAGTTAAACAGCCGCGTTTTGACCGATGGTGTATTCATTCGTGATTTTTTTCCTAGGACTTCCAAATATTACGAATGCCCTCATCACTGCCGTGATTTGAGTTTAGTAAATTACCGAGATGACACTTTGATGAAAAAACGGCATCTCGGTCAAAATCGGGACCTTAGTAAATTTACCCCACAGAGTCTATCTGTTCGCAGCACTGCAAAAAATAGCCTGCGAGCGAACATATCTAAATTAGGCCCTCTATCGCATGATATAATGTGAATGAAGTTGCAGTACTGTGTGACATAATTTGAATTGGGAGGACTATTGTGTGGTCATGCCCCTTCCCAGAAAGAACACACCCCTCTTTGGGCTGTGCGCCGAATGTGCAAACTGTTCCTTTTTAAAATATAGTGGGTAGGAGCACCAAAATGAGGACTGCTATGGGTAAGGGGTGATGGTGCTGGGAAAGGGTTGCAGGATCAGAGGCGGAACTAGCGGTGGTGCTAGGGTGCACCAGCCAAAATCTTGCCTAGGGCATCATATTGGTTAGGGTAGGCTCTTGTAACGCAGCAGCCCCGATCACGCCCCACCGGTTCACGCTGGCACGCTCCCATTTCTAAGCCACGCCCCCGCAATGCTCCATCCCTGCTTTGGAAAAGGAGCGTTACCCCCCCCCCCCTGCCCTGCAAACACCTCTGCCTGATTGACAGGCAGAGGCGGTCTCATTTTCTGCGGGCACCCACAGAAAATTCGAGCGCATGCACAGGACGTGCCCTGCGCATGCGCCCAAATCTTTTTAGTAATTTTTGCTGTTTGATCGCATATTGCAATCCAACCTGAATCGGGCCCATAGAACACCCCCTACCGCCCATGGCACATCAAAGCACCCGGTGATAGCAATCCCCCACCCCTACTGCTGCAGGATGGATAGGGGCCCCAGTGCACTGCTGTGCTCAGAGGCCTACACTGCTGTTAAGACAGCCCTGGTTTGTGTGTGTGTGTGTTATACTTACTTCAGCCTCCAGAGCAGCTGCTTCCACCTGGCTACGGGCCTGTCACCCACGCTGTGTTCTTCTCCTACTGCGGACATTGGGATTCGGGGAGGGGCAGAGCGTAGGTTGTACAGAATGATGCAGTCACTGCAGCATGCCAATGCCCGGTTGCCTGGCGGCGGCGGGAACGCGGCTGTGGGGGTGCTGACTATCTAAGGATGTATGGGTGTTTCTGCACCCCATTCCGACACACAGAATGATTATCTAAGGTGGTCTGCATTCAATTCTGAAACCCAGCATGGCTATCTAAAGATGTCTCTGTGTTTTGCACACCAGCATGGTACCCAGAATGGGTATCTAAGGTGGTCTGCTGCCCGTTTCGGAACCCAGAATGGGTATCTAAGGGGATCTACATCCTATTCTGGCACCCGGCACAGCTATCTAAGGTGGCCTGCGCCCTATTCCGGTACCTGGAATGGCTAGCTATGGTGATCTGCTGCCTGAACCGGCACCCGGAATGGCTGTGTAATGTGGTCTCTGTGTTTTGCACCTCCTTCCAGCACCCGGAACGGCTATGTAAGGTGGCCTGTGGACCATTCCGGCACCTGGAACGGCTATCTAAGGTGGCCTGCGCCCTATTCTGACACACGGAATGGCTATCTACAGTGATCTGCTTCCTGTTCTGGCACCCGGAATGGCTGTGTAATGTGGTCTGGATATTCTACACCCCGTTCCGGCACCCGGAACGGTTGTCTATGATGGTTTGAGCCCTTTTCCGGAACCCGGAACAGCTATCTAAGGTGCACTGCGCCCCGTTCCGGCACCCGGAATGCTATCTACGGTGATCTGCTGCCTGGTCCGTCAACCACAATGGCTGTGTAATGTGGTCTGGGTTTTCAACACCTCTTTCCTGCACCCGGAATGACCATCTAAGGGGGCCTGCGCCAAATTCCGGCACACGGAATGGCTATCTACGTTGATCTGCTGCCCATTACGGCACATGGAATGGTTGCGTAATGTGGTCTGGGTGTTCTGCACCCTGTTGTGGTACCCGGTACGGCTATCTAAGGTGGACTGCACCCTGTTTCGGCACCCGGAATGGCTATCTAGAGTGATCTGCTCTTGGTTCCGGCACCCAGATTTTTTGCGTAATGTGGTCTAGGTGTTCTGCACCCCGTTCCGGTAACCGACACGGCTATATAATGTGGTCTGCACCCCATTCCGGCACCCGGAATGGCTGTCTATGGTGGTCTGTGCCTGCTCTGTCACCAGGAATGCCTATCTATGGTAGTATGCGGCCCATTCCAGCACCTGGATTGGCTATCTACAGTAATCTCCTGACCATTCCAACACCCCTTCTGACTGTGTTCTTCACCCCCTTCCGGGACGACAATCTATGGTGGTCTGCTGCCTGTTCAGGCACCCGGAGTGGCTATCAAAGGTGGTCTGCAGCCCGTTCCAGCACCCGTTCTGGCTGTGTAAGGTAGTCCTGGTGTTATGCACCTCCTTCCAGCACCCAGAACGACTATGTAAGGTGGTCTGCAGCCCATTCCGGCAACCAGAACTGCTATCTAAGGTGGACTGCGCCCCGTTCCAGGAACCAGAAATGGGTATCTAAGGTGGTTTGCATCCTATTCCATCTATGAGCCCTGTTCCGGCACCCGGAACAGGTATCTAAGGTGGTCTGCGCCCTATTCCGGCAACCGGAACAGCTATCTAAGGTTGTCTGGGTGTTCTGTACACCATTCCGGCACATGAAACCGCTATCTAAGATGGTCTGCATCCTGTTCCGGCACCCGGACCAGTTGTCTAAGATGGTTTGAGCCCTGTTCCGGCACCCAGAACAGGTATCTAAGGTGGTCTGCGCCCTATTCCGGCAACCGGAACAGCTATCTAAGGTTGTCTTGGTGTACTGCACACCATTCCGGCACATGAAACAGCTATCTAAAATGGTCCGCCTACTGTTCCGGCACCCGGACCGGTTGTCTAAGATGGTTTGAGCCCTGTTTTGGCACCCGGAACAGGTATCTAAGGTGGTCTGCGCCCTATTCCGGCACCCTGAACAGGTATCTAAGGTTGTCTGGGTGTTCTGTACACCATTCCGGCACCTGAAACCGCTATCTAAGATGGTCTGCATCCTGTTCCGGCACCCGGACCGGTTGTCTAAGATGGTTTGAGCCCTGTTCCGGGACCCGGAACAGGTATCTAAGGTGGTCTGCGCCCTATTCCGGCAACCGGAACAGCTATCTAAGGTTGTCTTGGTGTCCTGCACACCATTCCAGCACATGAAACAGCTATCTAAAATGGTCCGCCTACTGTTCCGGCACCCGGACCGGTTGTCTAAGATGGTTTGAGCCCTGTTCCGGGACCCAGAACAGGTATCTAAGGTGGTCTGCGCCCTATTCCGGCAACCGGAACAGCTATCTAAGGTTGTCTGGGTGTTCTGTACACCATTCCGGCACATGAAACCGCTATCTAAGATGGTCTGCATCCTGTTCCGGCACCCGGACCGGTTGTCTAAGATGGTTTGAGCCCTGTTCCGGCACCCAGAACAGGTATCTAAGGTGGTCTGCGCCCTATTCCGGCAACCGGAACAGCTATCTAAGGTTGTCTTGGTGTCCTGCACACCATTCCGGCACATGAAACAGCTATCTAAAATGGTCCGCCTACTGTTCCGGCACCCGGACCGGTTGTCTAAGATGGTTTGAGCCCTGTTCCGGCACCCGGAACAGGTATCTAAGGTGGTCTGCGCCCTATTCCGGCAACCGGAACAGCTATCTAAGGTTGTCTTGGTGTACTGCACACCATTCCGGCACATGAAACAGCTATCTAAAATGGTCCGCCTACTGTTCCGGCACCCGGACCGGTTGTCTAAGATGGTTTGAGCCCTGTTTTGGCACCCGGAACAGGTATCTAAGGTGGTCTGCGCCCTATTCCGGCACCCTGAACAGGTATCTAAGGTTGTCTGGGTGTTCTGTACACCATTCCGGCACATGAAACCGCTATCTAAGATGGTCTGCATCCTGTTCCGGCACCTGGACCGGTTGTCTAAGATGGTTTGAGCCCTGTTTTGGCACCCGGAACAAGTATCTAAGGTGGTCTGCTCCCTATTCCGGCAACCGGAACAGCTATCTAAGGTTGTCTTGGTGTCCTGCACACCATTCCGGCACCTGAAACCGCTATCTAAGATGGTCTGCATACTGTTCCGGCACCCGGACCGGTTGTCTAAGATGGTTTGAGCCCTGTTCCGGCACCCGGAACAGGTATCTAAGGTGGTCTGCGGCCTTTTAAGGCACCCTGAACAGCTATTTAAGTTGTCTGGGTGTTCTGTACACCATTCCGGCACATGAAACCGCTATCTAAGATGGTCTGCATCCTGTTCCGGCACCCGGACCGGTTGTCTAAGATGGTTTGAGCCCTGTTCCGGCACCCGGAACAAGTATCTAAGGTGTTCTGCGGCCTTTTAAGGCACCCTGAACAGCTATCTAAGGTTGTCTGGGTGTCCTGCACACCATTCCGGCACATGAAACAGCTATCTAAAATGGTCTGCCTCCTGTTCCGGCACCCGGACCAGTTGTCTAAGATGGTTTGAGCCCTTTTTCCGGCACCCAGAACAGGTATCTAAGGTGGTCTGCGCCCTTTTCCGGCAACCGGAACAGCTATCTAAGGTTGTCTTGGTGTCCTGCACACCATTCCGGCACATGAAACAGCTATCTAAAATGGTCCGCCTACTGTTCCGGCACCCGGACCGGTTGTCTAAGATGGTTTGAGCCCTGTTTTGGCACCCAGAACAGGTATCTAAGGTGGTCTGCGCCCTATTCTGGCAACCGGAACAGCTATCTAAGGTTGTCTTGGTGTCCTGCACACCATTCCGGCACATGAAACAGCTATCTAAAATGGTCCGCCTATTGTTCCGGCACCCGGACCGGTTGTCTAAGATGGTTTGAGCCCTGTTCCGGCACCCAGAACAGGTATCTAAGGTGGTCTGCGCCATATTCCGGCAACCGGAACAGGTATCTAAGGTTGACTTGGTGTACTGCACACCATTCCGGCACATGAAACAGCTATCTAAAATGGTCCGCCTACTGTTCCGGCACCCGGACCGGTTGTCTAAGATGGTTTGAGCCCTTTTTCCGGCACCCAGAACAGGTATCTAAGGTGGTCTGCGCCCTATTCCGGCAACCGGAACAGCTATCTAAGGTTGTCTTGGTGTCCTGCACACCATTCCGGCACATGAAACAGCTATCTAAAATGGTCCGCCTACTGTTCCGGCACCCGGACCGGTTGTCTAAGATGGTTTGAGCCCTGTTCCGGCACCCGGAACAGGTATCTAAGGTGGTCTGCGCCCTATTCCGGCAACCGGAACAGCTATCTAAGGTTGTCTTGGTGTCCTGCACACCATTCCGGCACATGAAACAGCTATCTAAAATGGTCCGCCTACTGTTCCGGCACCCGGACCGGTTGTCTAAGATGGTTTGAGCCCTGTTTTGGCACCCAGAACAGGTATCTAAGGTGGTCTGCGCCCTATTCTGGCAACCGGAACAGCTATCTAAGGTTGTCTTGGTGTCCTGCACACCATTCCGGCACATGAAACAGCTATCTAAAATGGTCCGCCTATTGTTCCGGCACCCGGACCGGTTGTCTAAGATGGTTTGAGCCCTGTTCCGGCACCCAGAACAGGTATCTAAGGTGGTCTGCGCCATATTCCGGCAACCGGAACAGGTATCTAAGGTTGACTTGGTGTACTGCACACCATTCCGGCACATGAAACAGCTATCTAAAATGGTCCGCCTACTGTTCCGGCACCCGGACCGGTTGTCTAAGATGGTTTGAGCCCTGTTCCGGCACCCGGAACAGGTATCTAAGGTGGTCTGCGGCCTTTTAAGGCACCCTATACAGCTATCTAAGGTTGTCTGGGTGTTCTGTACACCATTCCGGCACATGAAACCGCTATCTAAGATGGTCTGCATCCTGTTCCGGCACCCGGACCGGTTGTCTAAGATGGTTTGAGCCCTGTTCCGGCACCCAGAACAGGTATCTAAGGTGGTCTGCGCCCTATTCCGGCAACCGGAACAGCTATCTAAGGTTGTCTTGGTGTACTGCACACCATTCCGGCACATGAAACAGCTATCTAAAATGGTCCGCCTACTGTTCCGGCACCCGGACCGGTTGTCTAAGATGGTTTGAGCCCTGTTTTGGCACCCGGAACAGGTATCTAAGGTGGTCTGCGCCCTATTCCGGCACCCTGAACAGGTATCTAAGGTTGTCTGGGTGTTCTGTACACCATTCCGGCACATGAAACCGCTATCTAAGATGGTCTGCATCCTGTTCCGGCACCCGGACCGGTTGTCTAAGATGGTTTGAGCCCTGTTCCGGCACCCAGAACAGGTATCTAAGGTGGTCTGCGCCCTATTCCGGCAACCGGAACAGCTATCTAAGGTTGTCTTGGTGTACTGCACACCATTCTGGCACATGAAACAGCTATCTAAAATGGTCCGCCTACTGTTCCGGCACCCGGACCGGTTGTCTAAGATGGTTTGAGCCCTGTTTTGGCACCCGGAACAGGTATCTAAGGTGGTCTGCGCCCTATTCCGGCACCCTGAACAGGTATCTAAGGTTGTCTGGGTGTTCTGTACACCATTCCGGCACCTGAAACCGCTATCTAAGATGGTCTGCATCCTGTTCCGGCACCCGGACCGGTTGTCTAAGATGGTTTGAGCCCTGTTTTGGCACCCGGAACAGGTATCTAAGGTGGTCTGCTCCCTATTCCGGCAACCGGAACAGCTATCTAAGGTTGTCTTGGTGTCCTGCACACCATTCCGGCACCTGAAACCGCTATCTAAGATGGTCTGCATACTGTTCCGGCACCCGGACCGGTTGTCTAAGATGGTTTGAGCCCTGTTCCGGCACCCGGAACAGGTATCTAAGGTGGTCTGCGGCCTTTTAAGGCACCCTGAACAGCTATTTAAGTTGTCTGGGTGTTCTGTACACCATTCCGGCACATGAAACCGCTATCTAAGATGGTCTGCATCCTGTTCCGGCACCCGGACCGGTTGTCTAAGATGGTTTGAGCCCTGTTCCGGCACCCGGAACAAGTATCTAAGGTGTTCTGCGGCCTTTTAAGGCACCCTGAACAGCTATCTAAGGTTGTCTGGGTGTCCTGCACACCATTCCGGCACATGAAACAGCTATCTAAAATGGTCTGCCTCCTGTTCCGGCACCCGGACCAGTTGTCTAAGATGGTTTGAGCCCTTTTTCCGGCACCCGGAACGGCTATCTAAGGTGGACTGTGCCCCGTTCCGGCACCCGGAATGCTATCTACGGTGATCTGCTGCCTGGTCCGGCACCCGGAATGGCTGTGTAATGTGGTCTGGATGTCCTGCACCCCGTTCCGGTACACAAAATACCTATCTAATGTGGTCGGCGTTCCGTTCCGGCACCTGAAACGGCTATCTAAGGTGGACTGTGCCCCGTTCCGGCACCCGGAATGCTATCTACGGTGATCTGCTGCCTGGTCCGGCACCCGGAATGGCTGTGTAATGTGGTCTGGGTTTTCTGCACCTCCTTCCTGCACACGGAACTGCTATCTAAGGTGGCCTGCTGCCCATTCCGGCACCTGGTACGGGTATCTAAGGTGGTCTGTCTGCCCTATTCTGGCAACCGGAAAGTGCTCCCACTTTTCTGGATTTTTTAATAGTCCCCTCATCTCCGGTCCTTTTTTTGGTTACAGTGCCAACCCCTGTACCTCTGCCACGGACCCCTTGCCTCTATCTCTCAAAATCTTGCAGCCTTCTGTCTTCTCCCGTCTCTTTTGTCAGGCAGCATTGTGTCTTCATTATAGCAGATGCACGATGCTGCCAGGAGCCAGGAATTGGCGCTGCTATATCAGTGCTTATTTCTGCAGGGGCAATGGCAATACACCACTGGCTACTATGTGGGACATACGAGGGGACAATGTGGCCGGTGCTCAGCTCCGACCATGTAAGCAAGCCCGCCAACTGACTCCTCCGACACATACCCCGCTTGCCCCACCCTTATTACGCCCCTAATTGTTGTAGGCAGTGGGAGCTATTCAGAGTGGGTCGCAGAATTTTTTCACACACAGCAAAATCTGCGACCATAGACTTACATGCTGGGGGCCGCCCAGGATAGGGCAAGGCCGCCCAGCATGAGTGGCGCCAAACTGCGATGTGCTCACAATTTAATTGTGAACGCATCGATTAGAGGCTGACCCCTGCTTGTGCAGCCTGGCTGTGTAGACAGGGGCACCGCAACCATTTTTCCATAAGCAGGAAATGCAGGCGACATCATAGACCTGCCCCCAAAATGTCCATGACACGTCTGCGTTTCCTGATGTCGTCTCCCGCAATGCTGCGTCGCCGCCAATCACCTAACGTTCGCGTTCTTCTGAGAGAAGGGTCGCGCACGCGCATTATGTCTGTTGTGCATGCGCAGACCCTATGGACGTGGCCCAGTGATCAGTCATAGCGGCCCGGGAGGGGGGGAGATGGGGCACAGCAGGAACCACATCCTGGCGACCCCCGTGCTATAATGGAAGCAACTAACAAAACTATTTTTCTTTTCTAAACTAAATGGGGGGGGGGGGGGGGGGGGGGGGGGGCGACATGTACCAATGTGCCCTCCCCCCCTTCAATGGGTAAGGGGTAATTCATAACTTAGCATATATCATACAGTATTTCAGACTGTACATGCCCCCCCCCCCCCTCCATATGTAGCAAGTGGCTATATATATATATATATATATATATATATATATATATATATGTGTGTGTGTGTATATATATATATATATATATATATATATATATGTATGTATATATATATATGTGTATATATATATATATATATATATATGTGTGTATATATATATATATATATGTATATATATATGTATATATACATATGTATATATATATATATATATACATATATATATATATATATATATATATATATATATATATATATATGTATATATATATAAATAAGTAATGATCTGTATGCAGAACAGCACAAGTATCTGCTGCTCCCCCCTCCCTCCCTATGTCCGGGCAGAGCAGCAGCAGCGGGGTCTGGAGACTGTAATCTCTCCCCGCACACAGCAGCGCACGGACACGTTCGCCCGTCCTCTGTGTGTGCAGGGCAAAGTCACCCGGGAGCAGCAGCCGCAGCTTCTTGAAAGGAGCCGGCTCTAAGCTCTCGCTCCCCGTCTCCCCGCTGACAG